>NC_081558.1:213912410-214007631 GCF_022355385.1 Mustela nigripes
TGCCATTTGCGACAACATGGATGGAACTAGAGCGTATCATGCTTAGCGAAATAAGTCAAGCAGAGAAAGACAACTATCATATGATCTCCCTGATATGAGGAAGTGGTGATGCAACATGGAGGCTTAAGTGGGTAGAAGAATCAATGAAACAAGATGGGATTGGGAGGGAGACAAACCATAAGTGACTCTTAATCTCACAACAAACTGAGGGTTGCCGGGGGGAGGGGGTTTGGGAGAAGGGGGTGGGATTATGGACATTGGGGAGGGTATGTGATTTGGTGAGTGCTGTGAAGTGTGTAAACCTGGTGATTCACAGACCTGTACCCCTGGGGATAAAAATATATGTTTATAAAAAATAAAAAATTTAAAAAAAAAATAAATAAATAAAATTAGAAAGTCTCACTAACAATTACAGCTAACGGGAAGGACAAGCACCCTTTGTTTTATTTTATTTTAAATTTTTTCAATTTATTTATTTTCAGAAAAACAGTATTCATTATTTTTGCACCACACCCACTGCTCCATGCAATCCGTGCCCTCTATAATACCCACCACCTGGTACCCCAACCTCCCACCCCCGCCACTTCAAACCCCCCAGATTGTTTTTCAGAGTCCATAGTCTCTCATGGTTCACCTCCCCTTCCAATGTCCCCCGACTCCCTTCTCCTCTCTAACACCCCTTGTCCTCCATGCTATTTGTTATGCTCCACAAATAAGTGAAACCATATGATAATTGACTCTCTCTGCTTGACTTATTTCACTCAGCATCATCTCTTCCAGTCCCGTCCATGTTGCTACAAAAGTTGGGTATTCGTCCTTTCTGATGGAGGCATCATACTCCATAGTGTATATGGACCACATCTTTGTTTTATATGAAGTCATGGGCTTTGCAAATGTTTCCCCTCCTGGTGACTAGTTAACACAAAGGGTCCCCCTTTTCCTTTCCTGTTTCCAGGGCTCAACTCCTTGCCAGTCAATTTTTCTGTTTATTTTGGGCAACTCTGTTTCTTTCTCTCCGGAGTCTGTCAGTTTTGAACGGTGAGCGCATGGAGGTCTTGAAACGCAGATCAAGTCTTCCCCGCTAATCACCACCCTTCTGAGATAAACAGAAATACACTCTTGATAAATTTAGAAAACAGCAACGCGTTAGCGTAGCCCAACAGGGAAAACAAAAGGCAAACCACAAATGCAAAAATGTCAAGCCTATTCACAGCAGAAGGCCAGTTCTTAGAGCAGGGTGGTGAGGTGGCTCCCCCAGCTTCCTGTTCTCCCCGCATGACTGGGAGTCGCTAAGTGAAGCCCCAGAGCCAGAGTGATTCTATCCTCAAGACTTAATAACATTCCATTGCGACATAAATAATGCATGGTGCCCCGTTACATTATTTAGGATGTGCAAGGCAGCTGCAGTGCCCTGGAATCTGAGCTGACAGTTTCAGAACTGGCAGGAAAACATAGCGCATGCTTTGCACTAGGGTAGTACTGCTGGGCAAGCTCTGGCCCGTCTGGAGGAGTGTGCGGAGTGCCTGCAGACACATTTCCCAAGGAGAATGGCAAAGACCACGTTTCTGAGAGGAGGCAGCTGCATGGCCTCCCAGGGAGAGAGAAGGCTGACCTGTACAGACAGTTCAATTTTGCTCCTCGCCTTTAGAATGAAAGTCTGTTTTTAAAGAAGGTTGGAAATATTTTATATTTTCATGCCGATTAGAATTTCCTTAGGAAGATTGAAAAAAAGAAAAAAAAAAGACAACAAACCAGAAGAGTGCATCTTTCCTGTCATTTGTCTTCATATAAACAAATTCTGGATTCTTTGAACTGCATTACTCGTTAGGCCCTGAGCTTGGACACCTCTGGAGCGTGTGGTTATTGAAATAAGGCAAGAAAGGAAGGGTGTGTGTTAACATCTTTGGTTCCTCTCTGGGCCCTCATGCATCTTCTTATCTGATGAGTGGAGCTATCGGCTCAAATTTGCCTTTTATGTCGCTCTCCACTGATAAAACCCACCCTCCTCACTTTGTCCCCAGGGACCTGACCACCGGTCGCCGGGACCCGCAGGTCGTCCACAGGTTTCCTTCATCATGACCAGTCCCAAGACTGTCAGGAATGCAACTCTGGTCTAGCCAAGATGTCCCTCCGGTTCCATTTTGCACGTGGCTGATGCCCTGCCTCACGCCGACACGGTTTCAACTTCCTCTCCGTCCCGAGGCTGGGCTCCCACTTCACTAGCGTTTCGGGGACAGAGCGAGGCTGGAGTGATCAGAATGGACACTTCGTGTGGGGAGAAAGAGTCCATTTCCCCACCTTCCAGGGTAAAATTTGGCTTTTGAAATGTTTCAAGATTTTCATGAATTCCACCAAGTTTCTAAGTAAAGCTGCAAATTCATCATCTTAATTTACTTGTCACTCGACACTCCTTCTTGCCAATCCCATCAATGGCAGATAAACCTCTATCTTACCACGACTTTTAAAAAATATTTTTGTTCTGTTATGTCCTATGAAGACAATATTTATGTGTGTTTAGCACGTGGGGCATTACTGTATATTATCTGTGAAAAAGGAGCATATGCATTGGGATCAATCAGAAATGTAAGATTTCCTGGAAAATCAGGACTTATAGATTAAGAATAAGATTAAATTCAAAGCCAATGGGCATACTATGAAATATCTCATTATTGGATATTTATGTGAAGGCATTCACTTTTATCTGCTCCTTATCAGGCTGCTCTCATGTCGTCTGATGAGTTAGATGTGGATTATGATTTGTGGGGGACGTACCTTACATGCTACAAATGCCGTGAAAAAGCTGGAAATGGGTAACATGTTCTTTAATAAATAAAAGAGAAAACACCAAAGAATGTTATTGCCTTTCTGAGTTCTGAACTATTCAGGTGGTGGCTGAAGGAATCATGACATTTAGGAGACGTCTATTAAAAAAAAAAATCACATTCTTCAATTTCTTTCATGAGTGTTCTGTGGTTCCTCGAGTACAGTTCCTTTACCTCTTTGGTTAGGTTTATTCCCAGGTATCTTATGGTTCTTGGTGCTAGAGTAAACGGAATTGATTCTCTAATTTCCCTTTCTGTATTTTCATTGTTAGTGTATAAGAAAGCCACTGATTTCTGTACATTGACTTTGTATCCTGCCACGTTGCTGAATTGCTGTATGAGTTTTAGTAGTTGGGGGGTGGAGTCTTTTGAATTTTCCATATAAAGAATCATGTCATCTGTGAAGAGAGAGAGTTTGACTTCTTCATTGCCAATTCTTTTCTCCTTGTTGTCTGATTGCTGTTGCTAGGACTTCTAATACTATGTTGAACAAGAGTGGTGAGAGTGGGCATCCTGTCGTGTTCCTGATCTCAAAGGGAAGGCTGCAAGCTTTTTCCCATTGAGGATGATATTTGCTGTGGATCTTTCATAGATAGACTTTATGAAGTTCAGGAATGTTCCCTCTATCCCTATACTTTGAAGCGTTTTAATCAGGAACGGATGCTGGATTTTGTCAAGTGCTTTTTCTGAAAAAATGTTCATCATCACTAGCCATCAGAGAGATTCAAATTAAAACTCATTGAGATACCATCTCACACCAGTTAGAATGGCCCAAATTAGAAAGACAGGAAACAACATGTGTTGGAGAGGATGTGGAGAAAGGGGAACCCTCTTACACTATTGATGGGAATGCAAGTTGGTGCAGCCACTCTGGAAAACAGTGTGGAGATTCCTCAAGAAATTAAAAATAGAGCTTCCCTATGACCCTGTGATTGCACTCCTGGGTATTTACCCCAAAGATACAGATGTCGTGAAAAGAAGAGCCATCTGTACCCCAATGTTTATAGCAGCAATGGCCACGGTCACCAAACTGTGGAAAGAACCAAGATGCCCTTCAATGGACGAATGGATAAGGAAGATGTGGTCCATATACACTATGGAGTATTATGCCTCCATCAGAAAGGATGAATACCCAACTTCTGTAGCAACATGGTCGGGACTGGAAGAGATTCTGCTGAGTTAAATAAGTCAAGCAGAGAGAGTCAATTATCATATGGTTTCACTTATTTGTGGAGCATAACAAATAGCATGGAGGACAAGGGGAGTTAGAGAGGAGAAGGGAATTGGGGGACATTGGAAGGGGAGGTGAATCATGAGAGACTATGGACTCTGAAAAACAATCTGAGGGTTTTGAAGGGGCGGGGGGTGGGAGGTTGGGGGAACCAGGTAGTGGGTATTAGGGAGGGCACGGATTGCATGGAGCACTGGGTGTGGTGCAAAAACAATGAATACTGTTACGCTCAAAAGAAATTAAAAAAAATTTTCTAATGGCACCACAAAGAGTAATAAAATGGATTTGATATAACAAAAATAAAATTCATTTGTTTAAAAAAAAAGAGATGCAGTCTGTTCTACTCCTTGAAAAAAAAATCACATTTTCATATTAGTCTTTGATTATTGTACATTTATCCCATAGAAGTTAATATGAATGTTGCTATAAAGAATAAAATTGCTGCCTTTTCCAGATATATATTTTTTTCATGTGAATGTTGTCAGTGAATTTCCTGCCCACCCGTCTCTTCATGTTTACCCCAGAGGCAGGGCTGTTATTTGGCAGAGAGCTGAGCCAGTTGGTACAGATTTCTTTGATGGTTAGTAATTAGCAACTGCTCAGTAATTAACAACATACCCAACCTTGGTACTGCTAACATGGAATGTGACTTTTAAAATGTGTTAAGGTTTTAGTGCTGCCTTAGAATTAGGCAGTAGCGATGACAGTCGCTAGTATGTGCTGAGTGCCGAACATATGTTAAGCCTGGGGAGGAAAGGTGGGGCGACTCACTGGGACCCCCATATCCCACCAGCTTTCCCTGCACTGTCTCCATTGTGCAAACACCAGCTGCTCCCAGGCTCCTTCTGCAGTAAAATAATAGACATACTTCTTCCTAAAGAATCAATGCATGTTTATTATTAAAAAAGTAAAAATACAGTGTTAAGAAATGATTTTAAAATCACCCCCAATTCTATTGTTCAGAAGCAGGTATTACCAGGTAAGAATATATCTGCTCACACACACATATGTTCACATGGTTACACACACATACATATTTTGTGGAATTTGGACCATCGTAAACCTTACTTCATAGCTCACTCTTCTCACTTGACACTATTCTGAGGATTATTTCTGTTAATAAATACGTGCCTACAACATTTTACTTCATTTGCTGAAGAAAATGTGAATATCTTCCTGAAGTGTAAGTCCAGAAAAGTACACGAACTGTCGGTGTGTAGTTTGGTTACTGTTCACAATGCATATGGGGCTTGAGTGGGGACATGCAGAACGGGAGCGCCCTAGCACCCCAACCTCCCCATGTCCCTCAAACCACTGTCTGCCCCTTCCTCAAAGGTAACCTTTCTCAAAGTTTCCTTAAAATGTGTTACAATCTTAGTGATTCTTCAGAGTAAAAGTTGTCAATTCCTCATGGTGATGTTTCTCCTCATTTAACACTCTGCTTGCGAATCCACTCAGTGGTCGGCAGACCTACATACCACCATGATTAATAAAATATTTTTATGATCTTGAATCACATTCTGCCTCTACCCTGAGTCCCCTCGTGTGAATCAACCACTAATTCCAGGGCTGGTTGCTGGCACACACATTGGGCTGCGTCAGGTGTTCATTCTGATTCACTGGTGCTCATACATTTTCTGTTCTGAGGGGCTGGTTCTCTTGCTGTATGGGTTGTCATATATTTTGAGGATCACCACTACTTAGAGGATCCTGAAAAAAATGTCATCTCTTCCAGGACTGTGTCCCTACAGGGAGGGAATTGGCTGCCTATTTCCTTGGAAGTAGAGGTAAAATGCAAAATGTTTTTTTAAAAATTTTTATTTGATTTTTTAAAATTTCTTTTCAGTGTTCCAGTATTCATTGTTTATGCACCACACCCAGTGCTCAATGCAATACATGCCCTCCACAACACCCACCACCAGGCTCACCCAATCCCCCACCCCCTGCCCCTCCAAAACCCTCAGATTGTTATTTTATTTTATTTATTTATTTGACAGACAGATATCCCAAGCAGGCAGAGAGGCAGGCAGAGAGAGAGAGAGAGAAGAAGTAGTCTCCCTGCTGAGGAGAGAGCCCGATGCAGGACTCGATCCCTGGACTCTGAGATCATGAACTGAGCCGAAGGCAGAGGCTTAACCCACTGAGCCACCCAGGCGCCCGCTCAGATTGTTTTTTCAGAGACCACAGTCTCTCATGGTTCATTTCTCCCTCCAAATTTCCCTCAGCTCCCTTCTCCTCTCCATCTCCCCACGTCCTCTGTGTTATTTCTTATGCTCCACAAATAAGCAAAACCATATGATAATTTACTCTCTCTGCTTGACTTATTTCACTCAGCATAATCTCTTCCAGGCCCATCCATGTTGCTACAAAAGTTGGGTATTCGTCCTTTCTGATGGAGGCACAATACTCCATAGTGTATATGGACCACATCTTCCTTATCCATTCGTCTGTTGAAGGACATCTTGGTGCTTTACAGTTTGGTGACTGTGGCCATTGTTGCTATGCACAGTGGGGTACAGATGGTCCTTCCTTTCACTCCATCTGTATCTTTGGGGTAAATACCAATTAGTGCAGTTGCAGAGTCATAGGGAAGCGGGGGAAGCAGGCTCCCTGCTGAGCAGAGAGTCCGATGCGAGGCTTGATCCCAGGACCCTGAGATCATGACCAGAGCCAAAGGCAGAGGCCTAACCCACTGAGCCACCCAGGTGCCCCTCTATTTTTATTTCTTAAGGAATCTTCACACTGTTTTCCAAAGTGGCTGCACCAACTTGCATTCCCACCAATAGTGTAAGAAGGTTCTCCTTTCTCCACGTTCTCTCCAACACATGTTGTTTACTGTCTTGTTAATTTTGTTCATTATAACTGGTGTAAAGTGGTTTTGTTTTTAATCTTCCTGATGACTTGTGATGATGAACATTTTTTCATGTGTCTGACAGCCATTTGTATGTCTTTATTGGAGAAGTGTCTGTTCATGTCTCCTACCCATTTTTTTATATATATATATTTTTATTTTTTATAAACATATATTTTTATCCCCAGGGGTACAGGTCTGTGAATCACCAGGCTTACACACTTCACAGCACTCACCAAAGCACATACCCTCCCCAAAGTCCATAATCCCACCCCCTTCTCCCAAACCCCCTCCCCCCAGCAACCCTCAGTTTGTTTTGTGAGATTAAGAGTCACTTATGCTTTGTCTCCCTCCCAATCCCATCTTGTTTCATTTATTCTTCTCAACAGATGAATGGATCAAGAAGATGTGGTATATATACACAATGGAATACCATTTTTTTTTAACATGTTTATCTGTTTTGTGTGTTTGAGGAGTTCTTTTTTTTTTTTTTAAAGATTTTATTTATTTATTTGACAGACAGATCACAAGTAGGCAGAGAGGCAGGCAGAGAGAGAAAGGGAAGCAGGCTCCCTGCTGAGCAGAGAGCCCGATGCAGGGCTTGATCCCATGACCTGAGCAGAAAGCAGAGGCTTTAACCCACTGAGCCACCCAGGTGTCCCGAGGAGTTCTTTATAGATCCTGGATATCAGCCCTTTGTATTGTCATTTGTGAATATCCTCTTTCATTCTGTGGGTTGCCTCTTTGTTTTGTTGACTGTTTCCTTTGCTGTGCAGAAGTTTTTGATCTTGATGAAGTCCCCCAAATTCATTTTTGCTTTTGTTTCCTTTGTCTTTGGAAACATATCTTGAAAGATGTTGCTGTGGCTGATGTTGAAGAGATTACTGCCTATGTTTTCCTCTAGCATTCTGATGGATTCCTGCCTCACATTGAGGTATTTCATCCATTTTGAGTTTATCTTTGTATATGGTGTAAGATAATGGATGAATTTCATTATTCTATACATAGGTGTCCAATTTTCCCAGCACCATTTATTGAAAAGACTTTTTTCCACAGTATATTTTTTCCTGCTTTGTCAAAGATTATTTGACCATAGAGTTGAGGGTCCATATCTGGGCTCTCTACTCTGTTCCACTGTTCTATGTATCTGTTTTTCTGCCAGTACCATGCTGTCTTGGTGTTCCAGCTTTGTAGTAAAGCTTGAAATCAGGCAACGTTATGCCCTCAGTTTTTTCTTTTTCAACATTTCCTTAGAAATTTGGGGTCTCTTCTGATTCCACACAAATTTTAGGATTGTTTGTTCCAGTTCTTTGAAAAATGTTGGTGGAATTTTGATCAGAATGGCATTGAAAGTATAGATTGCTCTAGGCACTAATTCAAAAGAAAAGAGAGAAGACCCAAATTAATAACATTATGAATGAAAAGGGAGAGATCACAACACCAAGGAAATAGAAACAATAATCAGAAATTATTATGAACAGTTATATGCCAATAAGTTAAGCAACCTAGATGAAATGGATGCTTTCCTGGAAAACTATAAACATCCAAAACTGAAACAGGAAGAAATTGACAATCTGAATGGACCAATATCTAGTAATGAGATTGAAGCAGTTATCAAAAACCTCCCAAAAAACAAGAGCCCAGGGCCTGACAGATTCCCTGAGGAACTCTACCAAACTTTCAAAGAAGAAATAATATTTATTCTTCTGAAGCTGTTTCAAAGAATTGAAGCAGAAGGAAAACTTCCAGACTCTTTATGAGGCCAGCATTACCCTGATCCCCAAACCAGGCAAAGATCCCATCAAAAAGGAGAATTTCAGACCAATGTCCCTGATAAATATGGATGCTAAGATTCTCAACAAGATCCTAACTAAATAGGATCCAATAGTACATTAAAAAGAGTAGCCACCATGACCAGGTGGGATTTATCCCTGGGTTGCATGTGTGGTTCAACATTCGCAAATCAATCAATGTGATAGAACAAATCAATAAGGGAAGAGAGAAGAACCACATGGTTTTCTCAATTGATGTAGAAAAAGCATTTGACAAAATCCAGCATCCATTCCTGATTAAAACACTTCAAAGTCTAGGGATAGAGGGAACATTCCTAAACTTCATTAAATCGATCTATGAAAAGCCCACAGCAAATATCATACTCAATGGGAAAAAGCTGACAGCCTTCCCTTTGAGATCAGGGACATGACAAGGATGCCCACTCTCACCACTCTTGTTCAACACGGTACTAAAAGTCCTAGCAACAGCAATCAGACAACAAAGAGAAATAAAAAGTATTCAAATTGGCAATGAAGAAGTCAAACTCTCTCTCTTCGAAGATGAAATGATCTTTACATGGAAAACCCAAAAGACTTCACCCCCAAACTACTAGAACTCATTCAGCAATTCAGCAACGTGGCAGGATACAAAATCAATGTACAGAAATCAGTTGCTTTTTTATACATTAACAATGAAAATACAGAAAGGGGAATTAAGAGAACAGATTCCATTTACTATAGCACCAAGAACCATAAAATACCTGAGAATAAACCTAACCAAAAAGGATCTGTACTCGAGAAACTACAGAACACTCATGAAAGAAATTGAAGAAGACCCAAGAAGATGGAAGACCATTCCATGCTCATGGATTGGAAGAATAAACATTGTTAAAATGCAAAATGTTTAAAACCCATGATTATTGCTGTATTATTTTCCCAAGGTACTTTTATGGGCAAAAACATTGCTAATTCACCTGGTTAACGACGAGACCCTTGCTTATCCTAACTTCTTTACTCTGTGCCAGTGTGGGTATCTCTCCCAGCACCATCCTTGAGTGGATAAAGTCAAGCAGAAAGGTAAGGGCATCGTGAGACCCTTTGGGCAGAGCTGGTCAATGAGCAAACTCCATACTCTTCACTTCATGATTTGCTCTCCTTAAACCACCACAGCTCCCCGATCCAGAAACAAGGCAAATGTCATGTCAGTTATGCCTTTTGTAACCTTTGCAGAAGCTAGCATTCTGTAGGCGTTCAGTAAATACTGAGATCAAACAGGTCAATATTGAGAAAGACCGTATATCGAAGTGTAACGAATATTCACCATCTGCCTGCTGTAAGAATTGTATTTCTGTGGTTATTCTAGGAGACAGTAGGAGTTGCATGTAGAATGTCATTGAACTTTAAGTTTTGAACTCTGCAGAACAATGCCAAAGCAATTTCATGGAAATGTCTCCAACTCAGGACTTCCTTTCAGTAGCTTATTGCGGATTAAGATTTCTCAGCCAGTTTTTATTGCACAAGATGTGGCAAGTTATTTGAACAGAATTATCCATAGCTGCGTTGTCCAATGCCTTTGCACATGAGGTTGTTTGCATTTAAATTATTTGAAAGGAAATAAAATGTAAGATCCATTTTCTGGGTCCCACAAGCCACACGTCAAGTGCTCAGTAGTCATGTGTGGCTAGTGGCCACCAGCTGGGCAGTGCAGATGGAAGATTTCGCTGCTGCAGAAAATTCTACAGGACAGTGTTGACCTAGAGTTAGCTGCTTGGAAATGATCTTGATGTGTCAAGGATGGGCTTTTTTACATACACACAGTCAATTGGTGTTTTCTGTCTGTGTACTTGCCAGTTTCTATTTAGGAACCCTGTAACCCCCAAGGAAGCTCTCCACTGAAAATGGTATTTTGCTGGTCTGGTAAATTCATCTCTTCCTTCCGCATTGCAGAGAGCTGAAGCAGGCTCAGGGGTATGCAGTGAGAGGGATCAGTCACAGCAAAATGTCATGGCCAAGGGTGTTCCTCAGAAAGGCAGATGGGACTGCTGCTAAGGAGTGGCTGTGAGGTGCAAGTGTCCTTAAACCAGTATCTCTCACAGGTGTGTGTCATAAAAGCCTCACTGTGGAAACCACACCTGTCCATCCTTCCAGGCATCTTTGACCTTGCTTGGTTCCTCTGTCAGATTCCAGGCCTGCCCCCTGAACTCAGGGGCATTCCACAGCTTACTTGGAGTAGGACGTAAGTAGTAACATCAACACACAGAAGATAATTGGAGACCTCAGATAGAAATGTTTTCTTTGTTCTATGTGACCCTGACCTTGGAAACCATTAGAGGCATTAAAGTTGTCTTGCCTGATCCTGGGAGTTTGATGACCAAAAGCATGAATGGATGCTGCCAAACATATAGAAGACACTGTGTCCACAACCAAGCCTTGCCTTGGGAGTGCTCCCGTTGTCGTTGGGGAAGAGTGCTCCATCTCATGTGAAGTCCTCCCGTGGAGCACCTGAGATCTTGCAGCAGAGATGAGAAGGGTGTGGGAGGACAGTAAAGAAGGGCTGGGAGAGCAGCAGGATAGGACAGAGGGTGGAGCAGGCCTGAGGAGCTGTTATCATCCTCAGAGCTGACGGGCCAGGGAGAGGTGGCTAGACTGGGATGGAGAGGCCCTTAGGTGAAGGGACACTGCCAAGTCCTGGATGCCTGGCAGTGGGGAGGAAGGTACCAAGACCCTTCTCCTCACGCTCCTGCTCATATCTCCCGTTGGCCAAGCACTACCAGAACCAGAGATCCATGGGGCCCTCTGATGTTGTCCATACAGGACAGAGAAGGGCAGAAAATGGATGTGGACAGCAGGCAGGCAGAAGGTGTCCAGCCTAGAGGATCTGGAAACATTTGGGAAACGGAAATCAAGGAAGGGAGAATGTGTTTGTAAACTCATTGGGAAAGATGTGTGGTTGAGTAGCATTCCACTCTTTCCTTCCCTTAGGGATGAATCCATTGACCAAAAGAGGACACCATTTGGGAAAAAGGAATTTGAAATACTGAACTTGAGTAGGTCATGGCTTTGGTGACACATCAGCAGACAAAAGAGTGGATGGCAGACCCATGAAGTCTCTTCTGGCACTTGCTTTTGTCAAGATGTTTTCTCTCTCTCTCTCTCTCTCTCTCTCTCTGTGTGTGTGTGTGTCTCTCTCTCTCTCTCTCTCTCTCTCTCTCTCTCACACACACACACACACACACACACCTGCCCCATCCTCACCTGACACGGCCCAGCTGCCGGGACCAAAACTGCTCCTAGGTTGAGTGTGTGCAGATGTCCCTGGTCCCTGCTGCACGGGGAGGGAGCTATGCTCATCTGCAGATGGCAAATATTTAACTCTCACCTAGTTCAGCCTGTAAATCATGCTATGGGCTACGGCCTTGGGTGAGACACCGTCTCCAGCATTTCTGAAACAGGTGCTCTGACGTCTCCCTGGACCTGGGTGACATGCAGAGCTGGAGGTGGCAGGCCAGGTCTTGGGCTGTGAACCACCCATTTGCCATCCCTCCTTTGTTGGCAGAGGCATGTTATTTCTTGCAACACAATGCGATTTGGAACCCACAGACTGACGAGAAGATTTATGAGACTTACTGCCCTGCCAATGGCTTCGGACTGAGAGATTCGTGACCAGCATGTAATCCTACTGGGCTGACAGAGCAGATAATGAGGGATTCCAGTAAAGTCTGTGGGGGAAATATGGTGGAGAATATAGTGATGATTGTTCTGTTCAGAAACCTTAAGAATCTATGCTATTTTACAGCATAACTTAATTTGAGAACAATTGGTAATATTATGCCTCAATTTCATGGCTCATAAAGTCTGAGGTAGTTCAAATAATAGCAAATTATTGTCTAAATCAAAAACTAATTTTAAGCACTATAGTTGGTCTAGTTTTTTCCTTAGAAAGTGCAAATAGTGTGGGATTAGGTGAAATGTGGTTACCCTGAATGCTTGTATCCTCGCAGTAGCAGGGGATGGAAGGAAGTGCCCATTCCTTCTGCATCTTCAGAGTTATGTGGTGTGTGGCTGTGTGTGCATGCTTGCATGTGTGTGCCTGTGTGTGTGCATGTTTGAGGTATTCATAATGTGACATACATACGTGTGCATGTAAGTGGTTGTGTCTGTGTGGTATGTGTGCATCTGTGTGCGTGTTTGCCTGTGTGAGGTGTTCATTGCATAATGTGCATGTGTGTACATGCATTTGTCTGTGTCTCTGTGTAATATGTTTGCATGCATGTGCATGTGTATATGCCTGTGTTTGGTGTTCATTGTGTGATGTGCATGTGTGGTGTGCAAGCATGTGTGTGTGAAGGAGCAAGGACAGGCGAGAGGTAATTGTTCAGTGTGAGCTACAGGAGCTGGTAGACTAAAGCCCGTGAGTCCAGTTCAGTCTGATGCTTACATTTGTATGGCCCCACACTAAGAATGGTTTTTAATTTTTAAATGGTTGAAAAGAATCAAAAGAAGAATAATATTTCATTATGTGTGAAAATTATATGGAATCTAAATTTCAGTGTCTGTAGTAGTTTTGTTGGGATGCAGCCATGGTTATGGATTGTCTGTGGCTCCTTGCAGGCTGCAGGGGCAGAAGCATGGAGCAGAGGCTGTGTGGCCCACAGAGCGTGAAGTAACGACTGCGTGGCACTTTGCAGAAAGTGTGGTCTTCTGCACATGGGCAATTTCATGGGTTAGTTCACTTAATCCTTACTTAATCCTGTGGTGTGCTTTTGTATCCATTGTATCAATGAGCAAAGTGAAGTCGTATGATACGTTCCCAGAGTGACATGCCTGTCTTCTGATCCCAGGTCTTTCTGATTCCAAAACTAGTTCTCTGTCTTCTCTCCATGCTTGGTGACATCTTCCCCCAGATCTCCACCACTCTAAGGATAAAATCTAAAATCCTATCATGCCCTGAGGCCCAGTTGGCTCTACCCCACTCTCCTCGGCCATTTACCACTCTCTCCAAGTCACACTCTAGAGCAGGAGATTCCACAGTGGTCCATGGTGCTGCCCACCTCAGGGCCTTTGCACATGCCTGGAACATTCACTTCCTCCCTCTTTATTTGTCTACCTCCACCTGATCTTTTGGACTGTCCTTGGTGAAGCCATCTGCATGGTTTTGTGCTGGGTCCACTTGTTATTCTTCTCACTATGGTTCTGGGTGGGAGTCGACAGCAGAGGAACATGTCCAAGATGTGGAAGGTAAATATGAAGGCCCAGTGACTACATGCTCTTCTGAGCATGAATGATGCCCAGATGCCTTGAAGCTAACACATGTTGGCTCTCCAGCACCCTGGACCTCCTGACCTCCTTCTGTTCTTCTGGATCCTGGACAAGGATATGTGTAGGCCCTAAGGGGCAGGGAGCTGCCTTCTGCAGGGTGCCTATGTCATGGGGGTCAGGAGAGCTGGGAGAAAACCAGGGGTCCCAGTTTTTCTTCCCAGGTCCAAGTTTGCATTCCTGCTGTCCTGCTATTCTAGCTAATGGCAGTGAAAACAGGCCCATCCTGGACATAGAGGTAGGAGCTCGCTGTGGATTCTCATGGGCTTCCTTTCACAGTCTCCGGTGAGAGACTCTCCTGATCTTCTCACCTCTCACTTCTGGGCCTGTATTTCCCCAGCATCTCCTATGATTGTGTGAAGCTTGAGTCGCTATAATGAACCCCTTACTCACCCCTTATGTCATTGGGAGGGTTCTGCTCCCCTGATGGAACTCTAACAAGCCTACTCCCTATTGGGTTAATGCCCTGACTATGTTAACATATCACCTTAGACTTCTACATTGTGCTACCTAGGGGCATGATTATTTGTATGACAAGTTACTGAATGTCTCCTTCCCCTTTCAGTTCTGTGAAGGTGGGCATCTCCATGTCTGCCTTGTTCCCTGTGTAGCCTGGGCAGGCCCATTCCGTGTGCTCAGTACATACTTGTACAATGAACGATTTATGCCAAGAGCATGTGAACACTGATTTTGTTTTCAGGAAATTGCTCACATTGTTTTCGGCACATCTAGGCTGTCAAGATCCATGGGCTAATGCCCTTTAGTAGCCACTTTCCACTCATTGGCTCACCTGGTGCCAGAAACGAAGGGGCCACAAGCTCCCACCTGCTGTTAAAACACAACACTGTTAAGGTCATCACCATAAGTGTTTTGGTCAGGGGATCCTTGTTGAGTTGCATTTTCCCTCTTGGAGGTCTGGAGGACCCCACTAGCATGATACAGAGGAAAGAGCTGTAGAGAGGCAATGGGACTTGCTGTCCAGGTGACCTTGGTCATGTCACCTGACTCACGTGAGCCATATCACACTGGGAAAACGTGTGAGTGTGGGTGGGTGCTTGAAGTTCTTAATGACTGACAGGTGCCAGTGGCTTTCAGTTAAGGGCAGGTTTTCTTGGGAGAACCCTGCAAAACTCTCAAATGATGGATAGTGAGAGACCTGTTTATATGAGCTTATGTTTTACTGTAAATATTTCACAGTAAATAAAAGCATAAAATTTGTTGTGCATGGAGGGCACCAAATTTTCCATGAATTCAATGGCTTGGAAAGATTGCAGTTGGTTTTGGGAGGGGCTTCATCCAGGATGATTTGCCCTTTTGGCAAGCTGCATCACCAAGAGCACCACCACCTGTAGTCTCTGAGTTGCTTTCAGGAGACACAGGGATGGAGCCAGAATCAGAGCTGTGGTGTTCCCGGTGATTCTCAGTGTGGAGGCTGGGACTGGACGGCTTCCAGTGTCCTGGATAGAGTTCCATGGAGCATTGCCTTTGCTCTCTTATAAACAGCTTCCCTGTTAAGTCTCCTTTATACCATACATAGGGCGTTATGTGGGAGGTTTTTTTAAAAATTTTTTTTGTATCTTGAAACTGAGGCATCTAAGGAAGTTATGTTGTCTATGAATTTAATTTCAGAATAGTAGAACAGTCATTGCAAAGTAATTGTTTTTTTTTTTTTTAAGATTTTATTTATTTGGCACAGAGAGAGTGAGCACAAGCAAGGAGACTGGGAGAGAGAGAAGCAGACTCCCCACTGAGCAGGGAGCATGATGCAGGGGTCGATCCCAGGACCTTGGGATCATGACTAGAGCTGAAAGCAGATGCTTAACTGACTGAACCACCCAGGTGCCCTACAAAAACATTGTTATTCAAAATGGTGTTACATTCAAAAGAATAGGAGCCTTCAGACTAGCTGTCAATGTCCTTCTAGCTTCATGGCATCACCACATCTCCCCCATCCCCACAGCAACACATTTGACTTCCTGAGGAGCTTTGGCAAAGGGCAAGAAGAGGAACTCTCCATGTTACCATGTTTGGGTATGGATTTCTTCTCTTTCAATCTATTGTTCCCCTTACCTATGTGTTTACATGTAATTACTTGAAAATATTTGAGTGATGGAGAATTACCAGTGACATCAGAGCCCCGTTGGAGAGCTTTCTAGCACTATGCTGACATTTGTCTGTTGGCAGGATACATTTCTTCTTGTGCTGAAGTCAGCATTTACATGCAGCAAACTGGCTGCTTAACATTGGATAGGGACTCTAATTTTGCTCAGGGTAGAGACTGCTGGAAAAAACAGTCAGTCAGACTTCAATGATAAAATGCTGGAGAAAGTAAAAAATTGTGGCCTTTCCTGAAGCCATAGAAGTCAGAGATCTAAGATCACAGGGCAACAGAATAGCCCGAAATCCAAAGAGACAGAGCCCTTCCCCTAGGAAAGGCAGGACATTAGCAGTGGGACAGAACATAGGAGGAAGTCCCCTGTACTATACAAGTTTCAAAGAAATCAGCTAAAATTTTAAGTGATTGCTCCTAGGCTGGTGTGGAGTAGCATGCCAGCAGAGAGTCCCTGGGAGCAGCAGACACAAAAGGGTTCACACTCACTCACAGACTCTGTTCCTTGCATCTCCATCAGGGACTCTCCAGAAAGACCAGGGTGGGAGGCTGAAGAGAGCCTTGTGGGATTGCGGTCAGTCACCTTCTCCCTGTGTCCTCACGTGGTTGTGTCTCTGTGCATATGCATTCTTGGTCTCTTCCTCTTCTTATAAAATCAGCAGTCAGATTGGATTAGAGTCCATTCCTTATGACCTTAAATTGCCTTTATCACTTCCATAAAGACACTTCCATTGCTAAAGTCAGTCACATTCTGAAGTACTGGGGGTAGGGCTTCAACATATATGGCTTTGGGGGGAAACAACTCAATCCATAATGATACCAATAACTAAAACAACACAAACCCAGTTCCATCCTAACTAATTTACTTAAGCCTCACCACTTAAAAAAAATAACTTGTCATCCTATTATTAGTGTTTCCATATTGCTGTAGTCACTATGGTTGCCATGATTAAAGGCTAGATAATATTTCTTTCAGTGGATTTGTCATTCCTGTGTTCTTTCCTACTGTTGTGCATTTTAGGTTAGTTCCTTTTTTTTTTTTTTTTTGCAAGGAAAAATTTTTTGCACCTATTTTCCATAATTCGGAATAGTGTGTTAGGATAGATTCTAAAAAGAGAAATTAGTATGTGGAAGGGGATGACTCTCTTCATGTGGTGAATTGTGTTCCCTGCAAATTCATGTATTGAGCCCCAACTTTCATTATAATGGTATTTAGAGGTGGGGCCTTTGGGAGGTAATAAGGGATAAATGATGTCATGAGGGTAGGTCCCTAATCTGATGAGATCAGTGTCCCTGTAAGAGGAGGAGGAGGCACCAGTGCCCCTTCCCCACACCTCACCCCTAGTGTGTGCCTACAGAAGAAAGGCCATGTGAGCACACAGACAGAGCAGACTACTACAACCTCTTTGACATGTTACACGTGCATTACTTTCCCCCAGTAAAGTCATCTACCTTTTCTTCTGGCCATTTACATAAAGTTCTCTGTGTGACCCCCTTTGAATGACTTCTATAAAAGTCTATAAACTTAAGATATTCAAATTCATTTCCTCATTTAAATAATTTATGCAGATATATGTCAGATCCCAGCACTGATATCCCACAACTGAAAGTCATGAATTTTGTATCTTTTTTTTTTTTTTTAAGATTTTATTTATTTATTTGACAGACAGAAATCACAAGTCGGCAGAGAGGCAGGCAGAGAGGGAGGAAGGGAAGCAGGTTCCCTGCTGAGCAGAGAGCCCGATGTGGGGTTCGATCCCAGGACCCTGAGATCATGACCTGAGCCGAAGGCAGAGGCTTCAACCCACTGAGCCACCCAGGCACCCCATGAATTTTGTATCTTTCAGCTTATCAATAACAAAGCAATACACTAATTCCAACATTTCTTTCTTTATTTTTAGATCAGCCCTTTCATGTACTGGGAAATATACATATGACCAAATGACCAAAATGAAACCAAAACCCAATAAAGCCCCAAGCCCCCCAAATTGAAAAGCCCCTGGAGTTAAAGAAATTCATGCATAAACTTTATAATTATTTTATCATAGCCATTTCCCAAAGTATGTTTTTTTGTATCTTCATACACAAGAGTATTATCTGAATACATGTTGCTTTAATATGATTTATGTTAGTTTAAGACACAGGAAAACTTTGATGAAATACTCCTCTGTCATGTGTGTCAGCAAATACTGGGAGTGAGATCATGTAAAAATTAAGAATGAGTAACCAAGGAAAGATCGGCCATCGCTTGATGATCTGACTTCTCTGATCATCCAAACATTTTGTTCCCCCTGGTATGTGGGTTCTCTGGGACCACGGGAGAGGGGCAAATTTTGTTTCAGGGCCTTTGTTTTGCTGTCTTCAATCGAAGCTAAGGAGTCAGTCAATGAACATTTATTGATTTTTTAAGGTTCTTAGGAGGCAAAGAATAAGATACTGCCTATTTGGACTTTGAGAGTCATTGGTTTTGTCAAAGTGCTATTCTAAGGCTGACTGCTGCTCACAATGGTGCCCTGGGGACCTGCCCTGGGTTTTTCACATGAGTTATATCATCTGAAAGAGAGACACGTCATCTCTGCTTCTCAGGTCTGTCTACTTTACATTTCCTTAAAGACTGCTTATATCGCAGCCAAAGTATAGATCAGGACTTTTTGAGGGAAATTTTCAGATGATTCCAGATTGTCACTTAACGTTAAAATGGGTTCATCCATCCCATTATCCCCTCACTCAAATTCCTGACTTACACACACAGCAAAATTGATGGGGGTGGGGGAGGCTTTAGTTCAACTCTGAAGAAGGTGACTCCTGGAAGCAGGAGTTAGGGAGTAGGAGAGTGAGGTGGGGAGGAGGAAGAGAGCAGGTATGGATGTTATCTCTAATATGCACAAACCAACAGGACTTGCAGCTGTGAGGGCTCAGGCTGGGGCTGTTCCTACAAGAAGCTTGGGTGCCCCCAGAAAGGCGTACCTGAAGGACAGCAGGTTTATTCTCCTGCTCGTTCCCACCGACTGGGGACGTTACTGTCCTTCTCCCTTTCTCCCAACTACCAAGAAGATGCTGGAGTAGAAATGGGGGAGGCTCAGGGGCTGCCTGAGGTGGGATGTTGAAGAGTCCAGGGTTAGTCTGAGCACACTGGGAACTCTTCACCACATCTGTGACAGTGTGCTGGGGAGATGGGATTTGGGGAGCCAGCGGCATTGGCCTCAGTGACTTTGTCTCCCTTTCCTTTTCTTATCTGACCCTGTAACCAAACAAAGGAAGATCAGGAGAGCGTAGAGTGAGGATTCAAGCTTCTGATATTAAGACTCGAACAGTCTAAGTCTTGCTTTTTTGGCAAACTGCTGAGAAAGTGTGCAATACTTGCAGCTGCACTTAGATCATGATAATTATAAGGAAACAAATTAATGAAGAAGCCTGGGGATACTGACGAGCATTCTTCCATTGTCACAGATATGCAAGTGGTTCTCTTAAAGACCTATAGGACCAAATAGACTTAAAAATTAACCAGAACAACATGCTTTAAACTCATTATTTTTTCAGAGCAAACAAGGGCAAGTGCAATTACTTGCAACCTGCAAAATGCAAAATTTAGGTCTGTTCTCTGGAAAATGCAAACTCTGAGTTTCAAGACCAATGGCTAACTGTGGTAGAGGGCAACTGTATGGCTACAGTTGGCCATGTTTTAGGGTAGCACCAATATACCCTTGACTTTTTATTTCATCATCAAGATAAACATACTAATGTCTATCTGAATGTGATTTCTGCCTTCTTAAAAGCTTAAGATATAGAAGACACCACTAGGGGAGAGGCTAAATAATGCAGAGTCAGTCAAGAAAACAATTAAATGAATGTTTAAAAAAGCGAGCCATTGGCCTTATTACCAAATGGCAAGGTTGTGAGTGTGCTTATGAGTTCTTGTTTTGGGGAGGGTGCTTGGGAGATTTTGCTGTTGTTTTCCTGTAGTGGAGAGTTCTTTGGGAGAAATGGGTTTCAAGGACTGCTTATATTTAGGAAGAGGTAATGATAAGAGAGATCATCCATGGCTAGAGTGGGACTCCTGGGATGACCTGGAGATGGAACTATGGCAAACACTACAATGAGTACATTTCTAGAGAAGAACACACATTTTTGCAACTTGAAAGAGTTTTGTTGTAAGGTGGGTTCTTAGTAATGTTGGAGGAATGGCTAAAGAGACATGGTGTGTGACGTGCATAAGCCCAAGGGAAGGCTGGAAGACAATGGTGAGGTGGTGGGTTTTGTGCCAATTTACTGTGCAAGGGAGGAAGGGCACCAAGGGGAGAGAAGTCACCGGAAGAGGAAGAAACATTACCAGGGGTCAGAGGACAGCCCAGACCTAAGCAGCAGACGTCACTGGTCTAGTGAGGAACAGGAGTCAGTGAGGAGTGAAACCGAGAGTGGGGAAAGTGGGAAACATAAGAAAGGACCTACCCTTGGCTGGGTTTTCCATAATTTGTATGTGATGGGTTCCTGAGGATCTTCTGAGGGAGATGTTCTGAATGGCCAGATTCTCTTTGGAGGACTTTAACCATGAATCATCCTCCATTATGTAACCAAAGTGCTGAATTTTACCTCTCGTTCTCTTGATGGTTGCTGGTGACTTGAGGTGAATCTGTATGGAAACGGGCCTGGTAGGGGCCCCTCAGCAGTGGCCGAGTGCTCAGCCACAGATTTCTGCAAGTGACACTACCTGTCTGTAGCATGCATCTCATTGCAGCATTTAAGAGGGAGGACCGTACAGGAGAGGCAATCCTGACAAGACCTCACTTCCCCCAGCCTCCCTGTCTGAGGATGAGATGAGAGCTATTTACCTACTTTCTCTAAGAGACCATCAAGAATAATTCCATTGCTCTGTATGCATATCTCTTTTTAGGTCAGTATCCATTAGAGAACCAAGTCTTTTAGCTGGTCTTTTCCCACCCTGATTTGTGCCTCTTAAGGTTCTTTATATTCCCTTAAAAAAAAGAGAGATTTTATTTATTTATTTGAAAGACAAAGAGAGAGAGAGAGAACTTGAGAAGGGGGAGGGTCAGAGGGAGAAGCGACTTCCTGCTGAGCAGGGAGCTTGATGTGGGACTTGATTCTGGGACTTCAGTATCATGACCTGAACCAAAGGCAGTTGCTTAACCAACTGAGCCAACCAGGTGCCCAGATCCTTTATATTCCTTAAGAGGACTCTGTCTCCCACCTCTTCCCTACCACTCAAAACATTCTACTGTGTCCTCTGCCATCTGGTCTGTCACCAGCAAAATCCCCTGGAGCTTCAAGTTGTTCTCAGAAAGTTTCCTTCTTTCTCAGAATGGGGTCTGCTCTCCCCCGAGGGAACCATAGGCCTCTTGAGTATTCTTCTCTAGTTCCCATGGAGCACAGGCCTGGGAAGAGGGTGGGCATCCTTTCTGCTTCTCATGGCCTCTTCCCCACCATTTCCTTCCTACTTCCCTCAAAAATTCTGGCCTTATCGGATAGCTACCATTACTGTATGTATTCATCTGTGTTCTCCAGAGAAACAGAGGCAGTCTCCTCTAATAGATAACATTATTATGTTATATTATAATATTATGTTTATATATAGGATGTACTGTGTATATATTGATGTTAAGGAACTGGATACCATGATTATGGAGGAGTCCAAGATCTGTAATTGGCAAGTGAAGACCCAGGAGAGCTAAGGGTCTAGTTCTAGTCTGAGTTCAAAGGCTTGAGAACCAGGAGAGTGAATTTGTGTGTGAGATCCTGTCCAAATCTGAGTCTGAAGGCAGGAGAAGACCAATGTCCCTGCTCAAATACAGTGAGGAGAGAGAAGAGATTCTTACTCTGTCTTTTATTCTATCTGAACACACAGTGGATTGGAAGAGGCCCACCCTAATGGGAGAGGGCGCTCCACTCTACTCAGCTCGCTGATTCAGACGTGAGTCTCCTGCAGACTCCCTCCCAGACACATCCAGAGTAAGGGTTAGACAAATACTGGGGTGCCCCATGACATGTACAGTCAAGCATCATACCATACTGTCCTGTCACTGTCCTCCGCTGATCTCCTGGTCACTTCCCCATGTTCGTGGAAAAGTTGGACCCTTCATCCCTATCGTTCCCTGGGGAACCGTAGAGAAAATATTTTTATGTTTCTGCACAGTTAGAGTATTCTGAGCACATTTTACTAACCTTGAGGCCTGGGCTGAAAGAGCAAGCCTGGGAATTTGAAGTATGATTAGACAGGGAGAACTTTCCAGAGAGATTTGCCTCCCTGGAAGTGTATGTTTATAGTTCAAGGTGGGGATGAGACCCAGGACTATCCCTGAGACACTAATCTCTTCCTCTTGGAGTCATTTATTTACATTCCAAAGGGTGAGAACCCAGGATCCTTTCCAAGGAGAATTTATTTACACTAGGGAGTGACAAAGATTCTTTGTTTGACCAAACTTTAGTCAGGCTCCTGAACCTTCTCCTGGACCTGTCTGTGTGCTTCCTTGTAAAATCTAGTTTTATCAAGGAAACTGCCCAGACAGTTTAACCAGCAGCTCCCACCCTGGATGTCTGGTCAGGTTGTTCATCCTCCTCTTCTGCCCCAGGTGGGGTCTGATCACCTGGCCTGCCTTCAGCAAGAATCCCATGAGGTCAGTTTTGCCAGAATCCCCCTTAGCCCTGGGGTCTCTTCTTAGAAATGTTTTATCCACTGTCTCACACGTGCTCCTTGGCCATAATTTCTACTTGCTTATGCTGTATCAGCATTGAGCCTGGCCTATAGTCAAATATATTTTCCCCTATTTTAATCATTCTGAATAAAATCTGTTTTTACTGCTTAACCTACTGTCCAACTCAGGTTTTCCTTAGAAAAGAAATAAGTTCTATTTTCCTTTTTCAGAACAGGAGGAGGGCTATGACACAAGCCATCCTATATCACCACCCAGATTTATATATATATATATATATGTATTTTGTGGGCCACAGTGTGTGTAGGGGGACATCTGAAGCAGCTGTAATTGCATCTCATTGTATTACCTCAGGGGCAAGAATCAGGGTGCGAGGAAGAAGGGTGGTTATTAGAGGTAATAATTAATCTGTCCTTGTTCTGGAAACTCACAGCAGCTTCAACTGAATGCTAACAACTATGGATACTGCACACAGAACATTGCCCTCAGCACTGCTCCAGTGTTCTTGGTGGCTGAACACTCATGTCAAACCACCACACTCAGGCTTCTTGGGTCCTTCATTTCCTCACCATGCACACATGTTTTTTTCTCTACTCCAGTCCCTACCCACTGCTTTGATAACTTCTTAGAACTCCAAAACTTAAACTCTAAACATATTCCACTCAGACTCCCCACTTACTTTTCTTTTTTTTTTTTCTCCTTCCTTTCTTTCATCCTTCTTAGGAGAATGAGGGAGGGGCAGAGGGAGAGAAAGAGAGAGAGAGAGAATATCTCAAGGAGACTCTCTGTTGGGTGTGGAGTCTGACATGGGGCTTGACCTCATGACCCTGAAATCATGACCTGAGCTGAAACCAAGAGTTGGATGCTTAATTGACTAAGCCTCCTAAGTGTCCCTCTTATCTTCACTTACTGTTGTCCTTATGCTCCCATACTTACTCTGAATTGGGGCCACCAGTATATTAGCAATCCTTCTTCATTCTTCATCACTCCTTTTTCCATCCAGTTTAGAGCTCATGGTCCCTAAATATAACCACTCCCTTGTGCATATGCTCAGCTCCTTTGCCCTTCTTGACATTGCTCAGAAAAACTCCAGCCTTCACTACAGTAAATTTTCTGACTATTTTGTACTTGCTTCCCATGGCAGAACGTGATGCCAGCTGTTCCTGTTTTGAGTTCATCACACAACTTCACGTAGTTCTTTAGCACTGTCCACCTATTCTGCTACTTTCTCTGGTCAATTCCTTTTCACATACACAGAGATAATTATTTCATACTTTCTCTTCTCTTCTGGAAATTGCTCATACCCTTCTGAATCAGTCAGTTTTGCTCTGTAACAAACAAGTACGAAATCCCGGTAGGCATTTGTGAACATACCTGTAGGTCTATGTACCACCCAGGTTGTTTGTTCCATGTGTCCCTCATTATCCTGGTAGCAGCTGGTGGCCAGGGTCACATTCTTCTCATGACAGTGGCTGAAGCAAAGGGGTCAGGACCAGGTGGACTAGGTCATTTTGTTTCTCTGCTTGCCTCATATTCACTTACATTCTGTTGGCCAAATTGAGTCACAAGGCCAAGACCCATCTCAATGGGGTGGAAAATTATACTTCCCAGTCGATGATCTTGTTTTATTTTACTGAATAATCAAAAGAGAACCACCTTGCTTTTCCCCCAACAACTCGTGAATCCAACACCAGCCTCGGTCTGACTCTCATATTCTGCCTCCTCTCTTGTGGTAAAGGGCCTGCTGTAGCTATGTCGACTTCTCCAGTGTGTCCCAGATCCTGTATCCTTTGGCCATACCAGCTGGCTTCCCTGTATTGTTGGCTTTTCCTTTTCTCCTGGATCATTCCCATTAGCCAGGACACTCTATTGTTTACACTGAAGCATTATTCTTGTTTGATTTCTCACCCCCTCTAGCTACCAACCCCCTTAACAAAAGTCCTCATACGAGTTGCTCCAAATCACATTTCTCAATTCCAATCAAGATTTTTGTCTTCCACATTGAGCTCATGCTGGTCAGGGCCACCACCAAATGCCATCTTTTCAAACCCAGGGAACACTCAGCACTCTCCATCTTCCTTGACCCATTAGTGGCATTTGACATGGTTGGTCACTTCCTGAAATCTCCATGGTTTCAGTGAAGCTCCATTCTCCTCTTCCACCACATTAACTTCTCTGCTTTTGTTTGTTCTTTGGGATTCTCCTCTTCCTGTGCTGTCTAAATGTTTTTGGTTCATTCTGGACTGAGTTTTAGATTCCCAATGTACAGTCTCTCCCTAGATGGCTTCACATTTCACTTAGTCTCATGGCTGAGAGTTCCACAGTTTATATTTATCCTTGACCACCCACCCAGATGCCGGACTTGTTATCCACTTTACTACTTGGCATTACACTGGAATGTGGAATAGGCACCTCAAATATACATATAAGTACTAGATTTCTCCCCAACTTCACTGCTCCCCATTTCAGAAATGATGCCAGCTGTAGTCCAGCCATATGCTTTGGTTCTCTTCACATCTTTCATTCAGTGTCTTTTGGATGTATCCTTCAGAGACATCTGGAATTCAGTTGTCACCACTTCTGTGGTTGGTAGAATAGTGGCCCCCCAAATATGTCCATTT
The DNA here is from genome assembly GCF_022355385.1 of Mustela nigripes. NCBI lineage: Eukaryota > Metazoa > Chordata > Mammalia > Carnivora > Mustelidae > Mustela > Mustela nigripes. The sequence goes on from NC_081558.1 coordinate 213,937,799, forward strand.
TGTAATCTCCAGAACCTATGAATGTCACATACATGGCGACAGGGGCTGTGCAGATGGGACCTGGTCACAGACTATAGGGGGAGATTGTCCTAGATTATCTGGGTCACATGAGTTCTTAAAATGGAAGAGGAAAGCTGAAAGTTGGGTCAAAGAGATTTGATGTGGGTAGGAGCCAACTGCTGCTGCTGGCTTTGAAGATGAAAAAAAGAAGCCATGAGTGTAAGAATGTGGCACCTTCTAGAAGCTGGGATAGCCCTCCTTTCACAGCCTACAAGAAAATAGAGACCTTGGGTCTATAGCTACAAGGAACTGAATTCTTACAACTCAAATAAACATGGAACAGTTTCTTCCCTGGAGCATCCAGAGAGGAACGCCACCCTATCAACACTTCAATTTCAGCATCATGAAACTGTCCTGGACTAATGGCCTACAGAATTATAAGATAATAAATTAGTGTTCTTTTAAGGTACTAAGTTTGAGTTAGCTTGTCACAGCAACACTGGGAAACAAATACAGCCTCTGTTACTATCACCCTGTGGGATGTACCATCATCTCTCATTGGCAATAGTCTCCTACTTACTTCTACTCCACAAGATAACCAAAGTGATATTTTATTTTTTAAAATTTTAAACATTTATTTATTAATTTGAGAAAGAGAGAGACTGCAAGCAGGGGGAGGGACAGAAGGAGAGGGAAAGAGAGGATCCCCAAGCAGACTCCACACTGAGCATGGAGCCCCAGTGCAGGACTTGATCCCAAGACCTTGAGATCATGACCTGAGCTGAAATCAAGAGTTGGATGCTCAAGCAACTGAACCATCTAGGCATGCCCCAAAGTGATATTTTAATATATAAATCAAATCATGCCTTTCTCCTGCTCCTCTAAAAGCCTCTCAATACATTTAGGAAAAAATCTATTAAAAAAAAAAAAACAGGGTCCTCAAGTCTCTATATGTCTAATACCTGTGTAATTTTACAATCGTGAATTCTTCCAGGCTCCTTCCTTCTCATTTTTCTACAAGTACACTGGTATACTTGCAGTTTCTAAAATATGCCACGCCTACCCCTGTCTTAGAGCTTTATGCTTCCAGTGCCCTTTTCTTGAATCCTTGCTTTTCTTTCAGATATTCACCAGATTAACTTCCTCATTTCATCAGGTCATGCTAACACAGTACCACCACAGGTAGGACCTCTCTGCCAACATATTTATAATTGTGACCTCTCCTACTCTTGTCATCTCTATTCCTTTGTCTGCTGTATTATTGTTGGTAACATTTACTAGTATTCAAAATGAGTATTACAGAGCCCTTTCTTTGCTAGTTTATGGTCTCTTTCTGCCACTGGAAAATAAGCTTCTTGAGGGTCCCTAAAAGTCTGTCTTATGTATTGCTGTTTTGTGTGTTGCTGGCTAGAATAGCTTCTGGTATATAATAGGAGTCAATACATCTTTGTTGAATGAATAAATGAGGGGCAGTATCTGAGACTTGGATTTGATAAACCCATTTCTTCCCTACGTACCTTAAGTGCAAGGAGAAGGAATAGAGAGAGATGTTCTTAATTTTCTACATAATTAATTCTTTACCAGACAGATCAACATGTCATCAGGCTCCCTGGGTGAAGAAGGGTCTTTTGAAGGTTGTGGAAGACAATGGTTCTGGATTAAGCTGGCATGTTGCACATCTCCTAACAGCAGAATCAGAGCCAAGGGGCAAATCAAACAGGGGATCATTTAATAGGGCTAGTCAGCTTCTTGCTCAGGGTGATGGAGCTCAGAGTGTGAGAGGTCATAGCATTTTGCTTGCTCGTTTGGCTTTCTGCTGAATTCACAGAGTTTTTGAGTATAATGATGGCTGAAGAAGGTTTTTCCCTCCTCCTGTTTATAAAATGAGCTGGTACCATGCTGTCACAGCCTACAGGAAATGTCACTGAGCATGACCTTCCAATTAAGTCACACATCTAGCATCTCTCATTTCTGATGACATTGTTGAAGTGCTGAGACATCAGGGCATGTGATGTTTAAAAAAAAAGAAAAGCAAACTTATTCGTTGAGCAACTCTTTCACATTGGAAGAAAACTCCAGCAGGTTTGTCCTTGGGCCTACATGACCCGCAAAACTCTTGTATCTCACTGTCCGCATCCTTCCACCTACACTTCAGGACCCCATGGCACAGCAGGGTTCAAACTCCTGTAGTCTTCTTTGTGTACATCATGAATTTTCTTATAGTTTTGACCAAACATTTTTTAATATGTATATATTTTATTAATATATGATGTATTATTTGTCTCAGGGTACAGGTCTGTGATTCATCAGTCTTACACACTTCACAGTGCTCACCATCGCACATGCTTTCCCCAGTGTCCATCCCCCAGCCACCTCAGCCTTCCCACTTCCTTTCACTCCAGTTTGTTTCCTGAGATTGAGTCTCTTACGATTTGTCTCCCTCTCTGGTTTCATCTTTTTTCATTTTTCCCTCCCTTCCCCTATGATCCTCTGTCTTATTTCTCAAATTCCTCCTATCAGTGAGATCAATAATTGTCTTTCTCTGATTAACTTATTTTGCTTAACATAATGCCCTCTAGTTCCATCCACGTCATTGCAAATGGCAAGATCTCAGTTTTTTTGATGGCTGCATCATATTTCATATATATATCTCCCACATCTTCTTTATCCATTCATCTGTTGATGTACATCTAGGCTTTTCCATAGTTTGGCTATTGTGGACACTGCTTCTATAAACACTGGGGTGTGTGTGCCCCTTTGGATCACTACATTTGTACCTTTGGGGTAAATACCCAGTAGTGCAATTGCTAGGCTGTAGGGTGTCTCTATTTTCAAATTTGAGGAAACTCCAACTGCAAAATAGAAATTTTAGGATAGAAATATAAATTTATCTTTATTTACCTACTCAAAAATAGTTGTTTTGTCTTGGTCAAGTTACTCTGCAGGTACCCTTTCCTGGCTGAGATGTCATTTTGACATGCATGTTGACTTTTGTGTTTCTGCCTGTAGCAGTCCACAACTTAAAGGAGTCATGTGGAATGCACAGGGTAATGGTATGTGATGACATTTAGCAGAGCTTACTGTGTACCTGGCTCTGTGTTAAGAGAAACACTTTATAGGTATAGTCCCTTATCTCCCAATTTCCTCACTTCAGTCTGGCTTCTGTCCCCAGGACAGCAGGGAATCAGTTCACGTCAAGGTCATCAGTGGATGCCATTTTGTTAAGATCCGTGAGAACCATGTGGGTTCTCTCCCTGGCCCTTTTGGTAACATCTAAACCAACTGACCACTTTCTCCTGAAACATTTTCCTCTTTGGCTTTCATGTTGTTTCATTTGCTTGATTTTCCTCCTCCCTCAAATTGCTTTTTTGTTGTTTGTTATTACCAGATGTCTGTCGTCTTGGAGAAGCATGGTCCATGGTCTTTTTTCTCCTATTTACTTTTTTTTTTTCCTTAGGTGATTCACTAGGGTCCTGTGCCTTTACACATCATCTATATGCTGATGATTTACAAATATATCTTCACCCTCATTTTCTTCCCTGAGCTCTGGCTACTATGCCTCTCAAACCAAAAAACCCCAAATAGAACTTTTAGTGATCTCCACTATGAAATGAAAAAAAATCTAGAAGCAATTCTTGATGCATCTTTTTGCATTAGTGCAACATCTGAATCCACTAGCAAGTCCTGCCAGCTCCACCTCCATGGTATACTTCCCCAACTCATCCACTGGGTGTATGCCTGTGGCTCCCATCATGGTCCAAGCCACCATCACCTTTTGCCTGGATAACTGCCTTAGCCTCTCACCGGTCTCCTCGCTTTCACTGAAGCTCCAGTCTAAACAACACAGACTGTTTAAAAATTAAGTCAGATCTTATTTATTGTTTTTTTAAAACTATCCAAGAACTTCTCATTATGCTTAAGGAAAACAAAGTCGTCCAAGGTCAAATTAATCTGGCTCTACTTTATTATTATGACTTCAGTTGTCACTCGCTGCCCCTATGTTACCCACCCATGCACAAGCTCACTGGACTACCATGCTGCAGACTCCCCGGCCTATTTTTTCTTTCTGTGTTGGTCAAATTTGTTTCCACTTCAGGGCCTTTGTATTTGTTGGTCCTCTGTGTTGGACACTCTTTCCATATATCCCATTCAGATCTCAGATTTATGCCACCTTCTCAGAGAAGCTTTTCTTGTCTGGTTGGGAAACAGGCTCAGAGAGGCCCAGTAACTTGGATGAGGCTGCTCTGCTGGTAATGCAACGTGTGTGAGTCTGAGCTCAGGTGGCCTGATTCCACTTCCTGTGGAGTGTGGTCACCTGTATGGTGACTGCTATTGTCTCTGTCTTTGCTTTCTCATAATAGGGGCAGAGAATATAGTATGATTCAGAGCTAGTTAGAGCTGCACTTGCAGAGGATACAAGGGATGGAAGGAAGCAGAAGAGATGAATTAGGAGGAAGTGAGCCCAAGAGAATTTTTGGCAACCTTATCACAGGATTGGAATCAGAAATGATGATGGGAATGATAATAGAAAAGAGTGGCTGTATCAACTTCTCTGTTAGGTCACTTAGGTGCTCCTTTTGGGTGATCTTTACCTCAACCTTGGGAGAAAGAAAGACAGATGCTTCTGAGGTGCCAAGAAAGAGGGTTCTTATATAAACACACTCAGATACCAGCATACTCTTCTAGAGCATGTACCAAGTTTAATAGTTTCCTCCATGAATTTATGTCCACCTAGAACTTATAAATATGACCTTATTTGGAAACAAGGTCTTTGCAGATGTAATCAAGTTATGATGAGGTCATTAGGATAGGTCCTGAGTCCATAATAACTAGTGTCTCTACAAAGCTGGGAATTTGAACACAGAGATGCTGACGCACAGGGAGAATGCTGTGCAAAGATAGGCAGAGACAGGAGTAAAGCAGCTAGAAGGCAACCTACTCTAAGGACTGCTGGCAACAACCAGACCTGAAAGAGAAAAGTAAGGACTTTCTGCTAGAGTCTTCAGAAGAAGCATGGCCCTGTTGATGCTTTGACCTCAGACATCTGGTCTCCAGAACTGGGAGAGAATACATCTCTGTTTTATAAACTATCTACTTTGTGGTTATTTGGTTATCTGGTGGTAGCACCAGGAAACTAATATAGAGCCTCTCAATAATTGGTTACTATCAGAAGCTCAATATAAGTAAATTTTTCTTATTAAAGAGCTTACTTTTATTATTATTTTACTTAATTTTTAAAAAGATTTTATTTATTTGACAGAGAAAGAGTGAGAGAGCACAAGTGTGGGGGGGCAGCAGAGGGGGAGGGAGAAGCAGGCTCCTTGCTGAGCAGGGAGCCAGATGAGGGGCTCGAACCAGGGACCCTGGGATCATCCTGAGCTGAAGGCAGAAGCTTAACTGACTGAGCCACCCAAGCGCCCCTTATTTTATTTTTTTTTAAAGTGGTTTCTACCAATCTATGTGAATAGACAGTGCATTCACATGTTGCTCAAGTGAAAAATCAATCTGGGAATGTGTGAAAAGCACCTCCCTCCTCTGCTCCCTTTTCTCCTCCCTATAGGCAACAATTTTTATTAGTTCCTCATGTATTCCTCCAGGAAAATTTTGTGCATATGCAAGTAATTCAAGGACATATTCTCCCCCTATTCAAAAAACAAATCATAGCATACTATACACTCTGCTTTGCACCTTGCTTTTTCACTTATTTATTTACCTTGGAAAACTTTCCATATGAATATATAAAGAGCATCTTGATCCGTTTTTACAGCTGCAAAATTTTCCATTGTGTGCTTGGAATGGTGATTTATTTAGCTGGTCCTCTCATGATGGTCACTTAGATGGCTTCCAGTATTTTGCTTCTTTAGGCCCTGGAAATCACCATCCTACTTTCCTTCTGTATGAATTTGACTACTATAGGGCCTCATATGAGTAGAATCATACCATTTTGTACTTTTGTGTCTGGTGTATTTCATTAGCACGATGTCATCAAGGTTTTTCCATGTTGGAGCAGGTGTCAGAATTTCCTTCCTTTTTCAGGCTGAAGGACATTGCACTGCATGTAGAGACCACATTTTGTTTACCCAATCACCTATGAATAGAATTTGAGCTCTTTGGTTCTTGTGAATAATGCTACTACGAACACAAGGGTTCAAATACATGTTCAAGGCCCCGATTACAGTCTTTTGGGTAAATATTCATAAGAGACATTGTTGCATCATTTGTTAATTTTATGTTTGAGTTTTTGAGGAACCTCCATACTGTTCTCACAGTGGCTGCGCCATTTTACATTCCTATGAATAATGCCCCAGGGTTCCAATTTCTCCACGTCGTCACCAATACTTGTTATTTTCTGATTTTTGGTAATATCCATCTTAGTGGTATGAAGTGGTATCTCATTATGATTAATGATTAATGATATCAAACCTATTTTCATGTGCTTGTTGGCCATTTGCATACCATCTTTGGAGAACTATCTATTCACGTTTTTGCTCATTTTTTAACTGGATTCTTTTTGTTGCTGTAAAGCCTCCATAATTGCTTTTTACATATTTAAACACCACCGCACATTGTGCCCTTTTTGATTAAAAAAATGTATAATAGGCAGTAGTTACAACATAACTACTTTTCTGCCTCACATAAGCAGAATTTATCCTTTCCTTTCCAGCTCAGAGATGTCTTGTCTCAGTGACTCTACTGCTCTGCAGTACAGGGAAAACTGAGGAGGCAGCTGCGGTGCAAACGTCCAAATGTTGCATATCGTTGAGCCAAGGCTTCTGACTTCTTGGTGTAAGATTTTTAGTTCACGTATTTAACATTTAATAAAGACCTACTATATGAACACTGCTTTTGCAGCTGACAAAACAAAAATGAACTAGAACTTGTCACTGTCTTTACAGAACTTGTAAATAAAGAAACACATGATTGTAAGAGCAGGTAGAAGGTCTGTAGGTCATGGGGAATGCAGGGAATGTCCTTTGGCATTACTCTGATTAGGAATGTCCTGGGCTCTATCACGTGCGTCAGAAGACTTAGAGGACCATCACTCTATCAGATAACGATAAATTAGAACCAGAACAAAGGCTATTTCAATGTTGCCATCCCAGTCACCTTCTTATGGGTTCTTCAGCTACGAGATGGTACAACGGTGGACATGAATTCATAAAGTGAATGTCACGAGAGTAGAGACTAATTGATCTAACTAAATTTTTCTTGAGCATTTACTGGATGCCCAATATTGTGCTAAGGCAGGGGCAGAAAATTCTTCTCTGATCTTCTCCATGTCAGCTCCATAGTAAGTCCACCTCCTAGGGTGAGACTGACAAACGTATGCCATATGGTGCTTATGAGAGACATCACTAACTGATGGTGACTTTTTCCCACTTAGCCCAGTGGTAGCTTCCCAACTTAGTCAATAAAGTTGGCATTGTGGATTAAACCCATTTGTTATTTGGTTGCTGAGGGTTTCCATTTGGGTCTCCCAAATTTAAGGGTCTCTATTAGTGTCTGCTGCTTGGAGGAGAGGAAACTTTGGTGCTTCAGGGAATGAAGACAGAGAGGCTGCTTTCCTCTGGACTTGGATCCTGGTGAGTCAAGGTTGCCACCTCTTTTTTCCTCTCAAGTTTATAATTTTTCTTTGAAAAAAAAAAAAAAGACAAAGCTTCAGTGTGCTCATCTCTGAAGAGATGTCATTGCAGGCTTTTGATTGATTTGTTCACACAAGTGTTTGTATTCTGTTCGTCTGTGTACCTCCAGCTCCTACTCTAGTGCTTGAGACATGAGGGAGCTCAGAGAATGTTAGCTCAATGAATGACTGAATTTATAGGAGGCCAGAGTCTTTAGCCTACCCATTTGGTTAGATAAGAGTACAGGTAGACAATTAGTAGTACAATTACCAAGTAACTGCTTCCCAGGCCAGCAGGAAAGCTCCCAGATAGCACTGCTACTTGGGAGCCATGTATTGAGGCCTGCATTCATGCATTTCTTCATTCTGCACATGTTGGGTACTTGGGGCAGACCAGGAGAAGGATCCCCAACCCCATGGGACTTCCAGTCTCGTTGAGGTGACATACCTTCAACAAATAAATAGAGAGCTACAAACTGGATAAATACTAGGGGAGAGAGATTTCAGGAAGGATGCGGTTTAGATGGGGTTAAGTGTTGGCTGGTGATGAGGCAGGGTGGAGCTTGGCACTCAGTCCTTCACCAGGAGGTCTTCTGAGTGGTGACATATACCCCTACTAGGAAGGACCAAGAAGCACAGTGTTGTGCCATTCTCTTTGCATCCAAGGCCGCTGGATTCTTAGAACAAGCTACTCTCCTCCATGAGTATGCGGTCTGTTATCTAACATGCTCTACCGGCGGTGGGATCCTAGTGAGCTTTCCGACATCATTAAAATTTCATCTGCTCAGACTTTGGTTCCAAGGAGGCAATAAACTAAATATTTAAGAGGACCCAGGATTAAAGTAGACAGACAGCTCCAAAAAGTCTCCTACTTTGTAATTATAAAAATTAGCATAGTTTCCACTTCATAAAAATGTACTCTTACAGGGTTTATTGGTTCTTCACTTTATAGTGGCTTAACTAAATCTGAGCCCTCAGAGTTTGGATTTAAAAAAAAAAATCCATAAAAATAGTGACTACATTCTGTTCTATTTAAAGTTTTAATTTCTTTTCTCCATTCTATGAAACAATTTTAATTGTATGTCAGATTTCAAATCCTGGTAAGACTCTGGAATCTTTATTCTATTTGATTGGCTTCATTCTTCCCTCCTTCCCTGCTCTCTCTCTCTTTCTCTTTTCTCCCTCCCCCATTCCTTTCTTTCTTCCCCTTCCCTTCCCTCCCCCCCCCCCCCACCTTCCTTCCTTCCTTCCTTCCTCCCCCCCTTCCCTTCCTCCCCTCCCCCCGCCTTCCCTTCCTTCCTCCCTCCCCCCTCCCTTCCTTCCCGTTCTCTCCCTGTCTGCAAAATATAGACTTTGAACCGACACCTCAAAATTAAACCCTAAAAAAAGTTAGATCCCATCTTCTCTTTACTAACAGACTCTACAAAGTTTACTAGTTATCGCTGGGGTAAGACAAAAGAGAGCATTTTAGAACCTTCTCTACAAATAAGGATACACAATGTTTAAAGATTAATTGTTAGTAATTTTCCCTTCATGGGACCATTATATTGACTTCCAGGAAGTCAATATTCAGTCAATTTTCCATTTGCTTGTATATAATCAAGTCCTCCCACTATCTATTTTTCCTCTGTGGTGTCAGATATTTGGGCTACTTGCTGCTTCCTTGGCTGGGACAGTACTTCCTGAATGTCTCTGTCAGAGTGGTCTTTGAGGTAGAGGGACAAGGTACATGTCCCTTGGGTTCTGGGGATAGCACAGGGATGCTTACCAAAGGCACAAGACTTCTGTGTGACCTCATATTTAGTTTCACATTTCCCTACATTTGCATTTGTATTATATTCCTACTTGTTTTAAAATGTTTATTTCTCCAAACCTTCAAGTAACCTTGATGTATTTAGATGCTGTATTAAGCACACGTGTTCTACAGCTGTGTGTCTGAAGAACAGTGAGTACCTGGCCCAGATGAGCCACAGAGCATCTGGCTATGGGACTCACAAGGTTTATGAGTGCTCCAGGCAGTGGGTGAAAACCGAGCCTGATCTCATGTCGCCCCAGGACCCAGCAACCTGAAGTCTTGCTGTGAACAGAGCCCTGCTCCCTCAACTCATCCATGTGGCTCCTCGAGTGTGCCTCAAGAACCAGCAGGAGACTGGAGGAAGGAGGACCGCCGACACCGACACCTGGCCCTTACCTGGGCCCCATTTGCGTTTGTGGGCTGTATCTCCTTCCTGAGAGAAGGTGCCAGATGCAAGCCTTTTCAATATCCTTTCACATCTCCAATGCCATTTCCTGCCTGAGGCTCTACTTTTTCCCCCAGCTAGAGTGGGGATCCCCCTCCTTCCTATTCGCTGGCAAAAGCAAGTTGCAACAAAACCAAAGGAGGAGACAGAGTTAAAGGGAAAGTGATGGAATTAGAGAATCCTTATTTTGTTGTTGTCACTCACTTGAGTCAGGTGAAAACCATGGGATGAAAAGCTGGGGAGCTGCGACCTCACACTACCTCAGATTAGCACCTCTCAGGCTCTTTCTTAATCACAGGAGTAACTTCCTTGTCCAGCCCAGCCACCTGTCAGCCACAGAGTCATGGGAGGAGCTGACATCACGGGCTCCCACTCGGATGCAGGGAGAAGGGCACGGCATCAGATATTATTAATCCGGCCCAGCACGCTGAACCTGAATCTAATAATGGGGACACAATGGGCAAAATCAGACTGCTCAACCAACGTTCTATGAAACAACTGGCTGGGAGACTTACAAATATGTTGTTAATGAAAACAAAAACACAAACAGAGAAAAGGGATCTACCTCTTAGGTAAAAGGAAACAAAAGTATGACGCCTCCATCAGAAAGGATGAATACCCAACTTTTGTAGCTACATGGACGGGACTGGAAGAGATGATGCTGAGTGAAATAAGTCAAGCAGAAAGAGTCAATTATCATATGGTTTCACTTATTTGTGGAGCATAACAAATAGCATAGAGGACATGGGGAGTTCGAGAGGAGAAGGGAGTTGGGGGAAATTGGAAGGGGAGGTGAACCATGAGAGACTATGGACTCTGAAAAACAATCTGAGGGGTTTGAAGTGGCGGGGGGTGGTGGGAGGTTGGGGTACCAGGTGGTGAGCACGGATTGCATGGAGCACTGGGTGTGGTGAAAAAATAACGAATACTGTTATGCTGAAAATAAATAAAAAATAAATTTAAAAAAAGGAAACAAAAGAGGCATGAAGATTAAATACATTGTTCCTTGATATGGTCTCGGATGACTGGGGCATTTGATAATATTATTTATTGTTATTTGTATGTATATTTGTTAATATTATCGTATACTTGAATTATTGCATATTTGATAATATTTATCTGTGTTAAATTTCTCAGGTGTGAAAATGATACTCAAATTATGTAGGAAAATGTCCCCTTTTTTAAAGAAATATTTGGGGATGAAATCTTTGGGAATGAAGGGTTAACCTTCATCTATACAAGATGATGGGAATTTTTGTGTGGGAGGCTTATATGAGAGAGCTGCCCAAATAACTTGAAAATAATGCAATAATAAGGCTTTTATAATAGAGGAGAGATGAGGCACAAGCTTTCAAATGATAAAGTTTTTATGAAGTTATGTTTTAAGGATATAAACATGGGTAATAGAAAGGAGAAGAACATTTAAGTCAGAGAGGTTAATTTTTTTCAGAATAATTCATTTATTCAAGTTTTAGGAACCTTGCGTTTTTTCCCTCATTTTCATTTAACAGGGAAGCATTGGTTTATTTTATAAAGGGGCTCAGTGATGGTGAGGTTGGACTCTCGACCTTCCCATCAGATCCCAACAAGGTCCTGAGACATTCACAGTATTTTTCTTGGGTACTCCATAGTTTGTTGCTTTTCTGAACCCATCCTGGATGGAGATGGAGGCATATGGCTTAATTAGTGAAGAGTCAGACCAGTCAGTGGTGGACTACTCCCCTCCTCTTTGGAGGATGGGGTTTTCTTTAGTGGGGTCTCCTCATGAGTCTTGAGTCTTGAGTTCTGAGCACCTCCAGGTTGGACTCTAGGCAGACGGGGACTCCTACTGCTGCTGAGCAGGCTCCAGGTGGAAGGGTCAGCACTGTTGTTCCTAGGGGTGCATGAGAAAGCAGGCACCCCACACATAGTTCAAACCCATTATCAGCTGGATGGCCAGCTGACCGTCTTCTTAGCTCACTGGCAAAGCAGGCACACCTTGTCAAGGTGAGCACTATTTCTTCTTGGAGACAAGGCAGTTGGTCTCACCCAATGAGAGGGATGCCACACCTATTACGTGACCTTGTTGTTGTTCCCTTGAAAACCATAAACCCTGGCATCATTTTGCCCAGGAGTGTTTGGCTTCTTTCCAGGACCAGCTTCCATTATAAGAGCCTCTTCTCTGGCTGTGAATGAGTTTGTCTTTGTCCACAGGGAGGAGGGCACTATTCTAAAGAGGTTGTTTTACCTCCAAATCTTTCCCAGTGATTGAAACAGTGGCAGTGGTTCCCAATTCGTAAGTCATTGGGGGATGTAATAAAATTAGACCATAACCTCATACTAAATCCCATGTATCTGGTTTTGTTTTTGTTACTGTTTATGATTCATAAAAATTTATGAATTTCTTTTAATTCTAGTCTGGGACATGGAGAGAACCTCCCCTTCTCTCCCAAGTTCATGGACCAGTTTGGGAGGGGGCTGATGGATATATTCACAGGGCACACTGTTGTCTCTTATCCTGTGTCTCATTGTGTCCCAATGATTGATTTATTTAAATATTTAAATTTAATTTATATTCATTTTTTGAATAGGAAATACATTTGCAAGGCTCAAAATTCAAAGCAATGTGAAAGTTGCACACGGAAATGTTTCCACCCATCCCATCTCCCACCTGCCTTGTGCTGTGATTCTCCACTTGTCCTCCATGTCCATTCTACACTCTCTTTCTCCCGCTCAGCCCAGAAACTGCCTCTGGAGTGCACTGACTAGGATTTTTGGCCATCTGCCAGGGGAAGATGTTGACAGGGTGTGGGACAGTGCTGTAGGGAGCCCAGGGGCCATACGCATATACAGTCTTACTCCCCTTCTTAGATAGAAGGCAGCACACTCTTCACCGGACAGTATATCCTGGAGGTATAGCATGTCCGTGCATAAGGAGACTCCTCCTGTTCTCTCTCCTTCTCTTCTTCTTTTTCTTCTCTCCCTCCCTCTCTCCTTTCTCTCCTGCTCTAGTCCTGCCTGAATTAATGAAGTTTTGTTTATAGCTGTTGCATGTGTATGTGTGTGTGTTGGATGGATAGAAGGCAGGTTACTTTCCTATGATGTGATCCCACTCAGTGGGAGAGGGGATCTGTGGTTGGGTTTGGATGTCCTCAAATCTACCTTCAACACCAGGATATTTGGAGGCCAGAGAAAAAAAAATGTTGGGGAAGTGGTAGGGGAGGCGGGAAAGATGGAGGCAGAAAGGTGGGGGCAGAGGGTAAAGCGTTTTTGACCAGAGTGGGTTGGCACTTCTGCTTCACCTCCGCAAATCTTCCTGCTCAGTCCTTTGGTCTATGAGGTGTGAGCCATGGGGAATCCTCAGTTCTCTGATCTTAGTATGTGCTTGTGGTCCAATAGAGGAGCTAAAAAGCAACCTGTATTAGGGTCTATCAAACAAACAAACAAACAAAATTTTAGCAATATTTAACTCAAATATAATTTATATTTAAATTTATATATAAGTTTAATTTAATTTATTCGTAGGGCTGATGGCTTCCCAGCATGTTGTCTATCTGGCATCACTATCTGGGAGCACTATTTAATCTGAGGAGCTGAAAGCCTGTGACCCTCTTCTCCTTCCCATTCCCAGTGGCTGACTGACTCTTATCAAGTAAGAGTTACCAGTTCAGTTTCCCTTCCAGGAAAGGAAGGGAAGAAAATGGCCATCCTGGAAAAACCTTATTCTAGAAGAAGGTTTTGGGAGAGAAGTGACAAGCTATAAAGAACTCAATAAGAGCATTGGAAAAACATTGTTCTTCACTGGAAAGGTCTGCCAACATGGGAGCTGTAAGGCCACGAGAGAGGAGAAGCCCCTTGTTTTCTCACCAGGGAATGTTTTTCTTCAAGATTTTTGAGGGTGCAGGAAACCCATCTTGACTGGGAGGTGAGCAGCACAAGCCATTCCTAATTGCATTTGGAGAATCAGGCTCTGTCAGGGGCAGAGAAGGCACAGACTTCTGGGGAGAACAGTCTAGAAGGAGATCTTAGGCAGGATTCAACTTCCAAAGGTGGCCAGCTTGCCAGCAGCTTCCTTTTGCCCTGGGGTTAGGTGCCTTTCCCCCTGAAATTATTTGGAAGGACCGCCCCTAAATCCAGAGCCCTGGTGAGCAGGTGTTGGCAACGGCTTTCCTTGCACCAAGTGTCTCGGAACTAGAAAGGAAGCGTGGAGGCAGAGGTATACTTTTATCATCATCCTTTCTAAACTGCAAGAAATAATTATTGAGGCCTTTTTTAAACACATTAATTCCCTTGTCTGAATAGAGATTGAAATTTGTTAACTGATAATTAATGTCTTTTTTACCTTTTAATTTAAAGTTAACTGCCAGTGCAAAGTGCCAAGGAAGATTCTTGTGCTGTACCCAGTCAGTTAATGCTTCTGTGCTTTCTTGACCCGTGGCCAGTTGGAGGGCCAAGCGGTGGCATCTGTTTGCAAGTCCCAGGTTAGGGACTTGGGGAGCTTGAGATAAAAGTCATTTCTTTCATGCAAAATTATGCAAAAGGTAAGGTTGAAATAATTAAAATGAAAGGCATGTCCAAGACCATAACCCCTTGAGATACCAATCCCAGCCCGCTTCCTGCTTGCTGGAGAGGAGAGAAAAGCTTTGCTTTGTCTTCCTGAGGATGACTGATGAGTCATCGTGGATAACAGCTTTCTCCAGAATCTTCCATAAGTGGAGGACAGCTGGCCACCATGCTCAAAGTCTCCATTGGGATGATACCTCTTTTTTGTCCGGTTGTCATGAGCTGTCACAGATGGTGTTTAAAATTTCCCCAAAGGATACTTTCTTCCCATCATTGTTTATACCTTAGTTAATGACACATACTGTGTTCTGTCCAAGGTCGGGGAGCAGGAGGAACATACAATGCTCTTACCTAGAAGTTATTTTTTTATTGTATTTTGCACCACCCAAGTTTAATTTAATTCCTTGTAGGATTCATATTTACCATTTATTGGCCCTTATTATGTGCCAAGCAGCTTGCTAAAGCCCTGAGATGTTGGTTTGAACCTTCTGAAATTGCAAATATTCAAGTGTCAGACCTATAAAACTGGGCATTTTCTGTATGGTTCAACTGGATACCTGATGTCATCTAGTCCTCACAATACATCTAAGGGGGGAAGCATCATTTAATTTGCTTTGGATGGTGAAGAGCCACGGTTTGAGGGAAGTTTTGGTGTTTGCTTCAGGCTGTGTGGCTGGTAGGCTGGCAGAGCCCGCGGTCTTATTCTAAATAGCCTGTGCTGTTTTCACCTTGCTCTGGGGCTCAGGACCCACACCTGTGTGTTTCAAAAAGTTTGGACCAAAATTCAAGGATTTTCAACAGGATGCAGTGCTGTATGCTGAGAAGACACTTAAAGGGGGCTGGTTTGTGTCACAGTGACTGGGAAGGGGGGGAGCTTTGGGCATTTACTGGATAGAACAAGGGCACTGAGTGTCCTGCAAGGTGTGGGGAGGTCCTAACAATGATCAGTCATTCTGCTCTGATGCTAATTGCTTTCTTTTTAGGGACATGGCCCAAATGAAGGCCAGGTTTCTTCAGACAATAGAATCTGAGCCTTCAAAGGTGAAAGTTTCTTTCTGTGTGTAGTTGATAAGCTGTCTCATCAGCACCACCCTTTTTAACTTAATAATTTTTTCAGGGTTCCAATATTCATTGTTTAGGCACCACACCCAGTGCTCCATTCAATAGTTGCCCTCCTTAATACCCACCACCAGGCTCACCCAACCCCCCACCCCCTCTCCCCTCCAAGCCCCTCAGCTTGTTTCTCAGAGTCCACAGTCTCTCATGGCTCTTCTCCCCCCTCTGATTTCCTCCACTTCACTTTTCCTTTCCTTCCGTGTTATTCCTTATGCTCCACAAGTAAGTGAAACCATATGATCAGCCCCTTTTTGAGGATGGGCTGGGTTTTCCCCCAGGCCCATGAGTCTCTCATGGGACCATTTTTCCCAGACAAAGTCAAGCCATACAGGGGTGGGCACCTGGCCAAGCTGGGCTAATTTCTAGGAGATACAACCACATATACACACAGAAACCCTCGGTGGCAGGAACCACACATGTGAATGTGGGCTTGTGGGTGGTCATCTTCTATTCATATGTGATCTTCAGGAGCTGGGAAAGCCAGTTCATGAAGAAAGAGGGTAGAAGCTGATTCTCCATACCTCCTGGTGCCCCGGGGGAAGGTCCAGCCTACTTTGTTGATCATCTGCCTTCTTGTCTAGGTTCTGGGAGGCAGGCTGCTTCCTTGCAATCAGTCTTTCTCTTTGGCTTAAGCCAGCTGGAAATGTCTGCTAGTTGTGAAACTAAGATAAGCCCAAGCAAGAGTGACACCTGCTCTGCTTTTGTCCACACATGACAGAATGTGAACGAGGAGGCTTCAGACTCCCTCTTTAGAAGATAAAGTTATCCTTCATGCAAATGAGAAGACGCTCATCTTAATTTGACTCCACAGGAGGTTAATATTTTTAGAGTAGAAAAACTTAGCTTTCATTGTTCAAGGTGAATTTTCCATAATGAAAAAGGCACATTACCTGGGAAACTGGCAGCTGTTATTAATTCAACAATTTCCAAAGGAAAATTTCCTTGTTTCCCTATTTAAAAACATTTTTTCCCCCTTTGAAATTCTTCTTTGAAATTGGTCTTGTTATTTGTCTGGAAGTTTATCCAATATTCGCCAATTTATTGTGCAGCTAATTTTCATAAAATGGAAATGCATTATAATAATTGAACTTCACCATTTCAAAGTAAGAACATGGGCGCTTTCCACATCAAATAACTATTGCCTATGAATGCTTTTTATCCTGTGGATTTTTTGTGAGCAGTAAGAGCAGCTGTTTGCCTTGTGTTCAGATCATCATTGCTTAAGTATCCCAGCTTAATTATCTTCAAGGTTTTATCTTCATCAAAGTTACTGAGCAACTTGGAAATAATAGTTCCAACATCAACTAATAGAATTATGTATGAAAAAAATCCTGTTCTTAGATGCTGAAAGGAACCATGACAGCAGTGACACCTATACCACTCTTCTTTTATGTTTTATAATTATAAGTATTAGATCCCATCATTATGGAACAAGAATATACTTCTTTTATTAAAAAAATGGAATGTGCCTGTTACACAATGGAAATCAGATTCTCAGCTTATCAGGAACTTGGGGGGAATTCTTTATCTGAGAATTTCCTGGAATTCTTTTCTGTTGGAGTCGACTGTCCAGGTGACTCAACAGGGTTCTAGATAACTTCTAATGTTTTGGATATAATCCAGCTCCTGCAAAGCCCTGGATGCACCCCAGGCTTCAGTCTGGATTATTTGTGTCTGAACCCACTTCATTCATTTATCTTTGTTCTTTCCTCAGGAAGCAAGAGGTTAGCTTCTTGAGTGGAGTTGGGATTTCTCATGGTCCAAAGTCTAGTGATGGCAGTGTGTGTGTGTGTGTGTGTGTGTGTATGAGAGAGAGAGAGAAAGAGAGTCTGAGAGACACACACATACACACACAGAGAGACAGCTCAACAGAATAATAACTTCCACAAATATATCTGTGTCTTAATTCCCAGGACATGTGAATATGTTACCTTTCATGGCAAAGGGACTTTGCAGATGTTATTAAGTTAAAGATTTTGAGGTGGGAAGACTTTCCTGGATTATCCCTATGGGCCCAATGTGATCACGAAGGTCCTCCAGGATCTTACTAAGACAGTTTATGGAGAGGATGGCGAGTCTTATGGATAGAATGACACAGATGCTCTCCTTGATCAAACTCTAGTCAGGCCCTCCAAGCCCTCTTTTTGACTTTGCCTCAATCTTGGATCATAAAAAGTACAGACTCTCAGCACAGATGATTTCCCTTGGCAGGCCACACTAAGGGACTTGAATAAGTACTAACATAATTTCTAACAGCTCAAGGGTGTGTCTCTAGGATGATGACTGCATGCTCTTTTCTTTTTTTAAAGTGGCTTTTTAAAAATTTTTAAAATTTCTTTTCAGTGTAACAGTATTCATTGTTTTTGTACCACACTCAGTGCTCCATGCAATCCGTGCCCTCTCTAATACCCACCACCTGGTTCCCCCAACCTCCCACCCCCCCCCTTCAAAATCCTCAGATTGCACCCTCTTAAGTCCTGTCTGAGAAAGCTCAAGGCTGCCAAAACCTGGTGATGGGCAGGTGGGCCTCTGGACCTCCTGCTAGAGCTGTTACTTTAGAAATCTTGCCATTCATGAATTCTTTCTCTGTCCCCTTTTACATACAAGTCTTCTATCAGACAGAGCTGTCTTCTCAAGGACCTCCAAGCTGTACTGGAGCAATACTCAAGGAGATAACTCTTTGCTTGCTCTTACTTCCGGTCCCTGCAGGAGGGTAGGGTCTTAACTTTAGTGGATGACCTGCCCTAACCTGTACCAAGGCCCTCTGTCCTGAAGACATATGAAGTTTGTTTCTCAGCAAATAAGCACCAGTGAAAAAATCTGAGTGGTCTAGTCACATGGACCAACCCCATTTAATACCACTTAGTGTCTCTTTTTAGCACCTACAGGCATTTAAGAAGTCTCCTGATTTCTGTCTTTGTAAAGTTGAGTTCAGTTCTTGTTGGACCCTTTTCTCTGTTTTTCAATAATTACTACTGAGTGAAATCTGTCCTTAGCACTTATAGTGTCTAGCTTGTTTGTCTCTAACAAGCACACAGGGAAGACAGTGCAGTTCCATCTGTTGACCTCCCTCAGGCCTTTAGACCATCAGAGCTCCACTGGACCCAAGAGGGACAGACTCACACCACTTTTTCATCCAGCACCCATCTTTCCTCAGTCCCTCCTCATGGCAAAAATTCTACCTTCTTCTGAAGTCTCAAGCCAAAGCCCCTTCACAGATGCATGAGGTGAACAAAACTTAGCCACCATTGAAGGGAGGCAGGGATTAACACAGCCAGGCAAAACCTCCTCGTTGGCCATGCCTTTGTGTCCAGATTGAGAGAAATACTCCTTCTTGTCTATTCTGGAAACTGTGCTCTGGTTTTCCTCACTTCCTGAGGTGAGTGACCTCAGTGATATCCTGGTCTGATACAATAACCACACCAGGCATTCAACTGGAAAGGTACAATGGCCACTCACAGAAGGTGCATTTCTGGCAGATGTGCCTTGGGTCAGCTCTCAGCCAGTCTTAGTACCCATGGATTCCCTCCCAGTTAACCTGTTAGTTCAGTCATCTGTAAGAATTCTCCACGTGTAATAAGTCATCCAGAGTCTCAAAAAATGCAGGTCTTCCTCTTCAGCCAATGTCCATGATTATTTCCCTTCTCTACCTTGAGAAGCAACCTGGCCTCCTGACTCTAATGTTTTGACTTAGCTGGCACTGCCTACCTCCTCTCATTTGAAACATGACTCACTTACTCATAATTTGAGGCCATTTCTATTCCTTGGCTCTGGGCCTCTCTGTCCCCTGCACTCAGCAGTTCTTTGGGAGAACTTCAGGGAAACGTCTCCTGGCTCCTCCCTTACGGTGTCTGGACTCCTCCCATCTCCTCTGGTCCTTAGTCCCCCCATACCAAACTACAATGGTGAGTGTCACTGGCCTGGCACAGAGCCACTGTCCCTTCTCACTGCTGGGCCCCTCCCTTCTCCCAGGGATAAAGCCCCTTCTTGTAGCTATTCACCTATTCCCTAGATCTCTATCATCCTCGGCTGGTCTTCTCATGTGTTTCTGGCTACTCTTCCAGTAGTTCACATGCCTTATGTAGTTCTAAGTAGTTTTAAATGGCACTAGAGATCAGGGATGCACAGGACCCTGAAGCATTACTTGTCTCCAAGGTTCTTTTTAAAGGCAGGATTATTACAGTTAAGGCACATGTGTTCATGCAGGACTGGACAGCAAGCTTGTCCACACTACAGTGTTTTGGGTAAAGATGTTGCTGTGAATGACATTCTGACTCTTATTGTTCAGGGTCACTGAATGGAATGGTATCACCCAAGATGTTTTTTACTTGTAGGTACATGGTTGCAGAATCTATTTCCCCCCTTTTTTAGGGAAAGAGAGGTGGGGAGAGGGGCAGAGGGAGAGAGAGCATCTCAAGAAGACTCCCCACTGAGTGTGGAGCCTGATGCAGGGCTCGATCTCACGACCCTTAGATCATGACCTGAGCCCAAATCAAGAGCCAGATGCTTAACCAACTGAACCACCCAGGAGCATCTGTAGAGGGTATTTCTCAGAAAGTAATAAAGGCTTTTTCCAGTCAATTTCTATGATGAAAATGGCCTTGCTTTTTGGGATCCAAATATATGATGGCATCATGCATTTTTAAGCTTCATTCACGACGATTATGGTTTTGTCAAAATATCTCATTTATGAGGCTAGTAGCTCAGGCTGCTCTGGTGGAACATTTTGCTTGCTGCCCCCCACCCCAGCTGCTTAATTAGGGAATTAAATTTTTTCCAAAGACTTTTCGTTCCCTGAGTTTAATTGACTGAGATTTTCCCTAATTTTACAATATTGGTAATAAGTTTTTCAGCATGATCTAGCATTTGAAATTATTTAAAGCAAGCATTCATATTAAATGGAATGAACTTATCACTTTCTGTGCTAATGTTTTATAGCCTTGAAAGAACCAAAATGACATGAAGGTTTTGCAGATTGATTTTGGACATCATCTTTGCTCTCATTTGGAAAGATATTAGCACAAATAAATAGCATTCTATTGACACATGCTTTAGGTCCAGATAGGGGGCCATATATAAATTCTTCTCTCATGACCCACTTAAATGCTGTACAATTTAACACAGCAGAAAGTGCCACTGGGAATACATTGTGGTCATTTACTTTCTGTCTAACCCTTTCCCAGCTTCCACCCAAGACATACACACATATACACACACAGATACCCTGAAAACTTTGTCCTGTGTGTGTGCATAACCCCTCATACAGGGACGATTCTATCAACGAGCAGAGCAAGAGCAGTGGAATCCACATCTTAATACACCCAAGAAGAAATAAGTTTTATGAAATTTGATCACCATAAAAACTTGTTCTTAAGGGGAAAGAGTTGGATTGTCTGAATTCAGGGAATTGGAAATCAATATTGTGGATAACAACAGCTACGTTACCCATTTCTCTGGTGTTTTTATCTCCAGATCACTTGGAGATTCTCACGTAGACAGGGAGATGTGAGATTCATTTCCTTCCACATGACCCATGTTGCCTTCTCTGGGCCACTCTCATGATCATGGACGGACACTGATGTTTATGACTCTACAGATCCCTTCCTAGCCCCTGAATGAACAGTTCCGTTGATATCACTGAGTCCAAGCACATTACCATGCATGCTGCTGTGCAGTCAAGCACACAAATTCGAAAGCCAGACTGCTTCTTTCTAAAAATAAGACTTCACGGTTACTAACTGTGGGTCTCGGGGCAAATTGTTAACTTCTCTGAACTGCATGTTCTTTGAAAAAAAAAATGAGGTTAATAAAATTGCCTATATTACTCAGTTTTGTAAGAATGAGATGTAATAAGGCACCTACATCAGGGGCTTTGCTGGTTGGGTCATCGGGAGGTAGAAGTCACAGACAAGATTTCATAGAACGGGGGCACTTGGGTGGCTCAGGTGATTAAGTGACTGCCTTCAGCCCAGTCATGATCCTGGAGTCCCAGGATCAAGTCCTGCATCGGCCTCCCTGCTCAGCAAGAGAGTCTGCTTCTCCCTCTGACCATACCCCCTCTCACACTTTTTCTTGCAAATCAATCAATCAATCAATCTTAAAAAAAAAAAAAGTCCACAGAACAGTTGATAATGAGGTGTAAAATTGCTGAATGGCTGACTGAAGGGGCAAAAAGAGAACACCAAGGTGTCACAGAGGTGGAAGCTGAAGGCAGCTACTTCCCCTCGGGCTGGGGAACAGAGGGAAGAATTCGGGATTATTAAAATTTAGAAGCATAAAGGAAAGACCTCAAGGAGCCGGAGTTTAGACTCCGGGCATCTCTGGGGGAAGTGCGGTGAGGTTGATTCTGCAAATGTTGGGGAAAACCACAAACTAGATCTAGGTTGGAGGTAAGAAGTGCTGCCACCAATGGGAACAGAGATCAAGCAGGAAGGAGCAAGAAGGAAACAGGAAGGAACACACCTGTCCTTCCTCCTCCAGCCTCGAGGAATCCTGACCTACGTGCTCTCTCTTGGCTGATTCTGGAAGGGAGGGACTGGCCAACCTGGAGTGTGGTTTGCAGAATCCCAGGTGTAGAATCATAGACTGGGGACATATGAAAGAGGCGCTACCAATCCCACCATCTCTGCAGTTCATTCCCATGAAACGAAGGGATCGTATTTTCCTCCTAGTTTTGCATGCCTGCTAAGTTTTGGATGCCTGACATTATGAATGCCATATTGTGGGGTGGTTTACTCTGGGACTAATTGAACCCTATATTTAAGGCAGGGCTTCAATCCAATGCCTATGTATTTCAAGGTCAAACCATTTTTGTTAGTGGGAACAGGAATGACTTCAGTTCTGTGAGATCTCCAGGAACGGTCCAGCGTCTCTCTCCAGAACTGGGAAGTGTCCTCCACTTTGGCTCCAGGGGGTCTATTTCGCACAGATCGGTATTCAGTCCCAGGCACAGGGGACCCCTCTAGGGCTCTCTCACTGCAGTAGCCGCTCTGCTAGCCAGTCGTGGTCTCCCTGGTGCCCCCTGAAGAAAGCGATGTCCTCGATGTGTTTTTCAGACTTAAGGGTATACCCACCCTAGCCCTCTATTGAACCTCGGCTGGTAAGAGATGGGACTCTGTTCAAGGTGATGTTATGTAATATTCTTGTCAGTGGGTTAGAATCTCTTGAAGCCTCCAGTGGTGATGGAATTGGATAGAAAGAGGCCTATGGGCATTGAAGGAAACTCATACCAGAATATATGCCTATTCCACTGAAGGCAAATTACTGTCTCTTCCAGGGTAGAAGGGGTCTAAGGTTTTGGCCTGCAACCAAAGGGCTGATCTCCTTGAGGGACGTTGTCTTATCAGGGGCTCACACCTTCTGATCCTCCTTCCAAGTAAAGAAGGAAGAAGACACACTTGCCAGATCAATGACCGCACACCACGTACCTGAGGCTATGTTTATCTTCTCTGGTAGAGATACCATGTCTGGCACAGTAGTTGTAATTTGGGCTGCTATCTGGTTGGGATCATGCAATTCTACGGACATCTTCCAGGGTCTGTCTGGCTTCTGTAGAGCCCAAGATGGTGAAATAAGTAAAGATAAGTTAGAAACAACCAACCTGGCATCCTTTTGCTCTTTATGGGTGGCAATGACCTCTGCCAGTCCATTGGCCTGTGATGCTGGTTTTTAATGATCATTTTGGCTGAGGCGGGGCGGTATCAGCGTTTTTACTTGGCTTTCCCCACAATGAAAGCTCTTACTCCACAGGCCATGGATCCATTGGGGAGATTCTACCAACAGCCCAGTATGTCTCTTTCCAGCGGACCCACGTTTGGTTGTGGGGGAATCCATTGTTGTTTAGGAATTCGTGTTTCAGGTGATTGCTCCTGAGTCTGGAGATGGGCTCAGAGTGAACACTGGGTGGGGAATCTGGACTTTTTATTGGGATGCTTGTGCTCAGCCTCTTCATTTTTCATCTTCAGTTTCTTGTACAGATTTGTGTAGATCCTTGTAGGGATGAGTTGGTGTAGATCTGGGTTTCTTATCCTCAGCACATTTTGCCCCAGATGATTCTTTTTTGCAGGAGACATTGTAATATTGTGGGAAACTTAGCAATGACTCTGGTCTCTATGATGATGTCATAAGACTCTCCCTGACCCGATGCTAGGACACTCACAAATATTTCCCACAGTTGTGACACCCTAAAATGTCTGCAGTGTCCCCTGGGCTTGGGGATCCTCTTGCTTTCCCTTTGAGAACCTCTAGTGTGGACTGAGCAAGGCCCTTGTTGGTGCCCCTCTACTCTGCATCTATGGACACTTGATTAATATCTATCAACACAGGGCTCTGTGAGTCAACCCCCCTGGCTACCCTCAGACCTTTCTGCTCATTTGGATTATTGCACCGACATGCTTTCAACGGATGACGATTCCAGTTGGCCCCTATTCTTTATCTTATCATCTTATCATCTTTATCTTATTATTATATTATCTTATTATAATTATCTTATTATTTATCTTATCATCTTATCTTATCATCCCTGCTGCTTTTAGGAAGCCTGGTTCTGTATTGACTTTCCCTACCATCAGTCCTGGCCTGAGGAAGACAGATACCACTGAGCCATCCAGGGGCACTGCAGTCCCTCTCAGCAGCACATTCCTTGTCCCTCTGGTGAAGGCAATGCCCTCAATGCAAATTTTTCCAGAATTTTATGGTATATACACTCTAGCATGCCCTCATCTCTGGACCTTTCAATACCCCTTTCAGTTTTTGGCATAGAAGTTCTGGCATTTCTACTTCTTTCAGTGTGAACTACTACTTTCTGCAAGGTTCCAAAGCTATCCTAGCAGCTTGTTGGAACCATCTCTTGGGGGCTTGCCTGGAACGTAAGTGTTATATCCTAGGATAGATTTCTGGTATCAACAAACTTTCTCTTGTCCAACTTTATTTTCTGCCCCCACCTGTGGCTTTCTGCCTTGATCCAACACTCAGAACCAGCCATATATGCATTCTCATCTTCGCTTCTGCCAGAACATGTTGGCCAAGCCCTGCAGCTTCCTTTAGGTTCTTCCCTTACCAAGCTCAACACTTGGGCCAGCTTTTACAGTGATTTGATTCTAGGTATGAGTTTGGCAGTCAGGTGGGGAGGTGGGCAGATCTGTGATCGGTATGTGCTGTCTTGCAAGACAGAAGTGTCTACGTCATCTTCAAGTCCTGAGAGCGCTAGCCTTCAGCAAGGAGGAGGAGGCCAGTGCCCTAGGCCTGGAGTGATCAGGGGATCTGAGGTTTCAGATGTTCACATGCATCCACCCATGACTCAGGATCTTGTCTCCTCCCGGCCAGATGCTGGCTTTGCACTGAGTAGGAGAACTTGCCTTCTCTGGGGTTTTGCTACACTATGGTTCATCTTGGGCCTTGTCCCTCAGCTTTTTCTGCTCTAGCCATAAGACACAAGATTTTTTTTTTATTTTTCCTAGTTGCAGATTTTATTATTTTATTTTAAACATGTTTGTTTCAGGGTACAGGACTGTGATTCATCAGTCTTACACAATTCACAGCACTCACCATACACATACCCTCCCCAGTGCCCATCACCCAACCCCCCATCCCTCCAGCCCCCTCCCCTCCAGCAACCGCAGTTTGTTTCCCGAGATTAAGTGTCTCTGATGGTTTGTCTCCCTCTCTGGTTTCGTTTTGTTTCATTTTCCCCTCCCTTCCCCTGTGATCCTCTAAGACACGAGAATTTCTGTGTGCTGCTCCAGGGACCCAGGGTTTCACGCTGAGTCTTTCGTTCCTGGTTAGTCACTCTCAGCCTTGCCTCGCTTTGCTTCATGGTCTTGACTTCCCAGCAAGTCTTCTCATTCCATTGTCCTTATACTTGTCTTTCCGACCTGTCTCTCCACGGGCTCCCTGGGCAGAGAGGGATTTGGGCTGTGATTCTGGCAGAGAAATTGCCTCAGTTGACCCAACAGGAAGTGTTAGAGCTGCACCGGATGACCCCGCAGAGCTGTCCGTTTTTGGCTGTGGAACTGACAGAACTGGGTATGGAAGGTCACCTGATGCATGATGACTTTGAGCAAGCAGGGTCATTTGGCCGGAGCGGCTTCCCCAGGAGAACCGAGCTGAGGGCTGAGTCCGTCACCAACACCCAGCACTCTGGGAATGAGCACTTCAGTCCTGGGAGAGTAGGGACCTGGGGGCTCCTCTAGAGTGTCCTCTAGAGAGAACCTCAGCCACAGGCCAGATGTCCCAGTCCCAGGCCCCCATGGTATTTATTTCTTACAGTCCTGGGGGCTGGAGGCCCAAGATCAAGGAGCCAGCAGGGCTGGTTTTTTCCAAGGCCTCTCTTTTTGGCTTGGTGACGCTGCATACTCCCCCATCCTCTTGTGGCTTTTTCTCTCTGTCTGTGTATCTTCAGAATCTCCTCCTCTTTTTACAAGAACACCAGCCCTATTAGAGTAGGCCCCACCCTTAGGACCTTGCTGAACTTTCATTACCTCATTAAAGGCCCCATCCCACATATGGTCACACCAGAGGTTAGGCCTTCAAAATGTGAATTTGGGGGGACACGAGTCAGCCTGTAATACCAGACCCGTGGGTTGGCTCTGCAGAATCATTGGTTTGAAATTTTGGGAGGGGTTGCTGATGAGCGAATTGGAGTTCACCTGTGTAGGACGTGAATGCAGGGAGACTAATTAAAAACTCAACAAAACGTCGCTCTGAGAGCTGTCGTGGCTGCTGAGAGCAGAGAGCCCTACCAGCGGGCTCCCGATGTGGCCTTTAGCGATGGGCCCAGAATCGAGGAGTCAGAGACGGGGCTCTCTGAATGCAAACACCACTGACCTTTTCATCAAAGAGGGAGCTGCAGAGGGTGACACACGGCTCTGGGAACTCTCCAGGCAGACATTATCCCCAGGACAGCCTTGGACCTTTAATTGAGCTAAAAGGGACTGCAGGTTATAAAGTGACCTTTTCATCCATAAACAGGGAATAATTTAAGCCAGAAGAACAGTAGCAGCTTCTGGTGAGACTGTAGCCCTTGACGCTGGAAGTGAGACAAGACAGGTGCCCCGAACCATGGCAGGTAGATTGGACGCGTCCGTGTCTCTCTCCCACACCATCCCCTCTTCTCTCCTTCTGCCTGGTGACTTTTTACAGAAAACACGACTTCACAGAGTTTCATGGTGGGGTGGAAGTTGCATCTGGAAACACAGTTGTTTTAGGAGAGTATGAAAAGTGGAGGTGGAGGGAGAGAGGGAGAAAGAGCGAGTGCTCAGGGATAATGAATTTTCCATACCTCGGAGAAATAATAAAATGTACACATCCGTTATGCAGAAAACCCAGTTAATGGTGACAGAAGAGATGGGGAGGTATTCGTGTGGGACAGGCACGACAAGCCAGGAGTACAGCAGCAGCTGTACAATATTATTTGCTAAAACCTTGGGACGCCATGGCCTAATATTCCTGTTAATCTATTTTTCCTTTAAAAAGTCACAAAAACACAGGGGTGCCTGGGTGGCTCAGTGGGTTAAGCCTCTGCCTTCAGCTCAGGTCATGATCTCAGGGTCCTGGGATCGAGTCCTGCGTCGGGCTCTCTGCTCAGCAGGGAGCCTGCTTCCCTCTCTCTCTCTGCCTGCCTCTTTGCCTACTTGTGACCTCTGTCTGTCAAATAAATAAATAAAATCTTAAAAAAAAAGGTCACAAAAACACACTCATCCAGGTTTAAAACAAGTTCATTTATATATTTCACCATTTCAAAAAGCTGGCTTAAAATCCGACAACATAGAGACTGTTGAAATATCCTCTTTTATTATTTTTATTATTATTTATTGTTTTATAAATTTGTTTGTTTTAAAGAAAGATTTTTATTTATTTGAGAGAGAGACAGAGATATCAACAGAGATAATGAGAGGGAGCACATGAGTGGGGAGCGGAGGGACGAGCAGGCTCCCTGTTGAGCAGGGAGCCCGATGGAGGACTTGATCCCAGGAACTGGAATTCAATTCTAAATTGATGAAGGCAGATGCTTAATGCGACTTAAGCATCTGAGTTAAGTTGGCTGAGCAACTCAGACACCCCTTTTCTCTCATTTTTAAAAGAGAAAATTCTTATATGTTGGTTTTAGAAGCTGAACCTTTTAATTTTATAGAAAAAAAAGAACTTTCTTTATAGAGGAAGCTCTACACTTAGTGGGCGGTAGAAAGCTTACTTGTTTGGAAGTGGTTTTGAGAGCTAACTCAGTGCACCCATGGTTGATGGGAGAAAGGAGAGGTTGGGAGGGTCTCATCCTCTTTCATGAGGCTTAAAGTCCCAGAGGGGAGAGACAAGACTTGTGCAAGGGAGCACACACCTGAATCAGTTGTTGGAATAAACAGGTCCTTCTGGGAGAGGTCTGTAGAATTATGCTGCATTTTTACATCTGTGGATATAACCAGAGTGGCTTCCTGGCTCTGGGCCATGTGACATCCAGAGATTGGCAGAAGGCTAGAATCTGTAAAGGGGACTAAATTTAAAGGCAGCAGGAAGCAAGGTGGGGGATCAGAGGCAGGAGCTTACTGGGTCCACCCTTTAGGGTGGGATATCCTTAGCCTTTGGGGTTGGGGCTTCATAGACATCCAGGGACTTCAGGGGGCTTCTGTTTGGAGGGCAGTGAAGGCAGGAGGGAGGGAAGGAGTCTAGCTCCTGACATTGGGCCGTGATGCCTCCAACCTAAGAGGCATCCTAGGGATGGGATCTTCGGCGTCCTCCCCTGGTCCAAGCATTGCACATTCAGGAATGAAGCTTGGACGGTGCTTGCACATGGCAGTTCACAGAAGAGTACAGAAGCAAAGGTGGGAAAGTGAAGTTAGAGGTGGATGTTTTAAAAGCCCCCACACCCCCCAAAACTATACATAAAGGATACAATTGGTATAAAAGTCTGATGAATAGCCCCAGGTCATCAATACATAGTTGTCTATAAATAACCCTAAAGGAGGGTTGAGAAAGATTGCTTGGTCCATGCCTGCAACTTCAGGCAGGATCACACCCCCAAGAAGATGAAAATAATCTATCCATATAATCCGTCATAAATTATAGAACCCCATGTCTGTATTTTAATTCAGCAAGGTTGAAGTAGTTCCCAAGATCTAATATATGAAACTATAAATCCAATTGTCTTGAAGTTCTTTCAAAATTTATTTCTTGGCTCAATATATTTGTTGTATATATTTTTGCTTAAGCTGGCAGATGCAAGATTTTACTCTTTCTATGTCACCAGTGGAGGAGAAGAGACACTGAGGAATGGAGAGGCTTTGCCAGTTCACGTGGAAAACCATCGTTCATGTCAAGGACTCAAGTTCCAGGCTCTTGGCTCATGACTCCATCTATCACGTCATATAGTGTTGGGCTACTACGAGTCATATAATAGGGCCACACAGATTCTAAAAGGAGGTAAAAGGAGGAGAATGGGCACGAAGTAGGAAAGACCCTGGGAAGCTTGGAAGGAGTGAGTGAGGTGTATGTGTATGTATGTGCATGTGTGTCTTATCACTGTTTCAAGCAACGATTCTCAAATTCAACTGCTTACCTGAACCACCTGGAAAGGTTTAAAGGCCATCCACTTACCATCCTTGTCCCTTGGGATTCCAAGGTGTGGTCCAGGGAGCCTTTGCAACCTTTCCTCTGTTGTCTGGTCTTGTGGGGGCACCACTCTCCCAAGAAGATGGATGGCCTGGGAGCTGTGGTGCAGAGGCCCACTTGCTGGGGCAAGTTGGGAGGAGCACTCAGTGCCCAAGTGCCCATGCAGCTGGCCCCCGAGCAGACATGGAGCCAGGACTGTGAGGTGTGCACCCCCGGAGACAAGCTGTGTAACCCATGGGTGCTGATTTCCCACGGCTGCCCAGTTGTCTCTCTGTGGCCACACTCACCTTTGCTCATCGTTGAGACAGACCGCTCCCCGACTCCTTAGCAGGAGATAACAGTGTTGTGGAAGGTGTCATGTGGAAATTAATGGGGTTAAGTTGCATGACACATGGCAAATACTGATCAAATTTGCCTTAAGAGCCTTCTCTGCTTCTCCTAGAAGTCTTCTCCAGAACTTGCTATGGTATCTGTATTAGTTTGCTGGGGCTGCCCGACCTAGGTGACACAGGTCAGGTGGATTAAATGACAGAAGCTTAATTTCTCATGGTTCTGGAGGCTGGAAGCTGGAACATCAAGGGTTGGTTTCTCCTGAGGCCTTTCCCCTTGGCCTGTAGAGGGCCATCTTCTCCCTGGGTCTTCACAGCATTTTCCTTCTGTAAGGAGTCTGTGTCCTAACCTACTTTTCTTATACGGACGCCAGTCCTATTGGATTGGGATCCACCCATATGACCTCATTTTAGCGTATGTACCTCTTTTAGGAACTCATCTCTGTACAGTCACATTCTGAGTCACTGGGAGTTAGAACCTCAATATATGAAATTTGGAGGGACACAATTCTGCCAATAATGTTATCTATCTTCTATAGCCTTTATGATGGCCTGATTGGTTCACGCAGCAACGCCATGGCCCAGCCTGGGCACCTGTGCCAGACCCCTCCCCAGGAACTCTAGCAATGGTGCATTGCTCCTCGAACCTCCAGCTCCTGCTAATCTATGTGCATCTTTGTCATGAGAAAATTCATGTCTGCACCACAACCAGGCCAGCAGAGCACAGCCGAGTGCATTGTCTCCTCTGCCTCAGCACAGCCTGCAAAACCTCATGTGGGACTCTGTCCAGGTTGTATCTGGGAGCGATCACTCTCCACCTCCAAGCACCCTGTGCTCAGAATCCCCACCCACGCAGGCTTTCACAGGGGATGGTGGAAGGGTGGTTCTTCACGCAGAGAAGCAAATGCTGCCCCCTTCCTCTGGTCCGTTCTGCCTCGGCAAACCCAGCCTCCTCTGTCTCCCTCTCCTCCCCCTGGGAAGCCCCCAGGGCATCCTGTCTAGGTCTCCCATGTGTGAAACTGGGGACAGAGAAGGGACGAGGGAGTGAGAGGACAATTCCAGGGCGTGCCGGCCGGCAGAGCTTTGTGCGGTTGGGATGATCAAATATGTGTATATATGTACATTTCTGTTTCTCTGTACTGAAATACAAAATACCGCTTCTCCTCTGAAATAGGAGTTATTACAACGAATAGACCCATCCTCCCATGGAGGGGGAAGCTTTCTATAGACACGTTCCCCTGGAAAGCAGCTGTAAATTGCGAAGATTGGTTCCCAGGAGCTGGAGGAGTCTTGGGCTTCTTGCTGCCTTGTGTTCGTTCTTGCTCCCGTGCATGCCGCGGAGACAAGGGCTCTGGGCCAGGGTGCCAGGACGGGCCTCCGAGGGCAGCCTGTAGTCGCTGGGACCCATCTGGGGGTGTTTGGCCTTCCACTCGCCATGGTGGACCTGACAAGGGAGTTGAAAGGAGAAGCCACCACAACAACGGGCGGCGGTAGCCAGAGGAGGGAAGCACAGACAGCCGAACTTAGTGTCCATTCATCCCGTAGCTGCCTACGGAGTCTCCCCGTGTGGGGGATGGGTGAGACCCCACCGGGCAGGCATCTGAGTAACAACGACCCACTTTCTCACGCATCTACCCACAGGAGCTATTTGGTAGCTGTCACTTGGATATGCTGATGTCCCCGTAGGTCCTTTGAGGAGTTCCTCATCATCGTTTAGAGTATCCATGACGGGAACTCACTGTTCTGCAGCCGAAGCTCCTGTTTGAACCTGAGGCTGAGCTGGCGCTGGCAAGTTGCAGCAGGGGTCCTGACCCGGCTCCGGCCAAGGAGATGGACCGCGGCTCAGACCTCACGCTCTGCTTTGGCCACGATGCTGGCTGTGAAAGTCAAGGCTTCACTTGGATGCTGGGAAGACTCTTAGGGTCTCCTGAGCCCAGGGAGAAGGACAGAACCTCTTTGAGAGGCTGCGGGCTGCAGCAGTGAAACCATTAGCAGGGCCCAGGGTCCCGACTATGTCCTTCTCCCATCGCTGGTGAGCTTGTGACAACACAGATAGGGCTGGGGACCCTCTCTCTCATTGCCGCGTGACTCTCCATGTCCACGCTCCAGAGCTGACATGCCCTCCCACCAAGGGAAGAAATCCCAGGGTAAAGCAGCCTGGCAGATTTGGGTGCAGGGTGGGGGGCAGCAGAAAACATTTCCTCCAAAGGCTGAGGTTTGTGCCCAGAAGAACAGGGGAGGTTGCAGCTCTTGGAGGAGAGCATGGGCTGTTGTTTCCAGAATTGGCCTTTGAAAAACACACCTTCTTTCCACTGATATTGAAAACGTATTTTCCATGCGTCTAAGTCCTGGACTCTTGAGTTAATAGACAATGGCAAACCTGTAATGATCTTTGTACCTCTTACTCGACCTTAAAAAAAAAAAAAAAATCAAGCGGCTCCTTCCTTCCCTGGCAGAATGTGGAGCAGAAACCTGGCTGGCTTTCCGCTGCATTCCACTAGGGGGCCCCTCCTGCTCTCAGATGTCTGCCAGGCGTGCAGGCAGGTGCAGGAAGCTCATTGGCTTACGGGAGGCATGATGCCACCGGGCAGCCCTTTTTAAGAGAAAAGCCAGGACCGGTTGAATAGCGACCCCTGAGCAGCATCCTGGGTGCTGAGCAAGGTGCCGAGCGCAGGGATCCCACAGCTGCCGTGTTAGAGCAACATGAGTGAGGTGAGTGGCCCTGTAAGCTGCAGAGGGAGACTTGGGGGTGAGAGGGGACGGGGGCCACAGTTGGTCTCGGAAAATATGAAGGGTTCCCAGTGGCGACGGAGCACAGATCAGCCCTGAAACTCTTTGCTTTGCGGGCTGACCCTATGGACATCTTGGTTGGTATGGCAGGTACAGACCCTGGTTAAGTTTGCAACTTTTTAAAAAAAATTGCCTTAGAAGGAGAAAGGGATTCATTGTGCTTCTGATTTGACTGTGACTTTGGAAAGTGCTTTGGGTGTAAGACCTCCAGAGAGAAAGCTGATGCTAGTCTTGGCGTCTCTGGAGGTTTGGGTGGCTTCCCGCTTGTCCTCACGTGTTTGCCTGGGGATACCTTGTGGAATGTTGGCAGGAAGGCTACCCGGTGACGGTCAGGCTTGGGAGAGAAACAGGGGAAGGATCTCACGGCAGTGCCGTGGGGAAGCACAAACTCTCTGTGCAGTCAATCAGAGCACCGGTAACAGAGGCAGCTTGCCAGGACCGTGACAAACCTGCCTGTGGGGACGGGGCCGAAGACAGGACAGACGTGGATGGAAGACCAGCTACCATGTTCCTTTGCAAGTCCCTTCTCTGAATATGTTTCTAAAGAAGAGATTTTGTTGGGGGCAAACTGAGAGCTCATTTTATTTTTAAAAAGAGCCTGTTCTCTTTCTTTCTTTTAAATGAAGCAGGTTTGGGGGTCTACCACCCCCTCACTCAGCTCAGTAACCCAGACAAATCCATTTTCATGTCTTTTGGGTCGGCACTTCAATAATGACTTTTAAAGACCTTTTGTATTCTCTATCTTTTTTTTTTTTTTTTTTTTTTTTGACAGATGGGTGATCCTTTTTTTGGAAGTCTAGAGTAAAATTAACTTCAGAAATAAGATGTGCCTTCACTACATCTCTCTCTCTCTGATGGGTGACTTTTGACATAAACGTGACAGGAAGAAGTGCGGGAAGTATATATGGTTTAGGAGTGAGGGTTGGGACAGAGTGGGGGTGAGGAAGTGTGGAAGGACGGGGGGAAGCTGGGAGCCTCCCCCCGTGGATATGGCTGGGAGCTCCCGAAATGCCAGTGCACCTCCCTTTTGCCTGTTCTCAGCCCCCAGCTCTGTGTCTAGTGCTTCACTTGTGTTACCCCATTTGCCTCCCCAAATTGTGTGAGGAAAGTGCTAGTATTATTTGCAGTTGACAGATGGGGACACTGAGGCACAGAGAAGTTCAAGGTCAGCTGGTTCCAGGTCGGAGGCGAGTGAGGGGCAGGACTCAGGCTGCGTGGCTGGCGGCCGGCCGCCGGGTGGATCTCAGGGTCCAGAGAGCGTATGGAGCTCTCTGAGCCCTGGATGCCACCGAAGGAGGGGGAGGAAGAAGAGCTGGGGCCTGAAGCAGAGACGGGGCGAGGTGGACCTGGCCTCCAGGTCCCGTGGCTTTCTGCTGGACTCCATGAGATTTCTGAGGCTTCTACCCTGTGTCAGCTCACCCTGCTCCCAGCGAGAAGTGATGGCTAGGGAGAGTTGGTCAGTAGGTATACAAATGAACAGTTTCACAGGGGAGTCAGAAAATAGTAGCGCACTGGGGGGCCCTTTTTCCATAGTTGGCTGCTCTGGGTTCGTCTGGAGCGGTGGTGCTCCTGCTGGCTCCCCTGGGGCTCTCACTGCATCTTTAGCCGGGGCTGGTGGCTGGCATCACACACAGGAGCTTTCCAGAATGCCTCAGCTCAGCGGGGTTCACCCAACTGTGGGTCCCCAGGGAGAAAGCAAACATCCCAGAGCTCAGCCCATGATTAGGGTCACAACCTCATTTCTGCTGAATGCAAAATTAGGGCAGCTCTGCAGTTGTGCCCTGCCCCCCCCGCCCCCCTTCCATTCCCTTAGACACGTTAGCAGGCCACCGGAAAAGCTTCCTTGAATGTTGATAAAATACTGCAGGAGGCACATCTGATGCCTTGACCTCCCTTTGCTGCCACCACACCCCTTCCAGCTCCCTCCTCCAACTCTCTCCCCTCCTGTCCCTCCTGCACCAGGCCGCCACACCCACCCCTGTCACATGCAGCCCTAGTCCTCTGGCCACCAGCTGGGTGACCAGCTCTCTGGCTGGTCCCCAAGTTTCTGGGTGCGTGTCCCTCAGAGAGTGGGAATTTGTCCTTTCACTAAAACTTAAATCTGCTTAAAACATTTAATAAAGTCGAACAGAAGCTCCTTTCTGGGTAGAGCACTCAACCTCTCCTCACCCCAAAGCTTTTCCTTAGTTGGTTGAATTACATGTGGCTTCTTGTTTTAATAGCTCGCAGGCAGGGACGGCTTTCAGATGATCGTTTACTTGCTCGCGTAGCTACTTACTGCAGAGGGCCAAAGCAATGGATTTTGTCAGACTTTCCTCTGACTTCGGGATTTGTTTGAGTCTGGTGGGGGAATAGCGCCTGCTCCAGCTGACAGGGTTTGGGGCCCACGGCAGAAACCCCCGAGCTCACAGCTGCTCCTTTGAACCGTGCTGGAGCTGGGCTGCGAGGAGAGGCCCCCAAAGGGCCAAATGGTCCCTGAGTGGGCCCTACTGCTCCAGCTCTTCTAGCTTTGAGGGGGAAGGCGGTGAGGGGTGGGGACTTGGGGACTGAGCTGGCTTTCCATGGAGTGACTCGAAGACGCAGTGTCATCTCTATCCCCCGTGACAAGGCTTCTCGGAGAGAATGGTGATTGAAAAGAGCAGCGCCGGTGTAGTGAGGCAAGTCAAGTCCACATTTAGGGCACTGAGAGAGTGGAGGTGGTTTGTGGGGGTGTCCAACTTACATTTCAGGATTAAAGTATGTCAGATGGGCGTGGAGATAATTTAGTAGGAATCACAATGCAGGTTAAGGTGTGTTATTGGGTCAGGAATCCTCACCACTAAGGCCGAACTTTACAAAGTCCTCTTCTCTCTCCAACTGGACCCGCCGCACAGGAGAAGAAAAGGACTCCCCTTGTCGGAACACCAAATACGAGTCCCATGAACAAGGACAGTCTGTCCTATTTTCTCGTGCAGGTGTGAGTTTTTAAGTTGCTCTTCAAAAGAACTTATTTAGGAGAGCCAGGAGCAAAATTTTAATGCAATAAAGGCACGCCTTTGGAGAATCAATTTAAAAACGACACCCACCATCACCCTATTCGAGAGAGGGTGGGGGCAGCTCCTATTGAGTAATGCCTCGGATGACAGCTCTTAATTAGACCTGAGACCCCTTAGAGAAAGTGTTTTCCTGTCACCGCTCTTTTCTTGCACAGGCTTGGATGGGAGGTGGCAACTCCGTGTCAGGGTTATGAGCCTTTCTTCCACCCAGACACTGCCCACAAAAGGACTGTGCCCATCAGAGGCATGGTAGGAACACACTGCGGACATTTAAGGGCAAATGTTTAGACCCACATGCTTTTCCTTAACACAGCATCAGAAGCTACTGGCTACGCATTAAATCTCTAAAGAAGGAAGGGAACAGTGAACCACATTGTCTGGAGAGAGATTTGCAAGGGGAGGATGAGCTCACTTAAGTCTTGGGTGGGGGCATAGGAAGGACAGGATTCTTTTTTTTTCCCCAAAAGTAGCCATTGGTTAAAAAATATCATATGACCCTTTTTTGGACTTACCTAGTCAGTCGTCGAGGAAACCCATTGATAAGATAAACTGTAGGAAACCGAACTGAAATGAGAATTATCATAGTCGTGTGATTTAATATGACTTCATCGTGAACTCTAGTGAATGCTAATGGGCAGGTGACCCGGTTCGCAGAGAACCGTGTGCTTTAGACCAGTTAAACGCAGATTCTGAGGGGAACCGCATAAGATGGATTTTACAACTGGCTGCAAGGGCCTAGCAACAGAAGGCCGAAGGACAATTCAATTTCTTCTGTAATTTTTAAAAATTATTTATTTCTTTTCAGCATAACAGTATTCATTGTTTTTTCATCACACCCAGTGCTCCATGCAATCCGTGCCCTCTATAATACCCACCACCTGGTACCCCAACCTCCCACCCCCGCTCCTTCAAAACCCTCAGATTGTTTTTCAGAGTCCATAGTCTTTCATGGTTCACCTCCCCTTCCAATTTCCCTCAACTCCCTTTTCCTCTCGAACTCCCCATGTCCTCCATGCTATTTGTTATGCTCCACAAATAAGTGAAACCATATGATAATTAACTCTCTCTGCTTGACTTATTTCACTCAGCAGAATCTCTTCCAGTCCCGTCCATGTTGCTACAAAAGTTGGGTCTTCTGTAATTTTAACCTCATTTGGGGGTAGACCAGCAGCAGGGTTGTAGGAGGGTCTAGAGGATCCACATTCTGCTGGATCATACCAGTTAGGCACTCGCTCTACTCTGACTGGGGACGTTAGGTCCAGAAAGACACCCGTCCCAACTTGGGTTCTCAGTTCAACTTTTCTGGAGTGGGAACAAGTCACAGTTCAGCCGGGGAATGTAACTGCTGGGCTGACGGTTGTCCTGGGTTGCCGTACAATTTGTTTCCCTGATCCTACATTTCATTAACGAATGGTGTGTGATTAAGGAGTCTCCCTGTTTTCCTCTTTTGAATTCTAAGAATGACAGAACGCAAGATGTACTTTTTTTTTTTCAGAAGGAAAAATTGAAAAAAATGACTCACACTTGATTTTATTAAAGGTTTAGTTGAATAGTGTGATCAAGATGAAAAGGAAATACTTTTTTTTTGGTCAGGGACGGTGCCTTGAATTTATGATGAATATATTTTCGGCGTTATTTTTAAAATTATAATTTCTGCCTTCATGAGAGGTGTTGTCACAGGGGGAAGGCTGTCACCGTTTGTGAAACTGTGGTCCTTCCGTCCTCAGCTCCGTCCTTCTGGGCTCACCGTACTATCTGAACAGCTGAATCACATCATGAGCCCAAGTCTGGAGCTTTTCACTAATTTAGAAAGTCTTTCTAGAAGGGGCTTCTTGCCGGAGGGTGGTGGGAAGGAAGGACTTTAGAAAATACATACACACAGATCTATGTTATGTTTGCCTGACGGTTTTATAAAACACAGCATCCAAGCTCATGCTGTTACTGTCTTCATCTGTTTGGGTTGCTATAAGAAAGTCCCACAGTTGAGTGCCTTATAAACCATAGACAATTACTGCTCACAGTTCCAGAGATCAGGGAGCTGGCTTGGTCGGGTGAGAATCCTCTTCCTGGTTCATAGACAACCTCCTTTCTGTGTCCTCATATGTTGGAAGAAGGGACAGGGAGAGCCTGGGGTCTTTTTTTTTTTTTTTTTAGAGATTTTAAAAAATTTATATATTTGACACAGAGAAAGATCACAAGAGAGAGAACACAAGCAGGGTGAGTGGGAGAGGGAGAAGCTGACTCCCCGCTGAGCAGGGAGCCCGTGTGGGGCTCCATCTCAGGGTCCTGGGATCATGACTGAAGCTGAAAGGAGACGCTTAACAACTGAACTCCCCAGGCTCCCCAAGACTGGGGTCTTTGCTGTGAGAGCCTGAGTCTCATTTGTGGTAGCTCCCCGCTCCCCAAAGTCCCACTCCTAATGCCTTCAGCTTGGGGATTAGGATTTCAGTGCATGAAGTTTGAAGAAACACAAACATCCAGACCATAGAAAGTGCTATGGGTTGCATTTTATTTATTGGCATGGGTCATGTTGGCCTATGGCTGTGACCTTCCTTAGGACAGGAATGAATTTACATTGTCCACAAGACCTGGCTTCTGGTCTGGCACTTGGCAATATTCCTTTATGGGACGAATAAGGGGACTTTGTGGATTTTTCAGTTAATAGGACCAACAGACTGAACACCCTCTTTTCTAAATGTTGAGATTTGTAGTCCAGACGGGTTTGGAAAATAAAAATTCTCTCTCTCTCTCTCTCTCTCTTTTTTTTTTAACTCCTGGTTTGAAACCTGGGTTTTGTCATTTAAATCTTTTAAGTTGGAAATGGATACATTGTTACATATGCAAAATAAATGCTTTGACAGCAGGCAAAAAATGAGAAAATCTGGGGAGAATCTGGACAGAAAGAACCCTTGACATTTGGAAAAATGTCAACGAAAACAGGGGAGCTGAGGGAGGGACAGATAATTCTAATATTCTGTAGTCTGGGGTTGTCTCCACTGGGACCATTTCACTTTAGATAAGCTCTGTGAAATTCAAACAAAAGGAGCTGTAGGCAGAGCGGCAGAGCCCGTGAATGCCCTACAAAACGGTGTGCTGGATTGAAATAGAAAACCAATCTGATTGTGCTTCAGGGGGGATCAGAGAGAGCCTGAGCAGATCTTTAGTGAGATAATTCCTCGCGTCGAGTCACGGTCGACCACACTGCAAATCCTGGTCTGTTGTTGAAGGCAAAGTATATCCCACACGCAGAAAGCAAGTTGCGTATTCAAATATTTTAATTCATATTTAAAAATTAACGATGTTTATATTCATTAACCAAATGTTTAAATTGATAGTTGCATATACAAGTGTTTTAAGTTAACTTGTATCTTACATAGAACTATATGACAATTCATATGCTAAAAAGAGATGCATTTGCCTGTTCTCTGGGGAAACCAGACACTGAATTGGGTGGCTTTGCCCCCGTGCGCCCAGCAGCCTCTGTCCCTGCATTCCTATCATTCCTGGGTATTGGCCGTTTACCGGGCTTCATCCCACGTTTGGAAAGAAGTGAGGTACAAGCAACGAGGAGAGAAATATTTTCCATTCGATTTGGTACAGGTGCCTTTCGAGCATGGATATGAGGATATTCTACAGATCATTGTTTTGCGCCATAAACCAAGTGAGTTTGCCACAGCTGCCGCTGGTCCAGACCTATAAATCGAACATTCATTTCTGGGCTGTTTCACACGAACAATTCAGTGTAAGTTACACATTCCAGGCATCAGTGTGCTTGAATATTGTTTGTGCCTTGCAAATAGCCCGAAATTTATGCTTCAGAATCTCACTGAATGACTTCACATTCCATTTCTGAAAGGGAAACGCTTGGCCGTATTTATACCATTGCCGGCAGAAAAATCTATCACCCTCTAAATGCCATTATTTTGTATTTTACTCTTGAACTGCCACCTTATAAATAAAAAGAAGACAAACTAGCACCATAAAGCAGGAGGGTAATCATCCACAAATTGAAAACTCCCCTGCAAGACGTTGAGGGGAGAAGCGGCTAAAAAGTATGAATTGGTAGAAGTATTGGAATGAAGCAATTTTCGTATCATGATGTAACTAAATTACAGAACAGGAAAACCCTTTTTCTTGGAAGGTTTATGCTCCCAGTTTGAGGGCAGTCATGGGCTTTGCCAAGACTGAAATATCTCAAGTCATCGGTACTCTGATCCTTTACCCAATGGTATGGGCCCTTTTGAAAGTTAGTTTTTGAATATTTGGTTATGACTCTTTGGAAGCTATTTGATAGCTGAGGTTGTATCTGGATTGGCTGGAGATTGCACTTTTCCTGCTATTACGGTCCCAACTGCGGAGTAGCAGCGCAGCAAAGAAATGGTCATCTGTCTTCATAACACACAACTGGCTTGGCCAAGGTTCTAACAAAGTGATCGGTTATCTTGATTTTTTTTTTTTAAGATTTTATTTATTTACTTGACAGAGATCACAAGCAGGCAGAGAGGCAGGTGGAGGGAGACCGAGAAGTAGGCTCCCTCCTGAGCAGAGAGCCTGCCACAGGGCTCCATCCCAGGGCCCTGAGATCATGACCTGAGCCAAAGGCAGAGGCTTAACCCACTGAACCACCCAGGCACCCCTGGTTATTTTGATTTTATACAATACCTGAAAAGAGGACCCCAGAAGTTGACAAGACTCATCAACAATTGTCTTGCCCAAACAGGACAAGTAAAAATAGAACAAGAAAAATAAGTTCTCTCTTTCTCCCCAAGAATTTTTTTTTTTTTTTGCCAGTATTCTTTTATGTCCATCAGGCGCTAAGTGCCACTATTTAAAAATTAAATAAGATATTATACCTGGGGTACCTGGGTGGCTCAGTTTGTTAAGCCTCTGCCTTCGGCTCAGGTCATGATCTTGGAGTCCCAGGATTGAGCCCCTCATCGGGCTCTCTGCTCAAGAGGGCGTCTTCTTTCCCTGTGCCCTTCAGCCTGCTCGTGCTTCCCCTCTCGATCTCCCTCACTCTCAAATAAATAAATAAATAAATTCTTTAAAAAAAAAGATATTATGCCTGTTTTATTTTATTTTATTTTTATTTTATTTAATATTTCTTTTTAAAACTTTTAAGTAATCTGTACACCCAAATGGGGCGTGAACTAGCAACCCTGAGATTAAGAGTCTCACGCTCCACTGACCAAGCTAGCCAGGTGCAACCCCCATTCCTGTTTTTAAATGGAAGATTCTGACACATGTAATTTCCTTATAAGTAACATCCCTCCTTTGTCAGAGATTATGAGAAAAATATCACTTTTCTTTTCCTGGGCTTACCAAAATGGCAAAGCACACCTGGGCTTTTCTTTTTCATATTTTCCGACGCTTGTTTGATAGGCAGAGAAATCCCCGATGCCGTGAATTGGTCAAGCAGTCTCGGTAATGGCACTTCCTCCAGTCTGATGGCTGTGGGTCAGGAGCTCGCCTTGGTGCTCATGAAGATGTTCTAGCAGTAGCGCCAAGGTTAGGTCGTACTCCCCCTGCTTCCTTGTTGTTTTTGCTGATGGTGTTTGTATTCTTTTCAATCTGTGCAATTTGATGCAGATTTTTTTTAATTTGGGTAAAAAGCCTACCATAATATTTGCTATCTTACCCATTTTTAAGTGTATAATTCGGTAGTGTAACGTGTATTTACTTTATTATGAAATAGACCTCCAGAACTGGGTCCTCCTGCAAAACCGAAATTCTACACCGTTAGACAACAAGTCCCTTCCCCCAAACCCCCTTCCTCTGGCGATCACTCTTCTACTTTCTGTCTCTGTGGATCTGATTACTCCAGGGGCCTCATATACATGGGCTCAGTATTTGTTCTTTTGTGCCTGGTTGATTACACTCAGCATGATGTCCTCAAGGTTCTTCCATGTCATGGCATGCAAGACTTTCTAAAAGTCACTTTCCTACTTAGTGGGAAGATTAGTTTCGTTAAAGGTAGATTATGTAATCTATAAATCCTCCTCCCGGAGCTCAAGGAACTGCAATGCAGCACATGGTGATATTCTGAGAGCAAGTCAAGAGTTGTGGGACTCCCATTCTTTCCTACTCACCAAGTGACAATGTCCCTATCAATCCCGAAAGTAGCTATGGATAAAACCTTATTTTGTTCTTATTGATTTCCGAGCCTAGAAAGATATACATAGAAATTTTAAAGTTTCCTTCACCATGCCTGGTTGTGAGAGTTAAGAACCTTACAGTTCCAGAGATGCCATTCCTGCTATAGTCTGTATCAGTGCTGCCCCCTGGGATTGTGCTGTGTACAACCTGTGCAGCTGAACATGGTGGTCCTGCCCTTTCCTGGGGCATAGTCATCCTGCTTAAAGACCACTGACCTAGAGAAAAATGGTCATTTCTATGTTCCTACTTAGAATTCACAGAATTGAAGGAGACCACAGTTGTCATTTTATTCAAAGTAGTCATTTTAAAATAGGGAGCTGAGTGCCCGAAGGCAAATTTTGTTAAAAAATCACAGAGATTCTTGAGGAAAAGCCAGTGTGGGTTT
Organism: Mustela nigripes; assembly: GCF_022355385.1. Classification (NCBI taxonomy): domain Eukaryota; kingdom Metazoa; phylum Chordata; class Mammalia; order Carnivora; family Mustelidae; genus Mustela; species Mustela nigripes. The sequence goes on from NC_081558.1 coordinate 213,979,612, forward strand.
CACTTACACATTTCCTTTCCTATTAGATTTCTCATTTTCTGTCACATCCTGGATACAACCCAATTTGTTTTACACCTGCCCCAATTCCATTTAGGATTTAGATATGAAATCTATGAAAAACAGTATTGTCCTGGATTTTTTTTTTTTTTTTATTAGCCTTGAGTAAAAAAAGAGCAGCTACAGATATCTTGGTGAAGTCATTCTTTCTGCCCCCAGGTCTTCCACTTTATTTCTAGAGGTTCAACTGTGCACTCTGAACCTCAACTCTTGTCCCAATAATGTAAGGAGAGGTCAGTGAGCGTTGGTGCACGGCTACCATGAAGTTCCTTGTTGAGACTGACGCTGACCGTCTTCTGACTTGCCTGCCAATTTCCTTGACTTTGTCTTTACATCAATCACTTTCATTTCTTGCCTTACCCCCCCATCTCTGTTTGAGTTAGAAAGAGCATCTGAACCCCTCAAATAGAACTCTCAGACCTGTACCCCTGGGGATAAAAATATATGTTTATAAAAAATTAAAAATTAAAAAAAAAAAAAAAAACCTTTGCTCAGAGAATGGCAGCCCTTTGATCAAAACCATTGTGTGTATCATCACATATTTTGTCAGCCATGTTTCCTCCTGCCTTCTAGAGTGGGAACCTTTAAAACAGAAACTATGTCTTCTACACTTTTCCTCTCTCTGGTACCTGCCCTTCAACCCACGTGGATGGGGAATCTATACATGTTGCACGCTGTGCTGGGTGAACGAAGAAGACATGGCCCGTACCTCTCACCGAGCTTAGAGGCTATCCAGGGAGACAGAATCCTGTGAAATTAACCCAACTTCACATGTGGTCACTGTATAAACTCGTGGAAACACTGACTAGTGCCATTGTTGTAGGAAGGAGAGGAAGGAAGGGTTCAGGGGACCTTCCCCATAGAGTCAATGCTTCTAGAAGTAGGATCTCAGTACATATTGACTGAGGAATAACCACCATGGCTAATGGTTAGTCTGAAAATTCATGGATTTTAGAACCACATGACAATTTAGCAATCTTCAAGTCTGAGGAACAGATACATATCCATTATGATACTATAGTTGATTTCTACCTCTTGCCTGATGATACAAATTGCTTTAAATGTGTCATTTTCCCAACCTTATCAATGGATATTTAGGTTCTATTAAATTATCATGTCTTCCTTTAAAAGTGTTCAGTGAGTCATCTCTTTAGGACATTGGAAGCAGATTACATGTGTATCGTCAAGAAGTCTTTTGGAATTGTGCAAATTGTGCCTATTGTTGCATTTTGAAAGTTCCATGTTCTGCTTGTGAGAAATGCCTAAGTGAATTCAGATATGCCTGTAGCCCTCCTTCCATACGAGTATTAACGCTTGTCCAGGGCAAGATATCACAGCTCACGTTGCATCTCAGAGCCCCTGGTGGATTCCTCACCATTCTGAGTGGCTTCTTCTCTTTGGAGTTGATTCAAGGCATGGGCTCATCCTGATATTTATAACTCTGTTCTCACATATGCATAAGTCCTGTCAAAATACAGAGATAATACGGTGCCACATCGCAAATATTATTTCTGGCAATGTTCTATACCTCAGAAATGTGAGCTATTTCACCTATTCGGGAAAATATTTTCTTAAAATAGATGTAGCAATTTGTCAAATCCCTCCACCAAATACCTCATGCGAGTTTACTCTTGTCTTTTCATCTGGATTTAATCCGTTCCATCTTTAAGGAGGACTCATCCTGGGGCACTATTTAGTGAATTTCCACGCCACCTTTTTTCTTGCTGTGTTCTTGCTGAGAGCCAGATTTGGCTGAAATTCACGCGAGAGCTCCCTGACCATGGAATTTGGGACGAGGATTTTGAATTCTTACATGACAAACGCATAAAGGCAGCATCCTGTTGTAACTTCAGTACTGTAAGCAGTGCCCTTGGGGGGACACCTGACTCTCTCTCCCGGGTCCCTTGCATATTTCCACAAGGAGGAAAGACAGGGACTGAGGAGTCAGGCAGATCTCCACCAGCAATGAGGCAATTTCAAGACGAGCAGCAGCTGTGGGGTTGTTTGCTCCTGTCTACTTCCTCATAAGATGCCTTCTGAGGTGATGGTGGCTCAGACAGAGCTGGACAGTCCTGGGGAAGTCCATGTTTGGCCAGTAGGGCAGGACAGTGGCACGTGTGTGGGGCCCCAGGGAAAAACAGACATGTGGGGGCTCCAAGGAAAGCCTTATTAAGAATTTCAAGACCGGGACGCCTGGGTGGCTCAGTGGGTTAAGCGTCTGCCTTTGGTGCATGTCATGATCCCAGGGTCCTTGGATGGAGTCCCACATCCAGCTCTCTGCTCAATGCAGAGCCTGCTTCTCCCTCTGCCCCTCCCCCCAACTCCTGTGCTTGCTCTCTCTCTCTCTCTGACAAACAAACAAACAAGCAAAACACAAAACAACAGCAACAACAAAAACCAAAACCAAAAACAACCTTTCTTCCAAAATATTAAAAAAAACAAAAATGGAATTTCAAAACCATGATGACAGAGTGTTAAGCCAAGCTTGGGGCTTTTATGAGCCAGAGGCCCTATGTGACTGCACAGGTCACATGGCCAGGAGGCTGGCTGTGGGTGAAGCTGGGGGCTTCCTGATTGCTTTTTAGTGGAGAGCGAGAGAGAAGGAGAGGGAGAGAGTGTGTGCTCTGATGAAGCATTTTTATCCCTTGGCAATGTCAGGAGACTTTTATGTATTCTTCCCTCACTCAGGATGTTTTCAGAATGGCCCATGCCTGCCCACGGGAGCAGGTGGCTGGAGGGTCTTCCTGCTGAGTCAGAGGGAGCATCGAGGCTGGTTCTGAGCAAGCCCACCTAGCAGCATGCTTGCCCAAGAAACCAGGTGATGCTGGCTGACTGCCCAGGACTGCTTCGAGGTTGGAGGAATAACTTTGATTATAAAGCACTTGGAAAGCATACATTTTTTTAAAAGACCATGTAAATGCAAAACTGTGACCCCAGTCTGGAAAACTCCCTGCACTCCAATTCAAAATGACTTTATGGAGTGCTGACCATTGATTCAGACGGATGCGGTGGGCGGCCAGCTTGCGCCGAGGTACCTGCTACATCACGTTTTCTTCCCTGGGGGGGAAGGGACACGGAGAGCAGGAGTATGAGGCGTGTTCAATTAAAGAGACGCTTCATGCTTGGGAAGCAAAGGGTCTCATCAGAGCAGGAGCCGGGTCAGGATGTGCAGATACAAAGCCGTACCATGGCATGAGCGTCAGTCGCCTGGATCAACCCCGACCCAGGAAGATGACCTTGACCTAAGTCACACCTGGGCTTGTTTTCCAGCAGATTACATGGCTCTGGATTTTGGGGGGACTTGGAAATAAGGCAGGGAGCCACTATCCACCGAGAAGGAGGTAGAGCATGAGACTGAGCTGGTAGGTGGTGTTGGTGTTGGTGCTGGGTATGCGTGCATTTCATCTTCAGTGCGGAGATTGCTAGAATTTTCACCTCCCTGGGGTGCAGCTGATCAGATGGCCTGTCCACCTTTATCTGGTCTTCTAATCTGTCTCCGTTCACTCCCTGAGCCATGACAGCTGATTTATGACAAAGCAATCGCCTTTCTTCCAGAAGTACACAACCTCAGACTTCTACGTGTTCTGAAGCTATTTTTGTTTTAGTTGAGTGGGGGAGAAAATCTGGCTGCCTCTTCATTACCAAAAAAGAAAACCTCCGGTTTCTGCAGCCTCAGAACACCCCCTCGGGGAGAAGCACGCCGAGGAGCGTGCCGGGTTACCGTCTGAGCCTTATCACAAGGAGTCCGCACACGAGCCCAGAGCTTCAGCTTCCCTCGGAGGAGTGCGCAGAGGGGAGTGCGCAGAACTAGTTCAATGTGTGAGAAATAAATCAGGACACCTAGACAGAGGGAGCTACGGAGTGAGAGCTGTCCGCACATTCCCCAAGCCCCGTTCTCACGGGCGTGGGAAGCACGTCTGCAGGTCTGGGGTCTGAATGGGCTGAACACTGCACCGTGGTGACCGGGCTCCCTGGCAATCCTGTGAAGTATGTTCACCCCATCTTTCCCCTGAAACTGGCGATGCAATTTCATACACACAGCATGTGGGGTGATGTGGATTTCCACACTGAGGGGGAGTGAGGAGGAGGTTCAGGAAGCACAACCCCCACTCTGCCACCAGACGGGTCCAGGCATAAAATATTTGTGCCGTTGATGGCACAGGGGGTCATCAAAGTCAGATCTTCCATCTTCCAAGCCAAATTGCACCCTCTACATGGGCAAGATGAAGCAGCAGGTGTGCAGACGCCCAGAGCAGTCTGCCTACGTCCACACTCCTTCCTTTGCAGATGAGCAGCGGTAGATCCTTGGGCAAGTAAGTCACTGCGTCTCTCCCTCTGTGCCTCAAATTTTGCATCCATTAAATGGGACTGGTTGTCCTTTCCACGTCCTAGGATTGTTGCTACAGTAGCGTTCCACTGTTGCTTTGCAGAGATGGAGCCTGCTGCCTTGGTGCAAAGAAGGAAGGCTTTGCCAAACCTGGAAGCATGATCTCTCACTCAAGCCCACTTAAATGGGGCTTCTCTTGGCTAGCCGTGGATCTGGATGAGACTCTCCCCTCTCCTGCAGCGCGTTTTGTTCACTTGATGAGGAAGCTGAGTGCAGCCTTACATCATGGGGGGCTCAGCCATGGTGGAAACGTGTGGCCGTGGCGGATGGCCATGCAGGGCCTGGGAGGGGTGGCTGGTTAGGGCTCAGCAGGCCAAGATTCTCCCGGCTCTGAGGGCAAGTTCATCCTGCGGTCTTCGGCCTTCACCTGACTGCACCTCGCACTGGGCTTTACCAGCCATTCTGGGGAAGGGAGGGAGGGGTAGAATGCCGGTGTTTAGTGCTGAAAGCAAAGCACAGAGGTCTTTCTCTGGGGCCTCTGTAACCTGGGGGGACGTGGACCGTCTGGCCTCACATCTTCTCTGGCTTTTGAAATATAAAAGTGCCCTAAAAATAATATGACTAGAGGAGGGACGGGCAGGCTTGGTGTTTTCCCAGTGATACAGTCCAGGTCTCATTTCGTCCCGGCCGTGCCTGTTGGTTTTTGCCCCCATCATCATCTGTACAAGATCGACTTGTCCTTTACTGACGTAGTTTAGAGGCTCATCTCAGGGTTTGCCTTTACCATTATCTTTTGTAGATGCTTTTCCAACTCCTTCTTTCTCACGGCTTTGGGCTGACCGGCTGTAGCTCCCGGGGTGGGGAGCAGAGCCAGTGTCCGCTGCCCTTTTCTGCTCCACGTGGCTCTGGTGTCTTCTGGGTGCACTCCGGGAAGTAGTGCATGTTGGGGTCTCTGTGTCTTTGTCGGAGAGCCGGCTTTTATCTCTTGCTGGGTCACGGCAGCTGTTGGAGAAGCATCTGCCCTTTACCCCGATGACCGTTATTCTGAGGATATTCTAAGCAGTTGCCACCACGATAGGAAGGCAACGAAGGAAGGGCAGATGGAGAAGCGTTGCTCTAGATGCAGATCAGATGTGGAAGGTGAATGATGACGTCCACGTTCATGGATCCTTCTGGAAACTTACAGATCCATGGGACTTCCCAGGACCCTCAGGGCAGACTAGTTCTGCTCTTGGTGGGGTCAGTAGAGAGGCTGTGTATCGGCTGATGCTTCCTTCTCAGCCTCCACCGTGCGGGTCTCTGCAGATGAATTCGCTTCACACAGGGGCCCGCAGGACCGCTCCCGCCTCCCAGCGGCCGCCCCCCTCCCCCCTCTGCCACTGGTCACCATTCTACCCTCTTCCCACGTCTTTTCTTTCTGGGAAAAAACACAAGCTGTCCTCTGTATCAACACACACAGCACATCCACACTGGGATTAGAGGCCCACCTGAAATTAATAATAACTAAGAAGCACAGACTACCTACTCGGTGAAAAAAATCATCACCAATCCCAATATTCTCTCTTTACATTCTCATAATAGCCATGTGAGCTAAGTTTTAATTTAATGTAATTTCATGTAATTTGACTTAATGTAATTTAATTTATTTTAATCCTTCATGGAGAAGAAGCTGAGCATATGAAGATGCCGAGCTCTGAGGAGTAAAATCACTGGTTCAGGGTCACGTGTAGGAGCTGGTGTTCCTTCTGGTCCCCAAACTGCTGGGCCCAATGTGCTTTCATACCTTAGCCCACTGCAAATGGAACACAACGGAAACGCGAGAGGCAGACTTCTTTTGAAGCCTGGCTTCCTGTTGCTTTGCCCTCTGGTTCCTTTCAGGGCCCAGGCCTGTGCCCTGAGACCATTTGCATCATATGTAATTCTCTGAGCCTGATGAAGGAGGTGTAGCGTTCTGGCTTCATGGAAGTGGAAACTGAGGTGTAGAGAAGCAAGTGACCTGCGCAGGGTCCCACAGCGGCTAAGGGGCAGCACTGGGAGAGTCTGGACAGTGTAATTCCAGGATTGCAGGAGACTTCCCTTACTTTTCTTTTGTCTTTCTTTCTTTTTTTAGTCGTATTTATAAAGGTATAATTTGCAGAGAGTAAAAGCTACCTTGTTAGGTTTATAGCTGATGAGTTTTGACACGATTGCTTTCTAAGCACTGAGATACAGACTGTTGTTTTACCGCTGACTGTCCTATCACAGACGGTCCTGCCGCAGACTGTCCTGCTGCCCCATAAAGTTCTTTGTGTGTCTTTAGATTCTGCTCTTTGCTCCCCGTTAGCTCCAGAGCCTACTTTCTTCACCATCACACCCTAAATAAAAATAATCCCAATTTATGGTGTAAGCTATCCGCACTGCCTTGAGATTACCACAGTCACCGAGGCCTGCATAGGTGTTTTGTGACTGACAGCTGAAGCGGTAGGAGTGTAGGGAAACGATCAGGGGAATGAGGACAGTTCCGGTCCTTGCGAATCACTCCTGAGTCTCAAACTGCCGAGAGAATGCTCGGTGACAGCAGCTGCTGCCTGGTCTTTAAGTGGGCTTCTGTCCTGCTCTCTAAGTGGACACTCGGCCACCTGCTCACCAGGCCCATCTGGGAGAGAGGGCTAGGGAGACTCCCTTGCCACAGAGCAAAGTACATTTATTTTCCGAAATTTTCATAATGACCATATTCTATTTTATAAATGAAAAAAAAAGTGTTATTTAACAAAGAAAATCAGCACAGGAAAGGTTTTTAAGGGTGAAAAATACTAATTAAAAGATACGGGTGTAGGGGGGCCTGGGTAGCTCAGGTGGTTAAGGATCTCTCTTCAGTTCAGGTCATGATCCTCGAGTCCCGGGATCGAGTCCCGGGATCGAGTCCCACCTCGGGCTCCCTGCTCAGCAGAGACTCTGCTCCTCCTTCTCCCGCTGCTTTCCAGCTCGTGCTCTCTCTCTTTCAAATGAATAAATAAAATCTTAAAAAGATTAAAATATGGCTGTAGGACAAAGTATAAAGTGAATTTCAATAAGACAAACCACACACAGATCCCTAAAAATGGTCTGCGTAAACCACAGCAATGCTAATTACTTCTATTACCATAAAGGTCAGGCTAAAGATGCTAAGGGCAGAATAGAGCTTCTGGGGTGGAATTTTGGCCTGTGGGTCTTGCCCAATGCTGGCGAGCACCTGGAGGGGGATGAGGAAGAAGTACAAAGGTTAGTGCCCTTGTCTGTGAGGATCCCATCTCTTTTTCTTTTAACCAATGATTGTTTTTTTAAACCCTTCCAGCTGAAGTCTCGTTTGCAATTAGTTTCCACACCTTCAGGGATTAAATTAGTGGAGTTTTACTGCTCCATTTTTGGATTGGAGAATTATAGGTGATTTAAAATATCAGTGCCAAGAAATGAAATCTGTCCTATACTTACCACGCAATGTTGGCCTGAAAGTCTCTTCTGCTCTTCAGACAAATTCAGGGACTTTGATTTGGAAGCAGCTTTAATGATGTGCCTTTGATGTTCCCGAGAAGCCACCTGTTCAATGACTGTGGTGGCCCCAAGCAGTCATCAACTTCCTGCTGGTCAACCTAGCTGCTCAGCCCACTTCACGGTGCCGTGGCCGTTGTTTTGCTCCCTGTTCATTTAAAGTCTGATATTTCATTCAAGAGACTCATGAAACTCTGTCAATAAAATGTTAAATATAATACCATAGAAACACACATTTTTATTTCTTCATTAACATGGTGAGCAAAAGAAAACACAAAAAGTGCTGGGAAGGGTCAGCTGAGATCTTCAGGGACAATCCCCGTCTTGATGTTTCCCCCGGGCAAGGCGTCGATTCTGGGAAGAACCTGCGATGTTCCAAACGTCATGGCCCCTGAGCATAGCCCGCATCACAGATAGGAAGATTCGTGTTTTTCCTCTTATTTAGGACCCATCTGAGAAACTGCTCTTCACGATGCTACCATTTCAGGGGAGCTAGAAACCCTGCAACGATTGGAAATACGAATACAACAACAGCACGAAAAGAAGACAGCCCCGAGGAGAAAAATTACTTGGGCGAAAATGTATCCCTGGGGATAGACGGTGTTAAGTAGCAGTTTCTAACAAGAGCTTCCAAGCCATCATGGGAATGAGACGGATTTTTCTTTCGTTCTTTTGCCAAATCTCTGCAACTACTTGGTAGACAGAATCCAAGAGAGGCCGGATGTTGGAAACAGAGAGCAAAGTGCTTAAAAAAGAAAACACACACACACACACACACACACACACACGTGCGTGCGCAATGAAGATGCCTTCAAACGACTTCTTTCTTTTGTTGTAGACATGCATCTACTTGATATCACCGGGTTACACCACCTCTGGAAAACTTGCAAGCATGCCTCCTTGTAGCCGGGTTCTGACGTGCAGCCGGCAGGGGCCAGTGGTTATGACCGTTCCTTCTCAGAGGCGGGAGCAGAGACTCCAGTAAGGGATGTCCCCAGAGATGCACAGCAGGGGTGGGGGCACCATGACTCACACTGATCGAGATGTGGAAAAGCCCCCGTTGACTCCCACTCACTCTGGTGAGCCCTGGTCCCTTACCTCTGCGCAGATCTTAGTCATCCTGGGTCAAGCTCTTACCCAGCTCATAGACATGATTGGTTTATTCTCTGTGTGTCCCTCCAGGTGGTGAGCCAAACTAAGTCAGAGAATGTGCCCTTCTCCTGGGACACTCGGGCTCAGGCCAGTGGCTGGCTCACTGCAGAAAGTGAACGGTCCAGGAACGAGTCTCTCACCCAGGCTGAGTCCAGGCATCTGTCTGGCACTGAATCCATAACTGTCACTGCTGATGGGCCTGCACAATGGTGAATGTACCCAATTTTGACAATCTGCTTTTGTGAAGGATCTTTTATTTCTTAGCCTGGGAGAGATCAAAATTCTTAAACTGGAGTATTTTTCTTCTGTGGCAGCAGTGAGAGGCTGATGCCAGGCCAGTGAGCAACCTCTTTCACTGTCACTGGTCTAGCCTCTTGCAGGGACTGGGGAACAGGGGTGAAGAATAGGTGAGGCCTTGCTGACCTTGGGGATGGCCTGGGACGTTCACTTGAGAAGGTTCTTTGTTCTCCAAGCCTATGGAGGCTTTGGAAGTGGAGAACCTCTGGTCAAATCATGCCACTAAATTAAACATCAAACCAATAAAGATACAACACAGATTCATATACTTATATTAATTAATTAATTAAGTTTTAGTTTCAGAGGTAGAATTTAGTGATTCATCAGCTGTGTATAACACGCAGCGCTCATTACATCACGTGCCATCCTGAATGCTCATCCCCCAGTTACCCCCTCCCCCCTCCAGTAACCCACAGTTTAATTCCTAGAGTTCAGCATCCCTTATGGTTTGTCTTCCTTTCTGTTTTTATCTTATTTTATTTTTCCTTCCCTTCCCCCATGTTCATCCGTTTTGTTTCTCAAGTTCCACGAAAGAGTGAAATCATATAGTACTTGTCTTTTTCTGACTGATTTGTTTTGGTGAGCATGATACCTTCTAGTTCCATCCACATCATTGCCAATGGCAAGATTTCATTCTTTTTGACGGCTGAATAATATTCCATTTAAATGCTGTGAATGTACGTTCAGACAACGTTCTCAGACTGTCATTTGGACCTGAAATTTAACCTGCTAAAATTCATTTCACATTTCGTTCTCTTCAAACTTCTGGAATGTAAAGTAAATACTTGATAAGGAAACCTGTGTCTCATCCTGAAGATGGAACCCTATGTACTGTCTGAACAATTTTGCAAGGAGGCATACTGTTCAGTGTTCCGAGTTTGCGCTGAAGCAGAAGGAGGTTTTGGTAATTTGCTTTCATCCATGACGTATGATTAGCATGCCCAATTCTACAGGTATGGATAGCAGAGCATGAAAGGTGAGCTCCCCCCACTTCAGTATTCTGAAGTCATATAATAAGAACTCGAAAAATGACAGCATGAACTCATAACCTGTAGTTGTGTCCCATGAAAGAGCTGGAAATGGAAGTTTCTCAAAACTTTACTCAAGTAATTTTCCAAATCCTTGAAATTACATAACTTCTTGAATCTGTTACTTTGGGGAGAATGAGTGGCCAGTGCCTGGGGGAGCCATGTGGACCCCGAGGCCAAAGGAAATGTCAGTTAATACTGGTTGATCCTGCCTTCACATACAATGTGGACATCTTGTTTATCATGACTTTTTACGGTACTTTTGATTTTCTAAAATATTGCTTTAAAATATTTTTTGTCTTTTTAAAGCTTTATTGAGGTGTGATTGACAAATAAAATTGTAACATGCTTGCAGCGAACAATGTGATGGTTTGATACACGCGCACACTGTGACGGATTCCCACCATCGGGTTAATGTCCCCATTCCTCACCTGACATACTTACCTCTGTTTTTTGGTAGGAACACGTAATTTTACTCTCTTAGCAAATTTCAGTGATACAACAGTGTTATCAATGTAGTGATCATGTTGCTCACGAGATCGTCACGCTCTATTCATCTTAGAACGTTTGTACCTTTTGACCAATCTCTTCTCTATCCCCCACCCCTCGCCCCTGGCGTCCACCATTCTACTCTGTTTCTTTGAGTCTCCCTTCCTCTCTCTCCCTCCTTCCTTTCTTGCTTTTTTCAGATCCCATATGTAAGTGATCCCATGCAGTGTTGGTCTTAATTAATGGCTGATGGCTTTTTTGGTGCCCCCTTAAATTTTGTGTCCGAGGCCGTTGCCTCACTCACTTTATCTGGTAGTGGCTACTCCCGGAACGCCAAGATTTTGTGGTGGATCGCAGAAGGAAGAATAGAGGACTGAGAAGTCATGCAGTTGCTCCCTCTTGAAGAAAGTGTGGCTTTTGCCACAAGTGTGCAGTCAGCTGGCTCACCACATCGCCACATTTTCTATCTAAGCTGGCCGTGTGAGGACATAGGTGCCAGTGGTGTGTGTAGAACCCTGCACACGTACAGATAATCAGACATGTTTCAACCTCCATGCTAAGCTCAAAGTGCAGAGAGAAATGGATTCAAAGCCACTTACTTACCAGAAAGTCAGCGTGGTCTGTTCCACTAGTGGAGTACTGAATAGGAACGGGTTGTCCGTGATGTTGCAACTTGGTTGAAAGAGTCACTCAGACAAATTTATGTGCTGAGTCAGACACCCTTCAGATGTCACTTCTGACTCTGTCAGGGAGGACCCCGTGGGTGGCCAGCTTCGTGTGGGCTCCACAGGCTTCAGGCAGGTGTGAAGTGACAGCATGCCCCTCTCGGCCACACCACGTGTATCCACCTCTGCATCTCCTGCCCGGACACTTCCTCCTTGTCCCCTGGTAGATGCCAGCTGTGAGACATCTCCCAGTCGAGAAGCACCAGGAACTGGACTGGTGAGGGACAGCGGCCGGTGGCTTACTCGCTGACCTTTCCCTGCTGGGGTCCGCGGGGTCTCACCACTTTCGGAGGGGATGAGGTCGTTGTCAGCTGCAGCTGGCAAGCGGACTAGAGGATGAGTCTCGCTTCCCTCCTGCCTCCTCGTCCACGTGCCCTCTCTAACAAAGTCGTAGCATTTGCCTCAGGCTCTCTGTTCTGGGAAACCAAATGAAAGACATATTCTTTGTTATTTTCCTGTAGCCCCTGGTGCAGTGCGACTGTCAGAAAAATTACCTCAAAACTTACATGTTGAAGTACCAATCCTGACTTTTTATGGATACGTGGCGTGTTATGAGCAAGAACTATCATGTACCCATTCTTTACCTGGGCTCCTTTTTATTGGGAGTTTATTAAATTCTGGAGTCCTAGCTTCTTTTTTTAAGTTAACATGTCATGTATTATCTGTTTCAGGGGTACAGGTCTGTGAATCATTAGTCTTACACAGTTCACAGCACTCACTGTAGCATATACCCTCCCCCATGTCCATAACCCAGTTACCCCATCCCACCCCCGCCACCCCCCAGCAACCCTCAATGGAATGCTATCTTCTTATTAGTTAATGTCACCGGGGAAGGACGCCTCCCTTCTGAGAACCCTGTGAGTTGTTTGGAAAGTGTTTAAGGGTTGGGGACAGTCCTCTGGCTGCGGTTCTGCCTTGTTCCCTCCAGTCTCCTCCCTGTCTCTCGGCAGACTCCGTAGCGGGCATGCCTGCCACCAGCTCTTGCTGCAGGAGGTTACTTCAGTGTTGGAATCGGAATGTCTTGTGTCGCATCCGTAGAGGGCTATCTAGCATTTCCTAGTGACAAAATGAGGACAACAGAGAAAGAGGGAGTTTCCAAGCAAATGTGTCTGTGCTCTAAAAAGCGGAGTAGTTTTTATATTTCTGATTCTAAAAGTAAATTGAGTGGAATACACTTTCTCATATGAGACCCTCTGTCCCTTGAAGAGGTCTTGGGGATGGAGGACAGGGACACTATCTTGACGTGTTGGAAGAGAGAATGTCATTGTGCCCGAGGGGGATGGGCATCGAGCTGGTCTGAGCTGCAGGGTTGCTGATTTCAGATGGCCAAAGAAGGAAGGGACTGTTATTCTTCCAGACACTTAGGAAAGCTTGGGAGAAGGTGCTGGGTCTGGAGTGGGACAAGGTGTAGTGGAGGGTCCCAGCCAGGAGTGTTTCATGAACATAAAGTTGCTAGGGTGGGGCTGGAGTTCACCAGGAGAGAACCTAATGAGAACATCTGTGCCAAGGGCCATGACGAAGGGCAGATGGAATCATGGTGATAAAACAGTCCTATGTGATGACCACCAGAGACGCCCCTCCCACCCCAGAAGAAGCAAGCTCTCAGATAGTTCCCCACTCCACTCAGCCTTCCCCTTAAACATACTGCAGGGTCTGAGAGAATTCTGAAATGAGATACTCCCAGAGAATAGTTGTTTTTCATCGGGATCATTTTCTGATCTGAGATACCGTCTCCTTGAGACATCTATCAGTTTCGTTCTGCCTCCATCAAATGAGATCTGACACAGAAACCCCTGTCTTAGAAACCCTGAAAAAATGAACTCCTTTTCTCCCCTGCGTGCATTTCATGTTGGATTTCCTTGGGTTTCTAAAATGTGATCTTTTTTTTTTTTTTTTTTTAAAAGATTTTATTTATTTATTTGACAGAGAGAGATCACAAGTAGGCAGAGAGGCAGGCAGAGAGAGAGAGAGAGGAGGAAGCAGGCTCCCTGCCGAGCAGAGAGCCCGATGCGGGACTCGATCCCAGGACCCTGAGATCATGACCTGAGCCGAAGGCAGCGGCTTAACCCACTGAGCCACCCAGGCGCCCCTAAAATGTGATCTTTTATGGAACAAGGTATTCATGACATTTGAAAGGTGTCACTGTTTAAGGTATTTAAAGACAGTGAGGGTGGAGTGCGCTCCTATTTTGCATTTGTGTTCCATTTAATTTTGACTTTATTCAACTCTACAACTCTGTTCTTTTAGTCTCTGAAATTCACTTTTCTCCCCCCAACTCATCTATGCATTATGTGGGGAAGGATGGAGGGTTTAAGCACTGGAGTGTTCAGTTTTTGACAGCTGCCGTGTAGCTGGCTGGATCCTCTGTAGTGGTGGCCTGATTCCCTTCAGTGCAACCAAACCAGCCTTCCAGTTGAAGAGGGCACTTCAACACAGGGCAAGAAGAAAGGGGCGTTTTACTTGCAAATCTACCATATTTAAGAAATGTGTCATTTATTTAAGTGAAGATGATATATATTCTTGGTTGACTGTTGAGGTAACAATGCCATGACTTGGGACCTAAATGAAGTTTGTAGAACAGTTAGTGTTTGGCTAAACTACAGCCATTCTCCATGGGAACACACGGACAGATCTAGTGTTCCGAAAATTCAAGATGTTCTACATTAGATATGAAGACAGGGCCCACATTGATATCACCTTTCCAACTTGTGGCTTTTACTTCCACTCCTGCCACAGAGAGTTGGTTTATCTTCTCAGAATGGGACTGGATTGGGTGGGCCTTTGCACTTCATGGTGACTGGGTTGGGGGGTGTGGTGGGCTTGATGACACCGGGATACTTGGTTTGATCACATTCTCTCAAGTTATCCTCTGCACAAGGCCGGAAGGGTACACAGGGATGGTTAACTGGTTAACATGGGTCTTTATCATTCACCCTATTCATTTACACGAACCAGAACCTGAAAGCAAGATTTTTCCAGATGACCCATCTACTGTTAATAAAGGGTTGACTAAGGATCTGGGAGTGTCTCATGACAACATTGGACACTAATGGGAGCTGGTAATCATTTTTTTATGATACTGTTTTTAGGTGGGACAGAAATATACATTTTGAGGAAATTTTTACCCCTTAGTGAGAGTCACCTATAATGGTTTCCTCCTTGTCCAGTGCTCTGCTTCTCTTCCCAGGATCTTATTTAAATAGTTTTGTAACCAAGACAACCCCTGCAGGTCTCTCATCTCTGCGCACCAAAGTCCTGTCTCTAGTCTCCACTGTGTCACCAACTAGCTTCTGATCTTAGACAAATCAGGCTCCCTTCCTGGTTGCATTTTCTTCACCTGAAAATTAGAGACTTCATAATCTCTGCAATATTTTTAAAAAATATTATTTTATTTTTTTTTTTTTGACAGACAGAGATCACAAGTAGGCAGAGAGGCAGGCGGAGAGAGAGGGGGAAGCAAGCTCCCCGCTGAGCAGAGAGCCCGATGTGGGGCTCGATCCCAGGACCCTGAGATCATGACCTGAGCCAAAGGCAGAGGCTTAACCCACTGAGCCACCCAGGCGCCCCTGCAATCTTTTTTGACTTGAAGCATATTTTCTTTCAATAATGACCAGAAAATTGGATTTCCACAATACTTCTGTCTCTGTGAACTAGAACCATTCTGAACACCATGTTATTTAAAGATAGTAGTTGGGTAAGGTTTGAGGAAACATGCTTGTATGTTGACATGTATAACAGCTCCCCAGACCTCACAGAAACTCTTGCCCCATGATCCAAGACTGACCATAAAATTTTCGTACTCCTGGTGGACCTGGTAAAATGAAAATGCACAAAGTAGGCTTACACAATGACAGACAGATGACTCAACAGTAGGAGAAACTCAGACTACAAACCCAATATTTTTTCAGTTGATTAATATTCTTTTGACCTGGACATTGGGATTGGAATGAGAGCATAACGGTGTAGGGGCGATCACTGACAAAAGTGACAGTTCTCATTTTCTCACATTTGGCTATTTTCCTCATTTTTTGGATGAGGTTTTCCTCCATCAACAGTAGCTTCCCGTCTGGTGTTCCTTGGATGTGGGCGAGGGGGGCAGTCTGTGTGACTCCAATAGATCCTTTCTGGGCTTGACCCTTTCTTGGTCTCATGTGCCCCATGTTTTTACCACCTGAGCTCAGTAACATAGAACATGATATAATGCAACAGGTATTTGAAATATTAGAAGTGACAAAAATAATCCTGAATATATCCGATAATTTCTTTCCCCTCCTTCTTTTTATGCCTTTAGCGACAAGGTGCTGGCGCGACCAATGGAAAAGACAAGACATCTGGCGAAAATGGTAAGATGACATGAATCACCCGGATATCTCCTCGTGTCCTGTCTGCAGCCTTGCACCCGTGGCAGATGTGGGTGGTGCCTTCCGTGCAAACCAGCCTAGTCCACGTGTTTGTGCTTCGGGTTACAGGGGATCTGAGCAAAGAGAGAGCACCGTGGTCTGGTTTGACAAAGAAAACCAAGCCTGCTAAATGCAGTGATAGGAGCAGTTTCCTTCCCAAAGGAGGACTCTCGTTTTGGGCAGCGTGATAATTACAATGCAAATATAGTTCTGTGCTTTCTTCATTAGGGCTGGTGAGAATCATCAGAGTTGTTGTGAGATTAAAATGAGATCAAATGAGATAAGTGCTTTGAAAGCTGTGAAGTGCTCAGCTCCTGACGGGAGCCTCTACAGTCTGCTTCAGGCCCCGCTAGGACCCAGAGCACAGTGTGGGCCCCAGAAGGTCAGGATCGGGGAGGGGCAGCAGTGAGTTCCCAGCGAACGGGAATGGGTGCCAGAGGCCAGAGCGTGTGCGTCCGGGGCCAGTCTCCATGCTGGCCTTGGCCTGTGGGAGCCATCACTGTATTTGTGGGGCCTGAGGCTCGGAGAGGGGGTGCTGGCTGTGACTGCGACTAGGAAGAGGGTGGACTTGCAAGAACACCCAGCTGGGTGTGAGCCCAGCGCCCCAGCTTCAGCGGGGTGAAGGAAGGTTGCGTGTTTGTGTTCCGGGTGAAGTTAGATTCTGGATGTTTGTACTTCTTGCTGATTATGAAATGAACTCGCTTTTGGGGGCTACGGGTCCTGCTTCGTGCTGTGTGGGATTTGTGCCTGTGCCTGCTGCCCCTGTCCTGGGTAATGCCCATCTCCACACCAGGTGTGAGAAACTCCCTGGGGGCCTTCAGGGTCCTCTGCCAGGTCTGCGCTGGGGCCTGGGCAATACTCGGGTGCTGGAATGTTCTTCTGTGCTAGTGCTTTCCTCCTCTGCGGCCTCCCGACTCACTCGCCTGCTTCAGGCCGTCCCATTGGGCAGGGTCAGTGTGCTGACCCCAGGGTAAGAGGTCGTTATGCGAATGAGTCAGTGTGTCCCGATCTATGGGAGCTGGGGGCCCTTCCTGGCTTCCCCGTGTGAGTCGGGGTGGGCTGCTGGCACACATGTCAGAGAGCAGAGAGGGACAACATGAGCGCTGCGCACACACAGGAAGGCAGAGGACCCCCAGCAGCTTGCTGGTCTCCCTGGCTTGTGGATTCGTAGCCATGTCTTTCCAGAGGCCCTCTGCTGGCCCCACAGCTTCAGGATCCTTACAGTCAAAAGACTTCTGAGTGACCTGCTTGCTTTTGCTCTCTGGCTTTCTCCATCCTTAAAAATTCTTGAAGACCCTGAGAATGGGGTCTTGGGGTTGGTTCCCATATTAGAAGTTAAAAAGGAGACATTTTAAAAAAGGTTTACATATTAATTTTATAAAAATAATATAATAATAATAATAACCCATGACATATTCATGTAAGTAAGATTTTAAGTGGAAAAATAATGACATTTTCCAAAACGGGGAAAAAAATACTATTTAGCAAAAGGATAGTGTTTTAGCAGTGTTTTACTTTTTTTTTTTTTTTTTCAAATCTTTTTAATGTCTGGCTTTACTAGAAGACAGGGAGCTGCCTCTGCATTTCATCCTGTGGTATCACATGTCATGTTGGCTCAGGAAAATTCCACTGTGAGCTCCTGAGAACGAGGTTGAAAAAAGCAAGTCATACCTTAGTACTCTAAAAAATAATTCTGATCTGAGCGCTTCTCAGAAGAGGGCCCCGCCCCCAGAGTACCTGGTTCACACTCTGAGCATTGCTGCTCCGGTGTGACTCCCGTATCACGTGTGAGGAGTCTGGACTCTGAGAATCAGGCGGAGGCCTGGCTCAGACCCCTCGTGTTCACTGCCTCCGCCCCCTAGCTCTATCCTGGCCTCTGTCCGATGGGTCCTACGAAGCATGTCTACATGCTCAGGGCTTTGCACCAGAGAGACGTATCAGCTGTTGCAGAAGACACGACTTTCTGCTGTTCTGAGGCATGACATTTTTTTAGCCCCAAACTGATCCCTTCTAGTGCAAATCAAATGTGTCTTTTCTGGAGGTATGGAAATCAATGGAAAGAAAAACTCAAGGTGCCGAGGATAAAGCTTTCCTTTATATAATTCTAGATATTAAAGGACATTCACTTCTGAGTAGAAAAAGGAATGTTTAGAATTAGAGATTATTCAGTAATCGTAGAACAAAAATGCTGTAATACGTTGTCCTTCGATTTCAGAAGAATTGCTCACAGGTGATATATGTACACAACATTTTATTATGCTATTGAGTTTGTGTTTTGCCTCTAAAAATGGACAAAGACAAAAGTACTAACAACCCAACAGTGATTGGGGTAAAGACTTGGTCTAAAAGACATTTTCCCTAAAAATCTAAGTCACTTCCTTCCTTGTTCTTAAATTTGTAATATGAGAATATCATCTAAGAATTTGTTTTAACCTATTATTACATCCCATTGAAATTCAAACTATTTTACTCTGTCATCACAGGTGTCTCAAGAGACCTTTTAGTTGAATGTCTATTTCCCATTAGCACAAATGAAGCTGCCCACATGTGTGGAAGGAACAGGGACCCACGGAAGTGGGACCATGGAGCACAGAACACCAAAATGTCAGGAGAGTTGGGTAGTAGTCAATTAATCATGAAATGATCATTAGTTGTCTACAAATCAAAGTGTTCTTATTTCAACTATTATAAATTTGCTTTAGGCTTCCATTTAACACTTAAAGTAATGAAGACCGTGGCAGTGAGTTATGAGTGCATCGAAATTCTAGTTCAGATCACAGAAGACACATGTTGGATACATGAAGAGTCCAGAGGGATCTTAATTGTTGACTCTGTTGGAATTTTGTTACATTAAACACTATCCCAAGTGTTCCACTGACAGGGAATCTAGGCTCTTGGTATTCCAAGATTATTTTTACAGGTGGTGTTGCCACTGTGGTGTTTATGGATGTGCAATAGGATACTTACCCTCTCCACATCCAGGATGCCCCTGGGTACCAACCTCTGCATACACAGCCCAGCAAGCCCAGATAGTCTTCATCACGTCGGCAGTATGGAGACAGGTTGTTTGTAAATTTTAGGGTTATTATTGTTTTTAATTAAAAAGTGAATTCATGGGGTGCCTGGGTGTCTCAGTGGGTTAAAGCCTCTGCCTTTGGCTCAGGTCATGGTCCCAGGGTCCTGGGATGGAGCCCCGAGTCGGGCTCTCTGCTCAGCGGGGAGCCTGCTTGCCTCTCTCTCTGCCTGCCTTTCTGCCTACTTGTGATCTCTCTGTGTGTCAGATAAATAAAATAAAAATCTTAAAAAAAAAAGTGAATTCATTAGGCTTTTGTTGGCCCAGAGATTTTCATTCCTCTATGAACAAAGTACTTTCACTACTTGATTAGTTGAGACCAAGAACTTTGTTTGTTACCCTCCTGGAGTGAAATGATAGTTCATACAGCTCCGGTTATGACTCATTTGCGGTGTTAAACTCAACTGCATTCATCAAGACAGACACAACCGATTATTCACCTCCAATCACCAGTTGGGACAAAAGCAAAAGGTGTTTTTGTTTCATTTTTGTTTGTTTGTTTGTTTGTTGTTTGTGTGTGTGTGTGTCTGTTTGTTTTGTTTTTGGCTTTTTGTTTTTGGCAAGACAGCAATTTTCCTTGATGTCCTGATCTTTATTTTGATGCTTGTTCTTCAGAGGGACTCCAGGAGTTAAAGGTTTTATTGACAGAGAAAGTCGGAAAATACTGGAAGGAGAGTGGCCACTGGGAGGCCTCCAACATGAAGGAAAGATTGACGAATAATAAACCCCTGGCTGAGCTTACTTTCAGAGCCTGGAGGCTTACCCAAGCTAAATTGAATTTCTAAAACCGGAATGGATTTAGTGAGCTGTGACGCATTTGTTTCCAGAAAGTTCTGTCTTTGGGGGTGGGGGCACGGATGCACCTGATTTAACAAAAGGATCCCTCCCTCCAGGCTGTGAGCAAATGTCCAGAAGGAAGGTGTTATTTGGCACCACCTGGACAGCTTACTGTGGCTGTAATTTCTTCGAGGCTTGAGTGCTTGAGAAAGAACTCAGGCACCTTCCCATGAAGGTGTCCCCCTTCATGGGAAAGAGGCGGTGGTTTGAGAAACTTCTAGTAGGTGTGGGGATACTCTAGGATCACATAGCGTTCGGTTGGCTTTGACATGACCGTATGATTGCTACCAGTGACTAAGAGAAAATGTCCTGGGTGCTCTCCTCTCTTTGTCTTGAATGAAACCCAGGCACATGGACATTTAAGTTTATCTTTCCTTTGGATTTGAGAAAACACACACACACGCACCCTGTATTTTGTTTTTCTGTTACCGAGTCGGTGGGGAGAGAGACGGAGGATTTGTGCTCATACGTAGACTTATTCACTACCATTAATCTGGGTGTGATTGTGCGAATAAGGAATGAAACTCACACATTTATCCCCGAAGCAGCCCCCTTTCAGCCCTAGATCACTTAGGAGAAAGCAACGTCTTTTCTTTCCGTGTTCTTCGTGTACGATGACCGACCTTTTATATCTGCAAGTGGACGTGGGCAGATTTTGCCCAGGACGTCTAAGCTGCCAGCTTTCCCGGTTTGGGGAGGTGTGTGGACTGAGACCTCATGTACAAGGGTGGACGATGAACCAGGAATAGGATGTGTCCAGGAACAAAGGGGACTGAGTGTTCACCATCGCCACCGAGAGGGACAGTCAGTCTGGCAGGAGGTGCTGCCTGGCGGATCCTGGTTTTGTGCACAGGACGTTTGGATGGAAGGCACCAGGAAGAAATGCAATTTCTAGAAAAAGCCTCCAGAGGTGTCACACCAGGCAACGAATGAGGCAGGGAGGTGACCTGGTTCCGCTTCAAGTTCAAGGTAGTAGAGACCAGAGTTTGGGGCTGGGAGAGAGAAGGTTGTAGCCCGTAGGGTGGGTTTGCGACCTTCCTGTGTTCCCACAGTCTGGAGTGTGCAGACATCGGGAAGCCGGGCTCTGTGACGCTCTGCTCCGCATGGAGATCTAATATGCCAACTCTGCCTAAACCTCAGCGGGAGCTGAGGTGGGAACTTGCCATCCTCTGCTACTCCTCTTTGAAAAGGGGGTGAAAAAGAATTCGGGGTGCTGCACAGCAACATGTATCAGAAATATGCTGTTTAGAATGTTTACAGCTTGCACCTGGCGGTCGGAAAAGCACCTCCCCAGAGTTCTCAACCTCTCAGGTGTGCACCGATCACCAGGCCAGAAAGCTCTAAATCTGTCTCCGGCTGGTGTGATCAAGCCTCGAGCTGCGGGAAGCCCAGAATTCGCCTGTGCTGACATATTGCGAACGTTGCCGCGAACACCTCAGACACAAGAAGCTTTCAAGGCGAAAAAAATCAAACGACTCTGGTCTCCATCTGGGGCCTCTGGGCCCTTCCTCTCTTTCTTTTAACATACTCAGAGCAACCAGGAAAAAAAAAAAAAAGAAAGAAATTCAAAACCAGAGTGATAAAACACTAACGCAGCGTTCAAATACTACAGCGGGATATGCCCTTCTTTGCTGTCAGCATGCAACGCACGGAAGATCTGTATTCCAGAAGGAAGGGATGGGCACACGAGGTTGTTTCTGATATAGACCCAGAGGGAGGAAGAATGAAATTGGAGTTGCTGATTAAGCCAGGCCTTTAAACCACCAGGCTCTGCACACAAACCTGGTCATTGGGTAATATTGTTCAACAAGTGAGTCGATTCCACGTGAGGGTTGTTTTAGGGATTAGTGTCGACAGGAAATTTACTACTGTTAATCTTAGTTGTACCAGTGATTTTTTTTTTTTTTTGGCAGGGCGGTGCTCCAGGTGGAGTGTTTTAATGACTTCTGTGTGCATGTCAGACCTGGGATAGATGTGGTGCTTCGAATCCACGGTTTTCGGAGTAAACACACTTGAAGGGTCATCAGTAGGAGAGGAGGTTGATATCTGCTCCTTTTTTTAAAAAAAATATTTTATTATTTATTTCACAGAGAGAGTACAGGTAGACAGAGCAGCAGGCAGAGGGAGAGGGAGAAGCAGGCTCTCCACTGAGCAGGGAGCCCAATGGGGCTCGATCCCAGGATCCTGGGATCTCAGGACTCTGGGATCATGACCTGAGCTGAAGGCAGCCGCTTAACCGACTGAGCCACCCAGGCACCCCAGTATCTGCTTCTCGTTGTCAGTCTCTACATCTGTGTACATTTGCAGAGCTTAAAATGCTCTCATGCACAACCTTCTGTTTCATTCCCTGGCAGCCTTGGGAGGTGGGTAGGAGGCCGTGTCAGGCGATGCTCCTCGTGATGTCAGTGATCTGTCCAAGGTCACACAAATCACAGGAGGAAAGTTGTGCTCACCTGGCCAGCAGGGCAGACAAATTGTCTCCATGGACACTCGGTCCTGAGAAGGCTCTGGGCTTGGGGTCTTGCTGCAACCTGGCACCAAGGGTGGGCTGTGGTCTGAGCCCTTGGAACAGAATGAGCCTGACTGGCTTACATCTTGGCCAATCCAGAAACCAGAGTCTCAGCACCATCACCTCAACGCTTAGTTAACTAGTTACTGGCCTCTGGGAAATATATGTGATGTCAGACTCATTATGGAGACAGCCACATTAATTTTTCAAATGAACGCATTGAAACGATATGCTAATTGGTGGGCTTATCCGTATCTTTCTTCTTCTTCCTCTCTCCCTCCTTCCTTCCTTCCTTCTTTGTGAAATCGAACACTGGATAACTTTAGACCAGCTGAAGATAGAACTCGGTGTCATATCGTATGGAGAAGGCCCATATGCCTTAGCGGAAACCTGAAGGTACAAGTCAGGTTGAAAGAATTGCCATGTAAGATCTTTTTAAGCCCAAGAAGCAGCTCGGAGCAGGAAAATGGTGATCCTTCTTTTCTCTGGAATCCTGCTTGAACTGGGACACAGGGATATCTCATATTCTGCTCATCAATTATTCGTATGGAAATAACATTTCTCAAGTGCTTGAAAACATTTTGCTCTTTTAAGCATATGAAACACTCGTAATTGTACTTATAGAATTAATTTGCACAGCAAGCAGCTTTTCAGAGGAGAGAACTGACTTGAATCTCAGCCTGGGCTCTCTGATAAGATGGTTTAAATTTGTAGGTTTCCTATTAGTGAGTTTGTTTGTGATTACAGAGGCATGTGGGAATGCTAATGTTCCTTCTTGAGAAAGGGTGTTCTTGGGAGATAGTGGGCTGAACTGTCTTCAGAAACTGAACTCCCTCTCAGGCAGGACCTGCCCTCCCACACGCAGGAAGAGGGAACCTTGAGGTCCCTGTAACCTGTCTCCCTGGGCATCCTTCCAGCCACCACAGATCTCGCTTCAACTTGGGGGCAGACGTCGCCCTGCGTCTCCCAATTCCTCAAGAAATTAAAAATAGAGCTTCCCTATGACCCTGAAATTGCACTACTGGGTATTTACCCCAAAGATACAGATGTCGTGAAAAGAAGGGCCATCTGTACCCCAATGTTTATAGCAGCAATGGCCTCAGTCGCCAAACTGTGGAAGGAACCAAGATGCCCTTCAACGGACGAATGGATAAGGAAGATGTGGTCCATATACACTATGGAGTATGATGCCTCCATCAGAGAGGATGAATACCCAACTTTTGTAGCAACATGGACGGGACTGGAAGAGATGATGCTGAGTGAAATAAGTCAAGCAGAGAGAGTCAACTATCATATGGTTTCGCTTATTTGTGGAGCATAACAAATAGCATGGAGGACAAGGGGTGTTAGAGAGAAGAAGGGAGTTGAGGGAAATTGGAAGGGGAGGTGAATCATGAGAGACTATGGACTCTGAAAAACAATCTGAGGGTTTTGAAGGGGCGGGGGTGGGAGGTTGGGATACCAGGTGGTGGGTATTATAGAGGGCACGGATTGCATGGAGCACTGGGTGTGATGAAAAAACAATGAATACTGTTATGCTGAAAAAAAAAAAAAAGAAAGAGAAAAGAAAAAAAAAAAAGAAAGCTCTTTGCCACTGACTCTAGAACAGAGCTTTGGGGAGAGCTCCTGGGACGTGTTGTGAGCTTATGAAAATTCCCCTCAACACTATCGATTGGTTTCTTCCCGCATTCTTCATCAGTAACGAGTGGGAGCTCCTGATCAATACTAATTAATTGTGACGATTTGGTTTAATTTGGACCAGTCAAGAAAAAGCGCTATTTTGTTTCCACGTACATTTTTCTTTTCTCCTTAGTGGGCTTCTCCTTGTTTTTGGGAAGTGACTGATGTTCATTAACTCAGGCAAGCTGAGAACAGGTTTGGCTCTGAATGCTCTTAAGAGTTACTTCAAACTGTGATAATGGGTTTTTGTTCTGATTTTTGGCCTGCGCAAAACCTAGTGTAGCAGACTGGCAGAGTCGCTAAGGCAGAGGACAGGTGGCTTTGCCGGCTTTTTGGAAGCAGTCACGTGAGCAAAAGCCATTCACCAGCCGTGTGCTCTGAAGACAAGACCTAGCGAACTCATTCCTGGGGGTTCTCGGGTACCTCCTTGCCTTTTTCACTCTCTGTGAAGGATGGGGCCACCAACATCAGGGTCCAGGGAAAGAGAAAACACAGCCCTTTAGTTAAAGAATGATTAAGGGGAAGATAACCCGTTGTGCTGAGTGTGGGGCCCTACACACATTGCCTGGCTGGGAAGTCATCCTCTAACAAGGCGCCAGATACAAACTTTTTCCTTTAAAACTATGCAACATGGAGGCTTAAGTGGGTAGAAGAAGAATAAATAAAACAAGATGGGATTGGGAGGGAGACAAACCATAAGTGACTCTTAATCTCACAAAACAAACTGAGGGTTGCCGGGGGGAGGGGGTTTGGGAGAAGGGGGTGGGATTATGGACATTGGGGAGGGTATGTGATTTGGTGAGTGCTGTGAAGTGTGTAAACCTGGTGATTCACAGACCTGTACCCCTGGGGATAAAAATATATGTTTATAAAAAATAAAAAATTAAAAAAAAAAAAAAATATAAAACTACTCAATACGTACCGTTCATATGATGATACATTTTCCTTATGTACTTTCTAAACCACTGTCCTGGTTTAAGCATAGCAGATAGATAATTGGAAACGTTTTAGGGCATGAACAATTAATTTGAATTTAAGTCATTTTTCACATAAGGAGCACAAAAGTTCCCCGCTCTCTGTGCTTGCTTTACTTCATAAGGGACTGGGGGAATCCTCCTGCATCACTTCGTGTGCCCTTTGTAGTGGTGAATGATTTCTGGTTTTGCATTGTGTTTTGTAGAGGGTTGGAGAGGGCTCCAAAGTGTTTGGTCCATGGAGATGGGAGTTCTAAGTCTTCTCTTACAGCAGGACAGGTGTGACTTAGACCAGCTGCACACAGCAGACAGGGTGCACAGGGTTTCTGGGCCTAGATCTTAAGAAACCAGCAGCTTTGAACTTTTTGTCCCTGAAAAAGCTTGTTGTGGGAGAAGGCAGTGGCCACCTGAGAAGCCTGATACTCTGGACCCGTCCTATCGTGAGAAAGCGCGGGCTAGCTGTGCGAAGCAGCGGCGGCTGACATGCCTGACCAGCCCGGGACGGCGCCGTCTCTCCCAGCCCCACTGCAAGACGAGTGGTAATACCCCCCAGGTGCCTCTGGCCCCAGGACCCTCTCGCTGCAGCACACGGATGGTTCCACACAAGAAGTGCCCAGCTGAGCTCACCCTCCTCCAGAACCGGTGGGCAGAACAAGCACTTCCTGTGTTTATGCTGTTAAGTCTGGGGCAGCGGCTGTCTGTTACAGACCTGCGTCTCTCCTCTTTATTAGCCTGGCGGTCAGCGATCCTCTCCCTCCTCCTCTCCTTCGAGGCCATTCCGGACTGTTCTGTCTTCTTGCTGGTAGGAATGTCATCTCTCCCGGAAGCGTACCTTTAGGTTCTCAAAAACCAGAACAGAGATGTTGCAAAACAGGATCAACTCCAGCCTTTTTCTGCACATTTGTTCGAAAAAGTATTTGCTCAGCACCTGCTCTGTGCTAGACATTGTTATCAGAAGGAGTAAGGGCGTATTTTAAAAGAGCAGCGCTGGGAGAATGGGGCCAGAAGTCCTTAGTGACAAATGGATGGGCCGTGGTCCTGGGGGTGGGGGAGAGGAGGGCACACCCCACCCCTGAGGAGCTGGAGGAGGGTTTACTACAAAGGGACTGTTTGCAAAGATGTGCACAGGGTTTAGGGAAACCCACACAGAACAGTGCAGCACCTCAGACTAGCAATGGCAGAGCCTGAGGGGGAGGCGCCTGAATGCGAAGGGGAAGACGTCTGGAGAGGCAGCCTGACAGGGACCGTGTCCTGCTGCTGAGGGACATCCCTGAGCTGCCCAACAGTGCAGACGTACAGGGTTGTCAGATTTAGAAAGTAAAAGTATGGGACGCTCCGTTAAATTTCAGTGTCAGATAAGCAAAAAATAAAAATTAAAAAAAAAATTAAAGTATAAGTATGTCCTATGCCATATTTGGGACATACTTGTGCTAAACATTTTTCATTATTTTTTCCTGAAGTTTGAATTTATAGGCAGCCTGTATTTTATCTGCAACGTTGGCAGAGAAAGAGGCAAGGGACTTAATGACCAGATCTCTCTTTCTGTCTTCGGATTGTCTGTCATGCCGTCCGTTGGAGGAACCCAACCAAAGCCACAGGACGATGGTTAGGACAGGCAGAGAGCAAAGCTGAGGAGCAAAGCTTGAAAAAATTGCATTGTGTCTTGCCCAGGCACTTTTGTCACTGAAGCCTGGGTCATCAGCTACCCCTCTCAGCGTTCCCTAATTTAAAAAAATGTAGCTTATTATACTATGAGTGATGGCAGATGTACACAGACACAGCGGCAGGAGTTTTGAAAGCAAATTCTGGATTGGTTTCAGAAAAAGCACAAAAGAGGAAGGAAAGAAGGAAGGAAGGAAAAGAGAGGAAGGGAGAGAAAGAAAGAAAGAAAGACCATTTATTAATATTGTCCCTTTAACTGTGTAGTGTCATTGGTTGATGAAAGCCCGTCAGCTCTATTTTTGGAAGAGCAGTTAGGCAGTCCGTGAACGTTAGTGTGTTTTCCAGGTGGTCAGTTTAAGGTCTCAGACCCTCTCAGGTGTCATCCAGGAGCAGAGGGAGGTGGCCAAAGACTGGGGAGGGGAACTTAATAGAATGCAGCCAGGAATGTGTGCAAAGCTGTGCACATCTCCACCTGGCCTGAAGGAGAGCCCCGATGGAAGCCCAGGCCAACTGGGAAGTGGGGGGGGTGTGAAGAGCAGACACCATCACCCCCTCCTGAAGCCAGGTTTATCAGGGCAGGAAGGAGCGCCGGCAGTTTTAGCCTCCTGGGATTTGGGCTGCCTGGGGCGTGGTCAGGCACCCTCCAGTGACGTGGGTCTGGAAGCCACAAAGAAGCTTCCAGAAAAGCTGCCTCCCTGTGGCCCATTGAGCCTGTGGATGAGTCACCCACCTGCCCTGGGGAAAAGGAGGCCTGCCAGCGACCCCAGGAGCTCCCCAGGAGGGCGGGAAGAGCAGCGGCCAGCCTGGGGCCTGGGACTTGGTCTGGGAGGCACGCAGCCCTGGGCTCTCTCCAGGCAGCGTTTCAGACAGCAGAGGCTGAGATCTGCCTTCACTGTCCTGGAGAGGGAGGAGGTGGTAGGTTGGAGTCCTTAGTTTCAAACTTGTCTGACTGCGGGACCAGCTGGTGAAGAAGTACAAGAAGCAAACATCCCTTCCTTCTAGTCCAGCTCAAACCGGAGCTAAAATCTCCCCCCTCTCCTGCCTCACACAGCCGAGAGAATCGCTCTTTTGGGCATGTCAGGGAAGACAGTTTCCCACAGAAATGAGGACTTAAGCCCCTTTAATAGGAACCAAATTCCGAAAGTTCAAGAGGAAAGGATGACCAATATTACAGGACCACTGAACTTGAAATACCGTTGTTTATAAACTTCGTTTTTTCCAGTATTGATTTGAAGGTGTGTATATAATTAGTATTTTTTTTTTTTCTTAAAAAACATTCTTTTTTTTTTTTTTTAAATTTTTT
>NC_081558.1:214008031-214062373 GCF_022355385.1 Mustela nigripes
TGATCGAGAAGTCTAAGTATTTGCACATCGCTAAATCTAATTTAATGAGACATTTAAAACAATTCCATTTCCTTTGAAAGTTCCCTCCCTCCGCCAGAAAACTGACTGACTCGTGGATGCTTCTGACCTGGGATTCCTCTGAGTTCTTGCCAGAGAACTCCTGTGCCAGCAGCCACTTTCCTTTTTCCTATTAGGATTTGGAATTGAGTCGACCAACGATCGACTGAAAGATGTATTGATTCCACAGACCCAGACGGGGGGTGACGGTGGGGGTGGGACATGGGAAGACCGAGACACGGCCTCTTTCACATTTAGGAGAATTCTCCTTCCAGTAATTTACGATTATGCGGAATAGAAGCTCGCTGCCATGTTTGTGCTTGGCAAGGGCCCTCTTCAATATTTCTAAAATGCCTACTTCTCTTTCGACCCTTCCACCACCCCGGACCCGGAAGATAATTGAAAATTGAACTGTGCTCCAGCATTCACTTAGAAAGCAACGTGTCCTTGGATGTCAGAGAGAGAATCTTTCCTGGCTAGGTGCTGATGTGAGCCAAGTCATTCCGACGTTAGACTCTTCCTATCATAATGAGCTCCCAGACCTAAGTGCAACAAATTGACCTTTGAACGTGGCACAACTCATTACCTACAGCACTCATTGCTAATCGCAATGGAGACGGTGCGTCTCCTCGCCTCTGACCTTTCTTAGATTTTAGAGTTTCAGCGTTTCAGTGCAAACATAAACCCTTTGGCAGTTTGAATTGATGTGCCCTCACCGAGATTCAATTTCCCACCCCTCCATAAAGCAAGCGTTTTTATAGCATGCTTTGCAAATGGGCTAGGTCATCAGAAACAGCCCACGAAGGGGTGAGTTGGAGATTATAGTGCATTTTCTGGCTACAGAAAGTTCTTTAAATGTTCCTCCAGATAGTGGCACTCAGTAAGTGTTCATAGGATTTTCAGAAGAAAATAGAGAACTGTTCAGCATCGAACTTTTGCTGGGCTCATCCGGGAATCAGCTGCTACCATGATGCCAGCTCTGCAGCATTTCGACATTTTAGTCAGTTACTTTTAGGTTTCTCTTTGCTTTTCGACTGTTGCCCTGTTTGCAGTACCCCTGCACCTGCTCGGCTGGCTGTAAGGTCTGGCCAGAAAACCGTGTCTGCACCTCCGTTTGCTCACCAAGGGGTGGGAGAAGAGGCGATCCTGTTTCTGGTCCCTGCCATTTGTGGCTTGGCCATTGACAGGTGGTTCAGCTGTGGTGAACTGTTTCACATCTCTTGGCCCCATTCCTCATTGTGGGACAATGTTGTCTCTGGGCTGTTGCTATTTTGACGCTTTAGGATCCTGGGGTTGTCCCTTTCCGGGACACTAGAGGAGGTTTGACGTCTTTGGATTTTATGTTCTGCACACATCGAAGGAACAGTGCCTGTGAGACCGAAGGAGAAAAACGATGCTATTTCCCGGTGGAGGCAGTGGAGGGGAAAGAAAGCACAACGGGCAGAATCGGGATAGGATTGTCAGAGCCTGTGATAACAAATATAACTATTTCAACAAAATGGGAAAGTTTGTTCTTTCATTGGACAGACTGCATGTCCGCATTGCTGCTTGCAGAACACGAACAGAGGCTCATTTTTTTGGACTTTCCGTGGTATGCATTTGGGTGTGTGTAAGGCTGCCTGACCAGCGGCTGGCCTCTCGGTGTGGACAGGTGTAGACGACAGTAGTCCACTCATCACAGGAACACAAAAGAAGCGGGCGGCCTCCTACAGCTGAACCGTGCATACCTGCACACATAAAAAGGTTGCTGTCAGCCCTCCTGCTATCCCTGAAATCAAATTGTTCCTGCGATTTCTTTCTTTCTTTCTTTCTTTTTTTTTTTTTTTTTTTGGTTCCTGCGATTTTGCTTCCAGAAAATATTCTAATTATCCTTAGAAACTTTGTAACCATTTCACCTGAGGGTTTGGGTAATGCTCTGATGCCATGCACTACTGATATCGTGTGTGGGGTCACCGACAAGTGCCCCTCTAGATCCTGGCAAAGGAACATTGAGTTATAGCCACTCTTGGAAAAATGTCTTGCTTTGCATTTTCTATAAACCCAGCCCAGAGAGACTCTAAATTATGGCAATGAGTGGAGGATTTGAACTATAACTTTGAAATTTCGAGCCAGATTAGTTGGTGGAAAGTGAGAATCGTGTCTTAAAAGACTCAGGGAGCTACCTGCGGATAAAATGAGCAGTCTTATTCTGTTCACACGTCTCAAAGTTGAAAAAACTGTAACATCTTGCCAATTACATATCGGAGATGGAAGTAGACTGTTAGGTCACTCTGGCCATTCACAGCTGGCAAAATATATCTCTGGTGTGTATTTCCTCGGTTCAGCTTAAAATGACTTTAGTGAAAGGTCGGATGCCTCAGCTCTGGGGAGCACTTCTATTCTCTAACAGACCGATGTTAGACATTTTCCCCGAACATCCTGCCTAAATTGGTTTTCCATATCAGTTTCTTGATATCTGCCTCTATTAATGTTCCCTTGAGCAACTGCAACCCCAAACGGATATTTTATCACTGCTTATATTTTTGATCTAGACGGAAATGCTTCCATTACCTCTGTTGATCATCAGAATGCTTCAAGGGATGCTATTTCAATGCTGATCCTTTGAAAAATGATTTTTTTTTTTTGAAAAAAGGCTATTTAGAAACTGAGTAAGATTAGATCATGTTGCCTGACACTGGAAATTTCTCTGTTTTTGGAATTCTTGAAATAAAAATACTCTGCTTTATTTTTGGTCTGTAAGGACTTCTGTGTGTGTGTGTGGGGGGGGGTGGTTTGATGGCTCCCCTGTCAAAGCGGGACATAAAAATTCTTGCTTAAGCAGTGACAATGTCTCATCAGACCAAGCACGGTTCACATCTGAATTTTTCTCAGGGGCTGGCTCTCCGAAACCAGTAGGAGATATGGGGAGACTCCGAACTTCACCACGACCTGGGAAAGTGCTTCTTATTCCATTTCTTCCTCAGATGAGTTGTTGGAACATTATCATGAAATAATTCTTTAAAGCAAAACCCAAACTCCGCTGTTGGCTAGTCCTTCTGGGTCTGGATACCAGATGTGGCTCACCTGCTGAGCCCAGATACCACCTAACCTCATTCTGTCCTGGGCATTTGACTTTATTCTCTTCTTACAACTATGTGAATCCATCTTTCTGGCAAGCAGAATAACAAATCCAAAGCTTAAAATGACGGCCCTCTAAGAAGCTCTTTCCAACAGATCAGCTTGGCCATGAGCTCGTAAGACGGTGGCGTTTGAAAAAGCAAACAGAAGCGGTGCGTCGAGCATACGCAAAGGAACAGGGAAGCAGAGGCTAGTGGGGTCAGGACACCAGCCTGCGTCTAATTTAAACCCACAACTGACTGTTCCTGCAACCAATTTATGTCTACACCTTTGTGATAGAGGCTCACACCTCTGTGCAAAGCCATCCCTGTCCTTAGGATATTATGACATGACATGCATGGTCACGTTCAGGACATTTGAAGGATATTTAAAATATGGAAGTCGGCAACATGAGTAGTCTTGTCTTTCTTGCTGTGAGTGAGAGGAGCAGGGAGTGAGAGGAGACACATGGTGCATGACTGGACAGAGCGTCCGGGCTGGCGGCAGCCTCAACGCTGAGATCTAAGCAGCAGCCGTGTTCATCAGCCTGACCACAGCTGCACCTGCCATGCAGCTGCCTCTGGCTTCGCTTCACAGACACCCCCGTTTCAGGTGTCACCCAGAGCATTGCCCCCCCAGAGTCAAATTCTGTATCCGCAATGGACACATCTGCCAATGGCCCTGCACATCTAAGGAAGCTTGTATTTCCTGAAAATCTGCACAGGAACATGCCTGTCCACTGGGATTAGAGGCACAGGGCCGAGAGCCAGGGTGGGAATGTGTCCGCTGAGATAGCGCAGCCCTGCCGCTTAGCTGCTGTGGGGATCCAGGAAGAACACAGAAACATATGCCAGGGCTGAAGCCGGCCATCGGCACGTGGCTGGAGGAAGGCCTCACTCACCAGGCATTGCCGCAGAGCACAGGGGAGAAGAGGTCTCCAGGCCAATGTCTGAACACAGTGTTGGTCCCTTTCTGGGGCGCATGTAATGCTTTTTCTATCCACGCTGCTGCCTCGCCACAGCCCGGGGCTCCTCTGCTCTGTAGACTTAGGAGCCTTTCCCTTCCTGCCTCACCAAGTCTGGAAAGCAGACTTTCTGGAAAGCTCCTCCTTTCCCTCTAAAGGCACGTTCTCTGGAATGATAGGCACGGGGAGCAAAGACCTTCAGGTTTCTACATTAATGAGGTGAGCTAGTGCTCCTTGGAGGCTGCTTGAAGATGGCCTGTCATTATGACTGCATTTTCTTTCATTTTAACACCAGAGAACTTTATAAAATTCTCCATGGTGCTGAAATGTTCAGAGTTTAAACCTTTGAAACTTTGAGTGTTAGCAGGTAGGGGCAAATGAGCCCGAGAAGATTTCACCCGTCTGAAACGGTAAAACCAGGTCATATAAGAGAAAGGGAAAACCGTTAATATTCCAAAGCTCTGAAAGAAGAAAAAAGTGGTCTTGGAGCAGATTGGAGGGAGGATGCTACATCCTGATTAAGGGAAACTCACATTTGTTTCCTGTATCTTCGAGTATTCCAAGTTACATACTTTCAAAAGTATGAGAGGGGAAGGCTATGGAGTCAGAAGCCATGGTAGGAAAGCCTGAAAGTAATGTTTGGTAAAGAAATATTCCAATATTTCCAATATTTCTTTAAAAACTCTGAGGTTTTAAAAGTACTAAGTGCTGTAAAGAAATGGCCAGCCATATCAGAAATTGGACAAATGCACATAGCAGAAGAAAAAAAAAACATATAGTTAAAAGGGAAGAAAATATAGCCAATGTACAGTGATATATATTTGAATTTGTTATTAGCCTGAAATAAATTCAAATGAATTATATGCTCATTATAATATATGTGTAAGTAGATGAGGTTCATCTACAAGAAGCTGAGATCCTAAAATAACAACAGCCTAAACAAGTTATCTCTTCCTCATAGAAAAGGTAGGTAGTTGAGGGCAGTCAGGATAGTTACAAGGAGCATTAAGCCCCTGTATTGCTCTTTGCATGGGACTTTTTTTTTTAAAGTTATAGTTTTTTATTTTTAAGATTTTATTTATTTATTTGACAGAAATCAAAGTAGGCAGAGAGGCAGGCAGAGAGAGAGAGTGGAAGGGAAGCAGGCTCCCCGCTGAGCAGAGAGCCCAATGTGGGGTTCGATCCCAGGACCCTCAGATCATGACCTGAGCCGAAGGCAGAGGCTTTAACCCACTGAGCCACCCAGGGGCCCCAGCATGAGACTTTTAATTTATGGCCCAAAATGGCTGCTTAAGCACTAGCCATTGCATCTGCATTCTGCCCAGCAGAAAGCTGGTAGGAATAAGAAAAAAAGTACAGAGCGTCAGCTTTCTTTTAGATTTCTTTTTTCCCACCAACATCATACTGGCTAGAAACTAGTTGTGTGGCCATACCCAACAGCAAGGAGGTTGGAAACCTAGTTTTGGGTTTATAATTAAGGAAGGGGGGATAAGTGGATGCAAGGAGCAGGTTCGGCCACAGTCCATTCCTGCTTATGGAGTTTCTGGAGCACGTACGTATCTGGCTGGCTTGTGTGGAGGGCTGGTCTAAGGTGATGGATGACTCCTTTGTTCTCTGTCCTCCCAATCAACCTGAAGTCATTTTTCTTTGTCAGCATGTGGACAAAGGCAAATTGTGGCTTTTCAGGGGGGTGTGCTGTAAGGGAAGTTAGCTGCTGATTCCTGGGAAGGAATTTTCATTCTTTGCATGTGCTTAAAAGAGGGAAAGAAACATTTGGTATGTTATCCTCACCTCTCAAAGGGTTCTCCTTTACCTACTTTGATTCAAGCTATTCTCCTGTAAGTACTAAAGAATTTTCTATGAAAATAAAATGAAAGCCGGCTCTCTGATCCCTAAACACATGGGGGATGACCCCCTTTCCTTACGTAACATCACTGCCCTTCCCCTGCCCCCCTATAAACCAGGCCTGCCTGCAGCAAATGGTGGCAGAGACAACAGAACCACTCTCGCTAGATTCAGCACAAGGGGGTTATTACAGGGTATCAGCACCCTACAGAATTTCTGAAAGGCAGGGAAACCAGCCTGTACCGTGCACCTCCAGGAGCATTGCATCCAGAAACACCTGACCATGCAGGCTGTTCCAGCAGAATCCCCGCCAGTGGGGCTGCCTGGCTCATGACTGCCAGGCTCGTACTCCAGAGAGATCCAAAGCCTCTGCCTCTGTGCTTGTCAGAGACGGGGTCTTTCTGTGTTTGCTGGCCACTGCCAGTGCTCACTTCTGCCTTCTCAGAACCCACTGCACTGCACCTGCCTGGCTGGCCCTCAGTCTGGGGAGCAGAATCGTCCTTCTAAGACACCTGGGAATGGATTTCCCCCAGCAGGTCAGCATCTGTGGAGGAGCCAGCTGGTGGAAGGAGAGGGTCCTGGGTTAGCCAGTTTGCATGTCACCATCTCAGGTAGTGGTAATTGTAACTGTTCTTTATATGTGACAAGGCAGGCTAGTGCACACTTTCTCCTTGTCCCTCTAAAACAAGTCTCAACTCATGATCATCTCCATCGCAAACACAGGGAAGCATCTGAACCCCAGAAAGGCAAATCTGAATACACTCAGTCGGTTGGAACTTGAATTTGAGCTTTCCCTGGTGAAGCTTTTTCTTCATACCTCATTTGCCTATCTTTATTTTTTTTTTTTCCTAGAAAAATGTAAGCATTTTGGCTGGTGTTATGGGCTGAACTGCGTCTGCCCCTCCCAACATTCATTGGTTGAAGCCCTGATCCCCTAGCACTCCAGAATGGGACTGTATTTGGAGACAGGATCTTTAAAGAAGTGGTTAAGGTCAAATGAGGTCATTAACATAGGTCTTAATCCAGGACAACTGGTTCTTATAAGAAGAGGTCAGGACCCGGACTCGCACAAGGGTCGACCATGGGAGGACACAGGAAGAAGATGGGTCTGCAGACCCAGGAGGGGGCTTCAGAGGAGCAGACTCTGCATGCACCTTGATCTCCGACTTCCAGCCTCCAGACTGTGAGCAAATCCAGTTCTGCCTTTGAAGCCCCCTGCTGGTGGTACTTTGTTCCACAGCCCTCGCGGACCAGTACAACTAGGAGCCATTTTGCCTCTCCAAAAAAAAAAAAAAAAAAAAAAAAAAAAATAGTTTTTTCAATGATATTTCTGTCTTCTTGTTTGTTCTGTTCCTGGCCTTAATGAATTTTGGGGAGAATTTGATCTCAGCAGCACCTCTGTGCAGCCAGAGGTTACCTAAAGGGCCCAGCCCCATAGTCTTTGTCTATAAGCAAGATGCATGGATGTCGGGGGCAGAGCAGTGGCCTCATGGAGGCAGAGGCCGTAGGAGCTGGAAGTAAGCCAGTGCTTTCAGCCAGCCCAATTAGGCTTTGCATTAACAACAGCCCGTTTTGCACAGTGGAGACTGTGGGTTTCAGAATGCCTCTCTTTTAGGACACCAGAGAATTTCTCTCTCTTGGAAAAGCTGGGAGAATCAAAAAGGTGCTACCTTGGTGTGTGGAAAGTTACAAGTGGGAAATATGTGTTTATCGGGTGTGCGAACACAGGAGATGCAGGCAGCCCTCGCTCCTGCTGCTGCTAATATCTGACCTTGTTCATTAATCTCTACTGCTTAGCCAAGACCTGGAAAATTGCAATTCTCCGCACCAGCAGCCCCCATTCAATAAATCCCAAGCCAGCGGGCAGGAACGAGAAGCCGCTTGGAGCTCAGAGCTCTGGTGCCGGCTTGCTGGCATTCCACGCACAGGCCCAGCCATGGGGGGAATGCTGTAACTCATGGCCGACTGGGTTTGTCCCCAGCTTTCTTTTTTAAATTGGCATTTCATAAGATAGATACTGATGCCAGAATTTTTTGGAACTAGGCATACAAAATTATCTTTAGTATTTTTTTTGTGAGGGAGGACATGACCTCCTCTCTAACACCAGGTCCCTTGTTCCCTGGGTGCATTTGGATTCAATTTGAGGCTTAAGGGATAAGAATTCCATTCTTCTTGCTGGTCTCTTTGCTTTCCCTGTCTCAAGGGCCTGGGTTTGTGTCCTTGTGCAGAAAGCCACACTGGCTATCCTTTCCCAGTAGGGGACCTGGGTGCCAGAGAGGGCGGAGACCCAGCTGAGAAGCTCCAGGAGCTCACGTTACTGTGTATCAATTAGTTTAAGTATATCAAGGGCAACACAATGGACAGATGTGAATTCTTTCCACGTTCATATTATACCCTGAAAGACAGTAGGGCATTCTAAGAACTTTAGTATTACAATACCCCATTTGCAAGGCATACTTAAGTTAAATGACTGTTATTTCTTAATGGTGTGCTAAAATTTAGGTCCTTTTATAGTAGGCTCTGTGCTGTGCCTCCTAATCAAGGCAAACTCCTACTCAGGACAATTATATCCCAATTTACTGCTTATGCACAAATTTCTGATCTACAGGATTAGGACTTGGGAGGTAATTTGTTTCTATAAAATACCTCTTAGAACATGGAGAGTTATAAGTATGTAAATGACCGTGTGTGCGTGTGTGTGCGCGCGCGCACAAGCCCCCATGTTCATGACTTACTACCAGTACCTCTAGGCAATGACTCTACATTGTCATAAACTCAGAAACAAATATATTTAATAGTTCCTTCGGTCAAGCATGGGGGTTAATATGATGCTGAGTTTCAAACTTTTTATCAGATCCTGGGCTGTCACAGGATCCAGGAATAGCTCTTATGTTCTGGATGACTACGTGTCTGTTAATTTCTAAGGAATTTATGCTAATTATTTGAAGTCTGCTACTTAGATTGTGGATGCACGGATGGAGAATAATTTTTCAAAACGTGTTGTTTCTTGGCAGTGCAGAGGCCCTGCCGTCCCTCCCTGGGCAGCTGGGTCTTCACCTCCCTTTGGGGACAAGCCTCCTCCCCTGACCCTGTGTCTTTCCTGGAACCCTTGACTGACCTCATAACATGCAGGCGGGCATACAGCGCGTGCACGCGCGCGCGCGCGCACACGCGCACACACACACACACACACACACACACACATTGTTTTCGGAATTTATGAAATTCCATTATTTATTTGTGCATTTACCTTTCTATTTTCTGTTTCTCCCTGACAGAGAGGGTCTTTGGGCTTCTTCTTTTCTCTCTCTCAGCCCTTAGAACAGTGATGGACCGACATGAGGCCTTCTCCACCATTTGCTGCATGGTAAAATTTGGTGTAAATTCTCCTGGACTGCCTAGTAAATGAGCAGATTTTGCAAACTGTTTAATTGTATCATGTGTTTAACTTGGACCATTTAAAATTTTTCTTTCCCCCTAAGAAATATTAGCTGGTCCACACAAAAGTCTGTCATGTTGGCCTCTAGGGATCTGAAAGTAATGCTACCCTGCTGATTAAAGCCAAGATTTGGAGCAAGGCTGGGCTTCCTGATCAGCCCTTGGCCAGCACTCACCAGGTGATCTTGGGAGAGGCACACCATGGTCTCTGTGCCTTTGAGAAATGGGGACAGTGGGCATTTCCTGCAGCTCTTGAGAATGCAACAGCCAGACAAGGGAAAGAATAAAAGCTCCTTTGAACCCTTTAGGGCCCAAAGTTAGGTGAAGTGTTATTCTAGGTTGAATTTTGTCCCCCAAATTCATATGCTAAAGCCCTGCACCTAGTCCCTTAGAATGAGGCCAAGTTTGGAGATAGGGACTTTGATGAGGTGATTAAGTTAAATCTAGGCTTTTTATGGTATCTGACCGGTGTCCTTAAAGGAAGGAGAAGAGATGCCAGACCATGTGAGGACACAGCCGGAAGGTGGCTGTCGGCAAGCCAGGCAAAGTACAAGTATATACTTATATATACTTATATAAGTATCCCATGCTTGATCGAAGGAACTATTAAATATATTTGTTTCTGAGTTTATGACAATGTAGAGGTCTCTGGAAAAATGGAACCCGCTCACGTGTTAGTCGAGGACTTGAGCTTCAACTGAGAGAGAACGGATGTCTGTCATCCAAATTGTCCAGTCGGGGGCACTCTGTAATGGCAGCCGGGCAGGTGGCCACGGGTGACCAGTAAGAACCTGTTGATGGGCTCTAGCTCTGATTGGAGGACCACTCTTCTAGCGCGGGCTCTGTGTTGATCAGAATACATGCACACAAATGGTATTTTAGCACGTCAAACCATTTTCCCCTACGAGGGATTTTCGCGGCCATATGGAAGACTCGCAGTATTCACCTGGGGTTGTCTCGGGCTGGTAGTAGCTGCTTCCTTTTCTATTTATGATTCTTTATTTTACATTTGCCGTCAAATGATCTGTGGAAGAAAAACCACTTAACTCTATGAGGGAGAACCTATTTCATGCTCAGCGAAGGGTCGCTCTTATGACAATGACATCTTTAAGAATGGCTGCCTGTACATCTCTCTTAGGGCATCATAAAATCCACAACAGCAGAGCCACTTCCTGTCTCAGTTTCTGCAAGGAAAAGGCAGTATTTCAGGAAAATAGCATAAGGAATATCTACCGGACAGCACGGGGTTTCTTCCTGGGGACAGGGCAGGGCAGCACTGAATCCCAAGACTCTCGAGCCCTGAGGGGCGTCAGCGCTCACAGTGCTGGCCGGCGGCTGGGCTCTGGGCTATGGCTTGGTTGTCTGATGAAGTTTCTGCCGAGGGAGAGAAGTCTCGTTGTTTGGGACCATTGTGCAGCTGGTTCTTCAAGAGAAGACTGGTGGACACGGACTGGAACGGAGGCCAATAGAAGGGCAGGTAGATAATGTGGGGGTAGTAATGGCCCAGACGGCCTCACACCATTGAGACCAGGCCTGCCAGAGCTGGGGGAAATCTGAACGGCTTGTGGGGGCTTCCCGCCCACCTGAACTCACAGGACGTTGCAGCTGTGGTGGTGCCCCTCACAGCCCAGAGCTACGTGGTCAGGAAGTCGGGTTCCCTCTTATTCTCGGGGGAGTCGGCAATCACTAGCTTTTTACAACCAGCTAATTGGTCTGAATAACGTCTTGACCGTTCTGCTGGTCAGCTTCAGAATGTCTTCACAGAGGGACGCACAGAAATGATAAAATCCCTGTACTCCAGAGAGATGGGGTAATAGCAGCCATGTGGTAATGGGCAGGGGCACTACTGCTTGCTCAGGCTGGTGGAAAACCATCACCAGGAACCGGGTCCCTATGCCTTTTGCCTACCGGGATTCTGGACACAAATGTCAGGTGGAGAGCCCACCCTGCCCAGCTGTAAGCCCGCACGCATTTTTGTGAAGTGACAAGTAGAAGCATTTGGGGAACGGCTACAGGGTGTCTGGAGATGAGAACAGCACACGTATTCCCTCTGCTCATTTACATCTACCATGCCTTTTGCACAGGGTCTGGGCCCCCTTCAGTGCCTCCAAGCGCCGGTGACTGGGGACTGGCAGAGTTGATATTCACATGACCTGTGGGTTGTGGGCTGCACCTGTCTTTCTGTGTAGCCTCAAGCACAGCAAACACCACCTGCCGTCCAAGAGGCTGGGGAGGGTCTGACCCCTTGGCGCCATGGTCTCATTGCCTGTGATGGCTGTGTGGCTGGCCCTGCTGGGAAGCATCTCTTCCCCTCCCCTCCCCTCCCCTTCCCTTCCTTTTCCCTCTGCATCAGGCCCCAAGCATTCAAGAGTCTGAGCAGGTGAAGGCCGCAGGGACTGGGGAGCCATGTGACTGCTCTAAGTCCCTTCACACGCTTTGCAGCTCTGACCTATCCTGCTCAATACCACTGGGCTAGGAATTCAATTTATAGCATGGCCCTCATCTGCACAGAACACCAGGGCCTACGTGGAACTGACTTCTAAAAATGATTTTGCCTCTGTATTTTCCAGATAAGCAAACTGAGACCCAGAGAAGCTATGAACCTTCCTGAGAGTCCCACAGCCGTGAGACACATCCCTAAATCACTCTACTGGCTTCTGCCAGCTGCCTCACTGGGATCAGGACTACCTGAGGGTTGGGAGGGAGTCAGTCTCATCCCAGAGAAGGCTGGAGGGCACTGCCTGTCTGATGCGAGGCTGCCTTTCCCTTGTTCCCTGGCCAGGTGCTGAGGGCAGGCATGGTTTTAGGCACAGAGGGGCTTAACAGCCCATCCAGAGCTCACCCTCCGTGGGGGTTTCTCAGGAGCTGTGTGTCTGAAGGTGCCCACCCCTGGATGGCTGTGAGTCCCTTCTCCGTACCCAGGCCCTGACCATTCCCGGTGGCACCCCTCCCTCCCCGTTAAATGACGCTTCCAGTGTAGCCATGCTCTGCATCTTGTTCATCAAGCTGCCCGAGGACTGTGCCCCTCAGCCGGTGCCACGGAGGCTTTGCCGGGGCACCTCCCGGCCTCCTTCTGCTGAGTCTGGGGCTCTCTGAGCCCTGCTTTCCTAGTCTCAGGGTCACACCAAGCCATCGGTAGACCCTTGCTCAGTGGTAGTGAGCCCTGTGCCCCCAATCTAGTTGTCCCCCATTTCTCTACCACATTCTGGGGCCTCCTGCTCTGCTCTGGAAATCCTGGTGGAAGGAGTCACAGTGTCAGAACTTCCCCAGGGAATGCCTGACTCTGCCAAGTAAACAGAAAGTAATAATTCCTGAAATATTAGTGCTTTCTTTTCAAACATTGTGATATTTTTCCAGCAGAGGGAGGAATGCATAAATCACTTTCAGCTGGAGATATTAGTTTCAGAGATGATTGTGACAGTTATTTTTATGACCCATGCTCACAATCTCATATATTTCTTAGATGTACGTAATTTTCCATACCTTCTCATTTGTCAAAAAATAATATTGTTGTTTTTGTCATGGTTATTAAGGGGACTCAGGTTGTTCAAAGCCTGCAGGTTGCAGCATTGTTTTAAATCTAAAAGGGAGGTTTTCTGGGTCCCCTTGAATGACAGCTGGTCTCCCCCATTGCAATCGGATGCAAGGGTCCCTCAGGGAGGAAGAGTAATTGGGGCTCTGAACTGTCATATGATGACTCCTAGTGCTGAAGGTGCTACTTACCTGCCGACATGGTTGGTGTCGAGGGTCCATCACTGGGAGGGCCCCATCCCAGGCTCATGCAGTAATGCTAAAGAAACGTGTTTAAGGTACTGACATGAGCTTCAGGGAACTCCTACCCTGCCCAGTGGCCCTATCCCTTACAGGTTCCCTGAAGTGCTGTTAAACTGTGAATGCATGGAGGCAGGGGCAGACAAACCCACTGTGTCCTCTGCATCATCTGGGCTCTCATGGGTTAGAAAAACATAGCCCCCCAAATAGTCCCTGAACATTGGGACATTCTAAGTGCACTACTCTTACGGGCACTGGTAGCCAATCCAATGTAGAGGAAAATGGGTCTATTGGTTTAGGTCACAGATGTATCCATCTGGCAGGGCTTGCGAAGCCACTGTCCTCTCCTCCCGGAGGAAGGTGTGGTTGGAGAGATCTAGCAGATCAGCTTTGTCTCTGGAAAGACGGACAGGAGTCTGCTTAGGGTCTGCAAAGGGGATGTCACATAGCTAGTTGCACCTGAAATAAGGTGCAACTCATGTAATGTGTACCCTTATCTTATCCTTCTCCTTATATCCTTATCATCATTTGTCTGCGTCTATCTTCTGTTTATCTTTCTCTCTATCTACCTGTCTTCTTTCTATCATCTATCCATCTATCTATCATCTATTATCTGTCACCTACCTCTTCTCTGTTATCTGTCTATTGATCTTCTATTATCTACCTGTTATCTGCCTATAGTCTATCTATCTATTGTCTATCTACTGTCTATATATTATCTATCAATCTATCTATTATCTGTCATCTACGCCTTCTCTATTATCTATTGATCATCTATTATCTATTATCTACCTGTTATCTGTCTATTGTCTGTCTGTCTATCTATCTATTTTCGATCTACTATCTATATATTATCTATCCATCATCTATCTATCTAATCTATCTATCTATCATCTATCTCTCTATTACCTATCTTTCATCGATCTTCTATCTAGGAGAGAAAGAACAGAGCAAGCAGGAAAGAACAAGCCTGCCTCACTTGAAACGACCCCATGTCCTCCACCCTTTTTGTGAGGGGTGCTGCCTGAACATTATTATCCAAAATCACTGAGAAAGGAAGTGAGTGAATGATGAACTCAGACTGCCTGGTGTCAGAGTCGGAGGTAGAGCCCTGTCCCTGCCTCAAGTGCCACAGACATTCCCATCTGGAGCTGGACGTGCCCAGTACACTGCTAGGCTCCAGATGCAAGTCCAGGTGGCAGTGAGGTCTTGGCCCAAGTGCTTTGGGGTCTGCCTTGAGCTAACTCTAGGGCCATGTTGGGTGCTTCATCTGTAGACAAAGTAGTTTGAGTCTCAACTCTGGCTGTATCTTGGAATCATCTGAGAGCCTTTCACGAAAACTGGGATTCCTGGTGTTCCCCCAGGGCTGCTGGTGCATGTGACTTGGTTTTGCTACCAGAAGCCCTGAGTCTGGAGAGGGATCCTGGGCCTGTATTTTTTTTTTTTTTAAAGATTTTATTTATTTATTTGAGAGAGAGAGAGAGAGAGAGAAAGCATAAGCAGGGTGGAGAGGTAGAAACAGAGGAAGAAGCAGACTCACTGCTGAGCAGGAAGCCCTGTGCAGGACTGGATCCCAGGACCCTGAGATGACCAGAGCTAAAGGCAGTCCAGAC
Source organism: Mustela nigripes (assembly GCF_022355385.1). Lineage (NCBI taxonomy): Eukaryota > Metazoa > Chordata > Mammalia > Carnivora > Mustelidae > Mustela > Mustela nigripes. The sequence continues at coordinate 214,022,816 of NC_081558.1, forward strand.
CTGTTATGTTCTTAAAAAAGATAGTTTGGCAATTGTGATGATTAACTTTCTCCGGACTGAAGGAGTTGTGACAATGCTTCCTTTTTATAACTAGAGGATTTTATTTATTTGTTTGTTTTTATGTTTGGCTAGAAGTTGATGCTGATGCCCAGTGAAAAGGGACACTCAGTCTGAGCTTTCACTTTGTTTTGGCTTCTATCTTATTTTCTATAATTATTACAGTGTGAGTTAGCTAAATCCTTCCAGTTTAGCAAGCATATTGCTAAGTCTCCCTCACTGGAACATAATGTAAGATCTGTGGAAGATCAACCAAATTGTGAAGTTCAGATGGGGTCATCCATTGGTGACAATGATAGAAACAGCAGCCTTCATTCAGTCAGCAGTTGCGTTGGCATCAGAAGTATATACAGGAACTCAGTGACTTTGACCCAAAGCTCTTGTGAATATCAGTTCCCCATTGGGTCAATATCTGTAGTTCTATTTAAATCGTCTCTATGAGGTTTTCAGGAAAAAGTCAAATCATAGCTAATATTTTTAACACCATGTGATATGTGGCCATGAGACATGGAAAATCACATACAGAAGGTATCTGAGGGGTTGGGACTGTGTTCTTGAGTTTCACAGTTTCTTGCAAGTGTAGAGTTGGGGCAGGCAGAGGACAGCCAAATCCTGGGCTCTGATGGGGGTCAGGAGAGACTCTACTCTGTAAACCAGGTCCTGTGCTGGGGATGGTGAGTGCATGCCGTGTGGTGACTGACGGCTTTCTGCCTTCCTGCTCTCAGCTCCGTGATGGCTTCATCTTTGTGTTTTCTCTTGTTACAGATGGGCAGAAGAAAGTTCAAGAAGAATTCGATATTGACATGGATGCGCCAGAGACAGAACGCGCAGCTGTGGCCATTCAGTCTCAGTTCAGAAAATTCCAGAAGAAAAAGGCTGGGTCCCAGTCTTAGTGGGAAAGCCCCTTCCTAGTATGCCAGAAGACACCGAATTCAACCATCATCTGTCAAGAAATTAAAAGAACAACACCCTAGAGAGAATCCATCTGCACATAATACACACATGCACACCTGTCCTGCAATGCATGTACAGAGACCCATGATATTTATTCCCTCATAGGAAGGTGTAGACAATTCAACTGTGGGTGGCTTAATCTCTGTTTATCTCTAGTACCATTCTAGTACCATTCCTCCTGCAGCTAACTCTTGATGTTGTAATAAAATGGAGTTACGATGCGTGATTCAAGTGTCTGCTTTGACTCTCCCTTTAGAGTAACCCAGGAAGTGACTAGCATTAGAGATGGCTGCAAAGCAGATGTCTTAAGAGGTAGGGCTGAAACACTGCTTCTGTGAGAAGCTTCCTGCTGGGAACAAGAGATCTACTCTTTGCCATACCTGTCTCACTTGAAGAGTATTAACTGTCAACTGGCAATGCATTTTCCTCTTATGATGGGAGTAGAGCTCTGTATCCTGGGTGCCAAAAAGCCAGTCTCCCAGTGGAATTATGACTCACTTAGGAGAACAAGAAAGGGGAGGGCATGTGTCCCTCAGATATGCTCAGCAGGCACATCTCACAAATCCAAGGGGACACCCCCACTGCTGAGGCCGTTCTCGAGGTGGTTCTCTAGTCCTTCCCCATCCCAACCTCCCTGAGCTCCTTACATTGTGATTTGCTACTTGCTGGAGTCTTTCGCCACAACCTGCAATTTGAGAAGCTGTCTGGCTTCTCTCCCATTAAGAGAACATCCTCCCCTGAGAACCTTGCAGGTAAATTGTTTCACACACCCCAAAGGGGCTCCACAGGCTAGGAGGAGGGATTGTCACATGGAAAGGATGCCTCACAAAGTAAAGAGCAGGGGGCTAGGTCCTTGCCTTGGGGCCCCAGGTGGAAGGAGCCCCAAACCACTGGATCTTGTTGTTTGAGCTTCGCCATGTGAGAAGATGATATGGAAGTTGCATCTTGTCTTCAGCATCCTGAGGGGGTCTGTGAGAGCACAGTGTTCTACTGAGGGGCACCTGATCTCTTTCCTTCACCAGCTCTTTAACCAGGGGTCAAGGTGGAGCATGAAGAAAGTGGAAAGAGGAGAGAGAGGGCTCTGTGTGTGTGTGTGTGTGGCTGTTCACACCTGTGCCTGGGAGTGCAGATGTAAAGTGTGGTGGAAGGGGGCCAGGGGCCGCCTGGGGTGGAGCCCATGCTGATCCTCCAGCAGGTCCCCGTTTGGGGCCACAAGGGTCTGGACCGAAAAAAATGCATCCGTGGGAAGATTAACGGTTTCAAAAACTCCATCTGAAAATGTGTCTTATGTGTTTTCTGGGGAGATCCCTCCTACCGAACCATTATCTGAGGCTGTTAGAGACAGGGGGTGGGCTCTGGGTTTCCCTGATGGTTTTCTAATTAGAGAAGTACTCAATAGTATTGCTTCGGCACCAGCAAACAGCCAGGGACTCCTGGAGCTCCTGGAAGCTATGGACCCACTGCAAACAGGACAGCAGGTCAAGGGGACACTCCAGAGCAAGCCTCCTGAGACTGCAGGGCAAATGCCATGGATGTTATATGGGCTGCTCAGTAGTCTTTATGGAGGTAAAGAGAGTAGGGAACATAATTCAGATGAGTTCCCTCTATGTCCCACCCATCTGGTGCCCTCATTGTCCCTTCATTATCTGAATATTATCACATAAAGGGAGTGGGCCCCTTCCGGAGTGTGTCTGGACCTGATGGCTGGGGTGGGTTTCGTCCTGCTATGACTCAACCTGGAAGCAAATCTGGTTTTACAGTGATTTGCTCCCCCTAGAGGGACTCTCCTTGCAAAGCTGGAGAATCTAACCAAGGTTCTTCCCCAATGTTCCAAAGGGATGGGAAACACTCTTCAGTAATAGTGGCCCATTGATACAGAAGGAGAGGGGGCCATTATGTCATGTTTGGAGAGGCCCTCAACAGCCCCAATACACCTCCCTGATCCCAATCATGGGACAAGAGCATGTCTGAACTTCGAGCCATGGGAATGAAGTTTTTGTTTCTCAGGTAGATTCATAAGAGTGTCAAACTCTAGCTAAGAGCAGAGGGAAGACTTTGAATCACCCCGCTCTGCGTGGGAGTTGGTATGTTGAGTTTCTGGACTCATGGAGGCAGAGGAAGGAGAACGGGCTTATGGTACCAGGCTTGGAGGTCCTTTCTCTTTCTTTGGGCTGCAGTGTTCAACCCCAAGGAGGGAACGTCCCCAGAGTGTGCCCAAGGAGGGATGCGTAGAGTGTCAGCAAGCTGGAGCATCATTAACTCAGTTTCATTTCACACATATTTATTGAACTCTGACCATGTGTATCTACTGGTGTTATGGCCAACCTTGTCAAGATGCTGGCTGGCTGGAGGTGAAGAGGCCCAAATAAACAAATGATAAAATGGAGAGATTTATGCTGGAGGCAGCTCATCCAGACTTGGAGAATCACTCAAGTTTCCCTGAGAAACTGCCACCCCAGCAAGGATGGGAAAGATGATGGGAGTCACTAGGTAAATAGGGTGGGTGGTTGCAGTTGATTGGTGGAGAAGGCTCTGGGCAAGGTCCAGGAGAAGGAGATGCTCAGCTTTGCCGAGGTGCCCTGTATTACCACATCTCAGCCTGGGGCATGTGGTTCTGTCACCCACACTTGGGCAGGCCAGAGGCAGGACTCAAAGTTTGAGACTTGGAACTGGGTTGGTCTTTGACTTTGAGTCGGCCGGGTGGCTGCAGAGAAGTTACCTACAGGAGCAGCAGCTTTCCTTTTCATCAAGGTCATGATCAAGGGAACTTAGGTGGATGGGAAAATATTAGGAATTTAAAATGAGACAAAGTACCTGAGTGTCTGGCTGAGTATAGATGTCCGGTACATGAAAGGCAATAATGGCAGACCCATGTGGCAGAGTCCATCATTGGATCCAGTGGCAGCAAGCTTTTTCCTGAATCAACCCAATGCAGAGTTTCCATGGGATTCAGCTTCTCTTGTTGACAGCCAGTTGGGCCAGTGGTGACACCTGACCGAGGAGGTGGGCTCAGCCAATCAGAATCCCTCTCTCATGAGTTTGGACTAATGGTCATGGTTACTGAGCTAGTTAACAGGAAAGAGATGTTGAGTTGGGGTCAAAGCTGTTATTGTGACAGATTAATCTGAAAAAAAGTTTTCACAAAAAAGCAACCCCTCCTTTTTTTTCCAGGAAGTGACAAAAGCCAATTTGGAGAGAGATGTAAGAGAGTGTCAAGAGTATTTGAGGGCCCAGAAGAGACAAAGGGTAGCTTAGGCTGAGTTAGTCATTTTGTTGCAATGAGCAGAAACCCATTCACGTGAGCTAAAAACAGAATTATTCAGGACTCACAGACATCTAGAAATAGAATATCCAAGACATCCGAGTAAAGAATAGAACACCATGGTTAGGCAGAATTACATTAAATTTATAAATAAACTGGAGTGTGGTGGGGGAAGAATTGACATGTTTATATTATTAACTTTATAGCATTTTATGACTTTCAGTGAAGTTTTATAGTTTTCTTCACAAGGGTCTTTCTATTCTATTTCTAGGTATTTCATGGTTTTTGTTGTCCTTCTAAATAGAATCTTTGGTGGTGGGTATTAAGGAGGGCGCGTATTGCATGGAGCACTGGGTGTGGTGCATAAACAATGCATCCTGGAACACTGAAAAAATAGACTAAAGTTAAATAGAATCTTTGCCCAAAGCTTTTCTATTTGGTTTTGCTATTACTCAGGAAAACTACTAAATCTGCATATTTAAGTCTATAACTACTCATCTTACTGAACTGCATAATATCTGATGGTTTTTCAGTGGATTCTTTGGAATTTCCCAGTAGACAGTCCTATCATCTGCAAAGAACAATAATTTGTCTCTTTTCCCTCACATTTTTAGCTCCTTTATTTTTTCCTAGTATTCCTTATACTTCACCTTGCACTTTGAGGGAGACCTGGGGGTTGTGGCACCTTCGGTGACAGTGACAGACCACCTCTTGAGGTATTGTTCTCACAGCTCATCTATTTTGGGTTGACAGATTTTAACATCAGAGGGTCATGTATTTTCATGTCCTGTAGTTTTCTTGTCATACCTTGGAAGGAATAAATTTTATATATCCTGAAGACTAGTTTGGACAAATTAGTAGAATTATAAGGGAGGAGTAGGGAGGAGAGTTTAGGCTTGGTGCTTAAGGTGAGGATTCACATGGATGGCATGTTTAGGAGATTTCACTCGATTCCAATTCAAGGCATGGATCATTGAGGTGGGGTCCTCTGGTTAGTCATAGATCATTGAGGTGGGGTCCCCCTGGTTAGTCTGAGACATTCACAGTCTTAGTCAGCTTAGGTTTTTGTAACAAAATACCACAGACTGGGGGGCAACAGACGTTTATTTCTCATACTTCTGGAGGCGGGAGGTCCAAGATCAAGGTGTTGGCTAATTTGGTTCCTGGTGAAAGCCCTCCTCCTGGTTTGTTGGTGGCCTTCTTTTTGCTGACTCTTCACATGGTAAAGAGAAAGAGAGCTCTGGTGTCTCTTCTTATAAGGGCACCAATCCCACCATGGGCTTCCACCCTCATGGCCTCACCTAAACCCAATTGCCTCCCAAAGGCCCCACCTCCTAATACCATCATATTGGCAGTTAAGACTTTACCATATGAATTCTGGGGGAGAGAGACATTTAGTCCATGACACCTGCCTTTGCCGGTGCAGGGTTGGCCAGTTCTCCTAGATGCCATTGACTGTAATGTGATCAGACTAACACATTGGACTTTATTCATGGCCTGGCTGATTTACTGCAGGGCTGCAATTTGCGGCCACTGCCTGACACTGTGTTGGCTCTATTCCCCTGATGGCTGTGACAGTGGGCTCCGTTCGGTGCCACATTGCCCTTTCGGAAGTAGTTTGTTATTTGTTAACGGATGCTTAATTGAACAAGAATTAAGGGTGAATGAGATGCTACTATGCTTTCTGTGACCTCCCCAGGAGACAGAGGTCCATAGGGCAGGGATAATGATGGGTTTGGCAGGGCCCTGAATAAAATAACCAAACAACCGGAAGATTGTCAAAAGTAGAAGCACTAACCTTGTCTTCTCTCTCTGCTCCTTGCCCTGTAAAGCTGATCTGAATATGGAGATTTTAACCATTCCCCCACCAGCCACCTCCTCCCACCTCCACTGCCCAGCTAACCATTCTCATTATTTCTGTGTACCTCTGCTGCTATAGGGTCTCTGCCACCTGAGTGTTTTAAAAGATGCCATCACATTAGTCATGATTGCTCACAAAGGTTCAAGAAGTGCCTTTCTGTTAGAGGTTCTTGAGTTTGGTTGGGGGTCTTTTTCCAACCGCAACAACTCAAGAACAACTTCCTAGCCCACCTGTGAAATGAATATTAGAGCTTCCATTAGATGATTGTTTTGTCCAAAGCCAGGCTGAGTGCTTGACTAGTGAGATGGAATCCTGCATAGAAACACCCAGACACAGGTGAGACCATGGAATGTTCCATGAGAACATGTTCAATGAGGGGCCCAAGCTTCTCTCCTGGGTTTCCCAAATGTGACTGCACTGTTTCCCTCTGGTGCAGCCATGGCCATCTGTGTCCCAGGCATTTAACCAATCACAGTGGTTAAAGCAGTCACAGGGCATGCATCCTGTCTGAGAAAGAAGGCTTTGGCTGACTTGTTAAGTGTTGACTTGTGGTTAGAGCTAATGGTGGGGAGAGAATCAATGCCTTTCCACACCAGGATCACTTCAGCAGTCACTTCTCTGATTTCTCTACTCTGTACCCATTTTCCTCTTTCCAGTGCATTCCTTTGTGTCAGCCAATCATTTAAGAATGTAAATTGAATTATGTCATCTTTACCATGCCTTCCCACTTCCAAACTTAAAATCCTTTGAGGGTTTCACTTTGTCTCAGGATAAAGCCAATTTCTTTGATACGGCCTTTGACAACCTACATGGTGCCCTTTCTCTTCACTTTCTGGGAGTATCTCTTCCTCAAGCACACTTTTCCCCTGACCATAGTTCCTTTGAGCCTGTTCCTCTGTCATTGCATCCTTTAGTTCTGGGCTGTCATGCTACTTTCTGGAGCAGTTGAGATAAAACTACCTACGAGGAAAGATAAATCCCCAAATCCTGGATCCTGGGCCCTGTAGAAGTTTATTTCTCACCGCAGAGCCTGATGCAAGTATTCTGAGTCATGTCCAATCTCCATGTGGAAGATGGCTTCAAAGGTTTGTTATTGACAAGCCCTATAGGTGATCAGTTCCAATGGCCAGAATGCAGGCACATGCACTTTTCCTTCTTTCCTTTCCTTTCCTATCCTTTCTTTTCCATTTTTTTTTTTCTTTTAGAGAGTATGCATGAAAAGGGAAAGGGCAGAGGGAGAGAGAGACTCTTAAGTAGGTTTCATGACCATTGCAGAGATTGATTCAGAGCTTGATCTAAGGACCTGAGATCATGACCAGAGCCAAAATGAAGAGTTGGTTGCTTAGCTGACTAAACCACCCAGGTGCCCCAAGGCTACACCCATTTTTAAGGGAAGCTATGAGCTCAGGAGGTAGAGGAAACAGGTTTTGGTGGACACACAGCAGTTTTCTGACACAAGCACTTCTGTCCTATCCCCACCTCACACTTGAGGTCCTGTTCTTGATCACACTTACTACAGCTATAATCTCACATGTGTTTATGTGATTCTCTGATTAAGGCTGGCCTCCTCTGCTCAGCTCTATTAGGTCAGGAATAATTGTTTTATGAGCAGTTAAGTTGTTCAGCAAATACTTACCTTGAGAATTAGTGAATACATAGGTGTCCAAGTTTGTTGCATGTGCTTTACAGAAAATGTCTCTCCCAGCGTATTTGAGCACAGAGGGACATAGAGAAATCCTGTGCTTTCATTTAGTAAACACTCTGGAAAGACTATGATTTGGTCAGAATTCAAAGTCAGCCTATAGTATTTGGCTTTTCATTTTCTTTCTAAGGAGGGTCTTAGAAAGCCAGCCCTGTTGTAGATTTTCTTGTCACCCCAGTTTATGATGGGCAGGTATCCAATGGAATCCAGTGCAGATGAACACTGATGCATGGGTACATTTCTAGTCCACCTCTCTTATGGAAAGGAAAAAAAAAATCAAACAAATCCCCAAGCTTGTGGTGGCCTCAAGGAAAACAGTGTTCTGAGTACTGCAAGTCCAGGATTATACTTACATATTTTTTTCATGTCATTCCTTCCATATAGGACATAGCCTCAGCTTTCCACTCACCCATCCTGGGAAAGAAGACCTCCTTGAACTAGGGTCAGTGTAGCCAAGATTTGACCTCAACTCAGTTACTATTATTAGTGTTATGCTGTAAGAACTGTAACTCTCTCCTGCCTCAGTCTATACCTCTATAAAGTGGGTATAATAAGCCCCCAGGATGGTAGGAGGGGAATGGGGTCTTTTCCATGTGTCAGCCTGAAGCAAGATGCTGAGCACCTAATGTATATTAATTCATGTGATTGTAGCAATCTTAGAAAATAGGTAATTTATCCCCAATTTTTAGATGAAGATACTAAATCTGAGAGAGGATAAGCGGTGCTCAAGGTTGTGCAGGTAGTGAGGGGTGAGATGGAATTTCTTATCTGGGTCTGACTTGAAAATGTGGTTTTAAAACCTAAATCACCCAGTGTAAGTTACTGAATACAAATGTACCTTACAACCAGTGAAATTTCTTACCCACATAGGGCATCATTCAAGTTCTACAGCCCTCAGAGACCCCTGTGGTGCTTCCCTCATCCATTCAGGTCTTCAGGGGGTCCTCTTGATTTTGAATTCTGACAGTGGTGGTGGAAGATAGAACAATGGCCCTCAAAGGTGCCCATGGTCCAGTACCCAGCACCTGTGGCTACATTACATGGCAAAACAGACTCTGCTGTGATGTGCTTAGATCACAGATCTTGAGATAGGGAGGTTATGCTGGGTGTTTGGTGGCTCAGTGTCATCATGGAGTTCTCATTAAAGGAAGACAAGAAGGTTGTGTCAGAAAAGATAAGGCTACTGAGCTAGATTGAAGAGACAGCCTTGGAAGGTGGAAGAGAGCCGGGGAGGCAACCAGTGTGGGTGCCTCTAGAAACTAGAAAAGGTGAGGAAGAAGATCCTTCCTGGGGCCTCCAGAAAGAACTAAGCCCAGCCAAATTCTTGATTTTACTCCATAAAACTCATTTTGGACTTTGGACTTGCGCAACTGTTACTGCAAATTTGTGTTGTTTAAGCTACTAGATTTTGGGAATTTGTTGCAGTATGATAGGAAACGAATACAGTGGTATTTTCTTATACCTTAACACTCTGTGTGGTCTTGTAAATTTAGCTGTTACCCATGTGTTCAGTATTATCAGCCTATCTGTGAAGATAGCGTGGGGGAGACCAGTTTATCCCTCTCCATAAGGATGTTGTAGACACAAAAGAGGGATTGTGAAAAAGTCTCTTGGGTCCAAAACCATAGCCCACTGGTAAGGCCATTGAGAAGGCCAGCAAACCAGTGTGTCACCAAGCCCTATCTCTGGTAATAGAAGCTTCACACACAGCTTCATCACCCTGCAGTCTCTGTGGGGCTCTTAGACAGGGAGGTGTTGATGGTTGAAGGGATCCAGTAGTACTACGGGGTCCATAGCTGCTGGGACCAGACCACTGTGGCTGTGGCAGTGCCCTGCCTTGGAGGTGGGCCAACACTGGCTGTCACTGCCTGTTCTTTCAGGGTTCAGGTATAGCTCAGGCTTTTTTGTGTATTTTGTTTGCAATAAGCCAGCAGGCTCTGCAGCACCAGGGCCCTGAGCCAAGCTGATGAACATAGTGGCCACAGGAGTGGTTTTGCCACTGCAGTGCTGTGTGCAGAGAGGGAGCAATGCAGGCTCTGCACCACTTATAATATTCCTCCTGTGTTCCCATCCTCCCACAGAAGTGGAGCTCTGAGCAAAGAAAGATGCACATCTCCACCATCCTCCCAGTGTAGATTAACAGTGAGGCGAGACAACTTTATTAATTTGATAACCTCCTAGGTGGGCATTCAATGGTGTGGGACCTCCATGGAGCTGTTAACAGAGTGGCTGGCTTGGTTTTTATGACTGTCTGGGTCTAAATGAACAAAGGCATTCTCCCGTTCCCCGGGGGAATTGCCAGGATCTCCATCAACCTCTTACTTACTCACTATAGCCCCTTATTTGCTTCATGCTCATAAATCAAAGAGCATTCAGTGCTGCAAACCACTGTAGAGGTCTCATCTACCCTGAATTTTATAAACAAATAAAGCAAAGCTTGGAGTAATGGAGTGGCTTATCCGGGGCCTCAAGGCCAGACCCTGGCCCAGAGTCCTTCAGGGACAGTGTGTCCTTGCAAGTTTAGACCACAGAGAGCAGATGCAGCCCATCCCAACTTCCCATTTGACACATGAAGCTGTACCTGACTACATCCTGACCCTTATAGACCCCTTGCTGGCCAGGCTATACAACCTTCTGCTAACATTACCTAGAAGTGGAAGTAGAAGGAAGATCAGAAGCAAACAAATAGTGGGCTACCCCATAGCTATTTTAGTACAAATCTTGGGAGAGTGGAGAGGAGGTGGTGTGGCAGTCAGGATAAACCCAGCTGCTTTCACCAAATACCCCAAATAATAGTGGTTCCAATAAGAGGGCTGTCTCATGTGGGGCAGTCTGCATCAAGCATTCCAGGGATGTGTTGTACCTCCTGGTGTCAGGAACAGTGTTTCTACCCACTTGTTCCACCATCCTTAGGTCCTTCCTTTCCCTTCTAATCATTGTGGGTCCACATTCCAGTATTAGGAAGGGTACATGGGGGTGGAAACCTGGGAGGGCGGATACAGAGGGATAGCACATGGTCTGTGCCACACGGGTCATCTTGTGGCTTAAACTATGGAGATGGGCATATGTATGGCCCAAGTTTTCCAGAAAGTTGTCATCAGTCCACTCTTCTCAGCAAGCGTGGTCTGGGGATACGTGACTGATGTGGTGTAGCATATGTTCTTATCACCTGCCCAGAACTCTCCAGTTAATGTGACAGTCTCCTCTTTTGAGCCTCTGTGACTCCCCTGAGGCTTCTCCTGGCTAGCATACAGGGCAACAAGGGAGTGACAGGGTGTTCCTGCCACTCAGTGCAGTCCCCAGCTGATGCCTGATAGGGGTTGGAGGACAACTATACCAGTTTCCTCGCTCCTTGGGTGAGCTCATTCCAAGGCTGTTCTCTAAGCACAGAGCAACCTTGGTTGGCTTTGCTCCTTCCTGTGTCATGTCCTCACTTCCCTCCCCATGCTCCCTTAGATAACCTCCCAAATAAACCACTTACGTTTCAATCCTTACCTCAAAGTTTATTGGGGGAAACCAACTCTAGACATATGGTGAGGAAGATGTGTGGGCATTTTTAGCTAAAACTCCAGGTTCTAAGGATTCTGGACCATATGTTTTGTTTATATCCTATTTTTCACAACCTCTTTTTATTAAGAAATCAGCCTCTTAAGATGAAAACAGGCAAGAATTGGTTTAGTTTTTATCTATCAAGAGTAATTTCGTTACTTTACTTGAAGAAAAAGCTTGCCTTCAGGGAGAAGGAATGTGGAGTGGGATAGTGTAACCAATCTGCTTTGTTTTTGGCTCTGGATGAGTCCTGTGGGAATGAAGGAAATGAAGGAAACATGGCCTCTCTGTCCCTCCGAAGGCTGCCTCCAGTGGGAGATTGAAGATGTAAGAATATAAGGAAGCAAGTAAGGCTGAGCATGCAAATGTGTCACATGGAGCTCATTAGTATGAGAGAGAGTGTGCTCATGCAATGGCAGGGTCTCCATGGCCAGGGTGAGGGGCAGAAGCTTCTTGGACTGGAAAGATGGAAAGTGGAGAGAGAAGAGCCCAACACTGGGGTCACAAGGTCTGTGACAAGACCACATGTTCTTGCATCAACTTCAACTATTTGATCACAGGAACTTCAGTCACAAAAACCTCCCTCTGGTTCCTTGGGCATTGCATATTAACTTACTCTCGACTTTTCCAGCTTAGCTGAACATGCATTTCATGTCACCGCAGGGACACTGCTATCTTCATTGATTTGTTATGACGTGGTGCTCAGGTCCCTGGGATATGCTAACATCTTGGGTCTGCTTCAGCATCTCAGGTTAAAATAAGGATGATATTCTCTACACAGGCACCTCCATACTTTCTCCTGGTGGTGTTACTCTCTGCCCACTCTCTCTGTTCCTTGCAGAGGTTCACTCACCTATTCTTTGTTGAAGCGCTCTAGGGGCCTTATCCTCCAGACCATTTTCAAGAAGGTTCTTGCTCCCCAAGAACAATTCCTTGTGTGTGGTCCAGTCTTCGTTTCCTCAAGACCCTTTGCCTGAGGGGTGATGCTTACCAGGAGGCTCCTTGATGCCTCATGACAGCACATCCCTGATGCACACAAACACTCAATGTTCCTGGTTGCAGAGAAGCTTGAGCTAGTAGCCTGCACAGAGCTCAGCCTTTCTCCTGGCACCTCTGTTATTCTAGAACTATGAGAAGCTACTCCAGTTAAAATCAGTTTAGTTTGGAATGTGACCGATTGCACTGTGGCCCCTCAAGATCTTCTGAGACCTGTCTCTCTACTTTTTCTATAGTTTCTAAGCCTCAGACACTGACCTTCCAGTTTTCTTAAAGGGCAAACTAACAAACTGAATTGTCTCCCAGAAAGATTATATCATCTTTATCTTGCTTTAAACTAAATGCCTGACCTGGATTGAACCAGTCCCGGGTATGCCTCTTGGCTTCCTCTGGGACCGCACTGATTCTTAATGTGAGGTCTCCCTAGGAAATCATGTCAATGTGCCTCTGTGGGGTTTGTGGACTTTAAAACCTGGCTTTGGATTAAGTGGTCTGACTTGGTGTCTGAGCTGAGAGTGACTCAAGTAGGTTTTAGGGATAAGGTGGGACTAGCAGGGGGTTGTGTGTTTCTGTTGTGTGAGTCATTCTATCCTGGGCCCAGATTCACTTGAAAGATCCAGAACTGGATATGCCATCATGGATGAGGAGGTAGACTGCCTTCCTCCTCTTCTTCCCACCTTTTTGGCATTCAGGTCACTCTTCCTTTCTATCTCTCTCGAGTCCCACTTTAGATCCCTTAATAATAGTAGCTATTACTCAGGATAATTAATGCTTAATAATTAAAACCACATCTCAATGGTTTGATGCACAAGAAGTGAGTATCTCATTCCTATGAGGTCTCATGAGCACTGTGTAGCTCTCCTGAGCAGCTCTCCACCCAGGGGGCCACTCACAGACTCAGTCTCCATCTCTTGGTGACTCTGCTCTCTTGGATCATTTGCTTCTGAGAGAAAGAGCCTGAGGGATTATATGGTGTATTGATTTTTTAAGGCTTCCATAGAAAATTGCTGCAAACTAGGGTTTGATGACAACAGATGTTTATCATCTCACGGTTCTAGAGGCCAGAGCCCAAAGTCAAGCTATTGAGAGGGTTGGTTCCTTCAGGGGACACTGAGGGAGAATCTGTTTCATGCCTCTCTCCTAGTGTCTTGTGCTTCCTTGATTTTCCTTGTCTTGTAGACACACAGCTTCAGTCTCTGCCTTCACTTGGACCTCTTCTATATGTATCTATCCCTCTCTCTCTTTGTTTCCTTTTAAAAAAGACACCTGTCATTTGATTTAGGGCCTCCTCTAAACCCAAGATTAGCTCATCTTATGGTCCTTGACTTAATTACATCCATAACTCCCCCCCCACCTTTTTCCCAAATAAGGTCACCTTCACAGGTTCTAGGCCTAGGACTTGGATATATCTTTTGGAGGACCACTACTCAACCTAGCATACGCAGTTTGTTTTATTGTCAGTCCTAGAGGGGTACACAAATCTACCTACATTCCACTGGCCAGAGCTAATCACGCAGCACAGCCATAGTTGTGGGGGAGGCTGGGAAGATAGTCTTCTAGTGTATCCAGAGAGAAGAAATGGAGGAGGGAGGCACCTGACCAGTTTCTGGCACCAGCAAACACTCAGGGGGTATTTACTCTGTGTCAGATGCCCTGCTAAGGACTTTGTAATGATAATTTCATTTTAATCATTTTTTATCCTCACAAGAAACTTTTACAGTAGATAGGTAGATACTCTCAGTTATCCAATTTCCAGATCAGTAAACAGAGGCAGAGAGCCCTTTGAATGATTTCCCAAGGTTATTTGTGGATGGTGGAAGCACTATTTTTGTCTAAGCAGACTGTTTTCAAAGCCTGTCCGTTTGGCCCCTGCATGACATGGCTCCTAACTGCACTGACCCCTTGGCTATTTGTCCCTGTGAAACACAGTTGTTTCCCTTCCTTGCATGTCCTCAAGCCTGTACTCTGATCTTCTTTTACTCATCGCTGGGGACCGACCTAGCTGGAGCCAAGTGCTTTTTGGGTGTTGCCTTTCCTAGGAAATGCTCATCTCTTCTCCCTGGGAGGTCTCTCAGCTTTCTTTCCCTCACAGTGACTTGTTCAAGGACATTTCAATGGACACCAATATAGCAGCCAAAGTAGTTACCTGCCAGCCCAGTAACAGGATGGAACCTACTGGCAGGAAGGACAATGCAGATGTCCCAGATTGACTGAGGTAAATGCTGACAAGTTTATCTGCCAGAGAAGAGGAACTGGCAAGTAGAGCCTCAAGAGAGGCTTGCAAGCACAATTATTGACTTTTGAGCTAGAGGATACTGTCCATTTATATCTGTTTTGGCCGCCTGCAGGACGGCATTTCGGTAGCTCTCACATAACCTACATCAAGCTGCAGAACATCAATTGGCTGCTTGTTTGAAGTGGATCCAAACTACCTTGTCTGAATAGAGAACACAGCATATTTGTAAGCAGGAAGGCCTTGGATTCACGGCGTGTGGGGAGGAAGAGCTCAGGGTTACTTTCCTTCTCCCTGTTGCCCCTTCTGTTCTGGAAAATTTTCTGCTGGCTCGCAGAAGTCCAAGGAAGAAAAGATGCTAGTGTAATTTTGGAATTCATTACTGATTATTGATCCAGATCTGGCTTGTACACATAACAGAAAACAATATTTCTGTGAAGAAATAAAGTCTAGGAGAGGAGTGAGGTTGGAGGAAGGGTAATAAGAAGGAAGAAAGGAATCAGAGAAAGAGAGAGAGGCAGAAAGAGAAGAAAAAAGATACACATAAGCAGGAAGAAAGATTTCCCTTTAGCTTGGTTTTGAGGTGAGAGAAAATGTTTCTTACCAAGTCCTTGGCAAGTGCATAGTCAGGGTACATCCATGCCCACTAAAAGTTCTGTGAGTTCTCTGTCAGTGTCTGCAGATGCACTAGGCTTCATTACAGAAGCTGGAGACCTGAGACCAATCCATGGATATGGGGTATACCTGAAGTCATGAGCTGACGGCAGTTCACCTTGTACCTGCTATGTAAGAGGCATTGTACCTACTCCTTGGGACACAGAGTGAATGATGCGATTAGTTCTCACAGTTTGCAGTGGTTAGACACACTGCTAAGGCATGACCATCTGTCTGCAAGGAGCTTGCTTTTTAATGGAGGTGATAGACATACTTACAAAAAAGATAAAATGTCAAATTCTTTGGCAGATAGATGAAGAATGGAAAGGAGTGAGATCAATTTCAACAAGAGAAAACTTCCTGGAGAAGTGTGGGTCTTGAAAAAAGCATAGAGCTTAGATATGTGGGGATAGAAAAAGGGACATTCTTGGAGGGCCAGACATAGAGGCAAGAAAATACTTGTTTGGGAGAATAATAGCTATCACAATTTGGGGAAAGTGCAGGGAGATTTGGATGGTGGGGTGGAACCAAAGCCTGGAGAGGTAGTTTAAGGCAAGGCCAGATTACAGATGGCCCCTGTGGCAGAGATGGCTTGTAGTCCACCAGCCAGTCTTCTCCTTATCTTGGAGACAGCCATTTTACACGTCCCAGCCTTCCTCACCCTTATATGTGACTATGTGACATGTGAATCCCAACCAAGGGAACAGGGGCAGAAGCATCTGCAAGAAAAGAAGAGTGGACACCATGGGTGGGTAAAGGGTAAGTCTGTGCAACTGCACTCCCACTTCTTACCATGCCAGTTGTCACCACCACCACCACTATCAACACTACCACCACTGTTACCATCACTACCATCAGTATCACCACCATCAACACCAACACCAATGCCACCTCTACTATCACCATTACTACCATCAATACTATCAATACTACCACCACCACCACCATTACTATTACCACCACTATCACTACCACCACCATAAACACAACCACCACCATTACATTACCACCATCAATACCACCACCAATACCACCTCTACTATCACCATTAGCACCATCAACACCATCACTACCACCACCACCACCACCATCACCACCACCATCACCATCATCACTACCATTACCATCATCACAACCATCACTGTTAATGTCATAACCACCACCACCACCAATCACCACTACCATCTCCACCACTATCACCACCATCACCATCACTATCACCACCACCACCACTATGGCAGATCCACCATTACATCACTATCATCATGATGCCTCTACTACTGCCATCACCACTGACAGGAGTTTCAAGTGCACATGCTATACCAGGTGTTGTTCTGAGTATTCTCACATCTTATCTATCTCATTTAACCTTGACATTGACCATTTGAGGTGGGCACTATGATAAGTCCATTTTGAAGATATCTTTAAAACCACTAGTTGTGTTCTAGATTTCAGAAATTTTAGCCCACCTATGCTTTGAACTTTTTTGAAATTAATTCTTTTTTTTTAAATTTATTTTTTATTTTCAGCATAACAGTATTCATTATTTTTGCACCACACCCACTGGGTGTGGTGCAGAAATTAATTCTTGAATCATAGTATTCAGGTCATGGCTTAGGTTTTGTTTTCATTTCATTTTCATTTATTTTTTAATTTCTTTTCAGTGTTCCAGAATTCATTGTTTATGCACCACACACAGTGCTCCATGCAATACGTGCCCTCCATAATACCCACCAGCAGGCTCACCCAACCTCCTACCCTCTCCCCTCCAAAACCCTCAGTTTGTTTCTCAGAAACCAGGCTTTGTTTTCTTAATAATGTTCACCATGAATCTTGTAGTCTTTTAGTTAATTAAATACTAGACCATGGTTTTCAAATAAAAGCACATTTAGCTGCAAATGGAAGAGTTTCTAGCAAAGTGCTGAGGCATATAAATGTTTAGTGTTGTATAACTCCTTAAAACTTAGTCAGCAACAGCCATTGCTTTGATAACTGTCCTTCACTCTTATGTCTCTTGCTCTTGATGAAATTATATAGGATAAATAAAATTAGGTGTTTAGAAACTTAACCTATGGTGGAACAGAAAAGTGAAGATGGTTTTTGAAACAAAATGTTCTGATGTGAGTGCCGAATTCCTCTGTAACCTCCATTAATTCCTTCTACCTCTCTACAGCTACCATCAATTTTTACTTCACTCTTCATTCATGCCTTGACCATTGTCTCTAATGTCTTTACTTTCTTTTTAGTCTCTTCCTGGATCAGCCATTTCTCAGGCTACACATTCCCTCCCCCTCTTCATGTGCTGCCTGTAGATTTTAGTTAAATTTAACCTTTAAAAATGTTGTATAGTTCTACAGTTCTTATTAAAAAAAAAAAAAAAAACAGCAATGCTCTGCCTTACCCTTCCCATCTCTATGTCCTATTTCCCAAAGGAAATTTTTTCAACTTCTTCAGATGTTTCTTTGAGCATTTACCTCCATATTTCTAAAACAAGCTTACACAGCTCTTACTATTTCAGTTTCAGATATTCTGTGTGAACTTCCTAAATCAAACACAAGTATTTACCTCCCTCTCAATCTTTTTCTTCTATTCTCTCAATATAATTGTATTTTAATTGGGTTTGGCATTTTCATTATTATGTTAATAATATAATATATATGTTATATGTTATAACAATATATTATATAACATATAATATAGCTATATATTATATATAAGATATATTAAGTTACTATAATATTTAGCTGAATAATTTAATGTACCATCCATTGTATTTTCTTTCCTGAGTTCATAATTGTCTATCTTTTTCTGCTTATGTTTTATGTACTTACCACTACTGTAATCCCAAAATTTCCACCCAAAGTGTATATGTCCCCAGTCCATTCAAATACCTCAAGTAATCTGTAGCTTCCTTCATTCTTGACATATTTCTCAATCCTCTTGCCTCATTAGGATGGCAGCACAACTTTCACCCTAGAGTCTCCATCTATCCCTCAGGAAGGAACTTAATATGTCTCCTAAGTTAAAGTTACAAACTTTTGGGTCTTATATGGTCCTCTTTCTTGGTTAACTCCTTCAGGTTGATGGGACATATCTTTGGATTCCTACTAAGGAAGAATACCTGGAAGGCATATTTTTTTGAGATTGTGTATTTAAAAAAATTTACTGTGTTATGTTAGTCACCATACGATACATCATTAGTTTTTAATGTGGTGCGCCAAGATTCATTGTTTACATATAACAACCAGTGCTCCATGCAATACATGTCTTCTTTAATATCCATCATCAGGCAACCACCACTCCCCCAAAAAACCCTAGTTTGTTTCTCAGAGACCACAGTCTCTCATGGTTTGTCTTTCCTCGATTTTCCCCCTTCACTTTTCCCTTTCTTCTCCTAAAGTCCTCCATGCCATTCCTTATGTTCCACAAGTAAATGAAACGGTATAATAATTGACTTTCTCTGCTTGACTTTTTTCAGTCAGTATAATCTCCTTCAGTCCCATCCATGCTGATGCGTAAGTTGGATATCCATCCTTTCTTTTTTTTTTTTTTGACCTACTATAGTTAAGATTTTTATTAAGGTATAGTACATATTACATATCATAGGATTCACACATTATAAGCATACAATTTGATGATTTTTAGTAAGTTTACAAAATTGTGCAACCATCACCATAATCCAATTTTAGAACATTTCTGTCACCCCAGAAAGAAACCTCCTGCCCATTTGCAGTCAATTTCTGTTCCAACCCCAGTCCTAGGCAACCACTAACTTACTTACTGTCTGTACTTGGATGAGTAATATTCCATTATATATATGGATCATCTCTTATTTATCTATTAATATGTTTAAGGGCATCTTGGGTTATTTTTGAAGATGTGTTTTTCTTAACTTTTACAACTGAGTGGCAGTTTGGCTAGGTATAAAAATCTAGGTTGTGAATAATTATTTTCAGCTTTCTTATATTTCTCATTATATTCCAATTTCTTATATTTTCAGATTTCTTATAAATGCATTTTCCCCAGCTTTTTTAATACATAATTTACAGATAATAAAATTTATTCTTGAAAAGTATATATTTTTTTATTTTGGTTATTATATATAATTATGTAACCACAGCTACAATCAAGATATAGAATAGTTCTCACTCTAAAGATTACCCCCTCTACAGTCAGTCCTCAGGAAACTACTGCTCAGTTTTGTGTCACAATAGTTTTGTCTTTTCCAAAATTTCATATGAATGGAATCATACAGTTTATAGACTTTTGTATTTATCCTTTTTCACTTAGCATGATATTTTCAGAACTACTATAGTATATTGTTTTTGTATTAATACGTTATTCCTTTTTTATGGCTGAAAAGTATCCCACAATATATATGTACTGCAATTTGTCCCTCCACCAGTTGATGGACATTTTGTTTGTATCAGTTTTAGGATTTTATTAATCATTCTGCAACAAACATTTGCATACAAGTCTTTGTGTGCACATATGTTTCTATTTCATTTCTTTCTCTGTGAGTGGGTGAGATTTCTGGGTCATATGATAGGTTTGTGTTTAGTTTGCTAAGAAATGGCTAAACTGTTTTCCAAAGTGGCTGTGCTATTTACATTCCCACCTGCAATGTATGGGAATTTGGCTAATCTCACATCTTTGTCAACACTTGGTATTGTTTCTTAAGGTTTTTTAAAGATGTTTTTCATTATGTTACTGTCTGTACTGTTGCTGAAGAGAAGTCACATACGATTTTGATTTTCAATCTTTTATCTGTGCCCTGGTATTTTTTGTTATGTATTAAGCTTTTTTTTTAAAAAATTAATTAATTAATTAATTTATTTATTTTAATTTATTTTTATAAACATGTATTTTTATCCCCAGGGGTACAGGTCTGTGAATCGCCAGGTTTACACACTTCACAGCACTCACCAAAGCACATACCCTCCCCAATGTCCATAATCCCACCCCCTTCTCCCAAACCCCCTCCCCCCAGCAACCCTCAGTTTGTTTTGTAAGATTAAGAGTCACTTATGGTTTGTCTCCCTCCCAATCCCATCTTGTTTCATTGATTCTTCTCCTACCCACTTAAGCCCCCATGTTGCATCACCACTTCCTCATATCAGGGAGATCATATGATAGCTGTCTTTCTCTGCTTGACTTATTTTGCTAAGCATGATATGCTCTAGTTCCATCCATGTTGTCGCAAATGGCAAGATTTCCTTTCTTTTGATGGCTGCATAGTATTCCATTGTGTATATATACCACATCTTCTTGATCCATTCATCTGTTGATGAACATCTAGGTTCTTTCCATAGTTTGGCTATTGTGGACATTGCTGCTATAAACATTCGGGCGCATCTGCCCCTTTGGACCACTACATTTGTATCTTTAAGCTTTTTTAAAAAAAAATTATTTATGTATTTTTTTCAGTGTAACAGTATTCATTGTTTTTGCACCACACCCACTGCTCTATGCAATCCATGCCCTCTCCCATACCCACCACCTGGTTCCACTAACCTTTCACCCCCCGCCCCTTCAAAACCCTCAGATTGTTTTTCAGAGTCAATAGTCTCTCATGGTTCACCTCCACTTCCAATTTCCCTCAACTCCCTTCTCCTCTCCATCTCCCCTTGTCCTCCCTGCTATTTGTTAGGCTCCACAAATAAGTGAAACCATATCATAATTGACTCTCTCTGCTTGACTTATTTCACTCAGCACAATCTCTTCCAGTCCCGTCCATGTTGCTACAAAAGTTGGGTATTCATCCTTTCTGATGGAGGCATAATACTCCTTAGTGTATATGGACCACATATTCCTTATCCATTCATCTGTTGAAGGGCATCTTGGTTCTTTTCACAGTTTGGCGACCGTGGCCATTGCTGCTATAAACATTGGGGTACAGATGGCCCTTCTTTTCATAACATCTGTATCTTTGGGGTAAATACCCATTAGTGCAATTGTATTAAGCTTTTATTTTTATACCAGTATAGTTAACATTCAGTGTTGTATTAATTTCAGGTGCACATGATAGTGGTTCAACTCTCCCATACAATACCTGGTGCACATCACAATAACTGCGGTCCTTAATCCCCATCACCTCTTTCACCCATCCCCTACCCAACCTCCCCTCTGTTGACCATCAGTTTGTTCTCTGTAGTTGAGTCTCTTTCTTATTTCTTTTTCTCTCTCTCTGTCTCTTTTTTCCTTTGCTCACTTGTTTTGTTTATTATATTCCATATATGAGTGAAATCATAGCATCTGTCTTTCTCTGATGGACTTATTTTGCTTAGAATAACACTCTCTAGATCCCTCCTTGTTGTTGCAATTGGCAAGATTTGCTCTGGAAACTTTAAGGTCCTTCTCTGTATCCCAGTTTTCTGAAAATTTACAGTGATGTGCTTTGAGATACGTGTCTTTCATCCTTCTTCTTCTTCTTCTTCTTCTTTTTTTTTTTGATTTCTTTTCAGCATAACAGTATTCATTGTTTTTTCATCCTTGTATACCAGTTGTTTAAAGCAGACTTTCCAACTGGAGCCTCATGTCCTTTAGCTCCTGGAAATTTTCCTAAATTATTTTTTTAAATAATTTATTCCCTTCTGTTTCTCTCTGAACACATTTTTTAAAAGCCTCTATTGTGTGAGAATTGGCTTTCTAGAACAAGTCCTTCCATTTCATTTACTTTTCTTTCATACTTTCCATTTCTCTATCATTTTATCTTACTAGCTAAAAGATTTTTTCAATTCTGTCTTTCAGTATTTCTATTGTGCTCTCCATTTTGATATCATATTTTTAGTTTCCAAGAGTTATTTTTTTGTTGTTTGAATGTAATTATTTTATAATCACAATCTATTGTTGATTTATTAAAACAGCATCTACCCATATCTATCAGGATATTAATTGCAGCTTCTTCCCCCAGAGATAGATTATTATCCTTGCATCATCCTTATTTCCTTTTTGCTCTTTGTTTTGGAATTTGTCTTTTCTTTTCCTGCTAGATCATGATTCTCAACAGGGCATGTGTGGGCAGTGGAGGAAGAGGAGGGGCAGGAGAGGAGGAAGAAGAGAAGGGAATGAGGAAGAGGAGGAGGATTTTATTCTCAGGCATATTTGGCAATATCTAGAGATACTTTCAGTTGTTACAGCTGGAGTGGGTGCTACCCCTCTAATGAGTAGAGGTCAGGGATGTTGCTAAACATTTTACGGGATGACCTCTCCCCCCATCCTGAGGCAAAGAATTATTCAGCCCCAAATGTTAATGGTGCAGAAGTTGAGAGCTGCTGAATGCTTTTTTTAAATTTATTTTTTATTTTCAGCATAATGGTATTCATTATTTTTGCACCACACCCAGTGCTCCATGCAATCCATGCCTTCTCTCATACCCACCACCTGGTACCCCGACCTCCCACACCCCACCCCTTCAAAACCCTCAGATTGTTTTTCAGAGTCCATAGTCTCTCATGGTTCACCTCCCCTTCCAATTTCCCCCAACTCCCTTCTCTCTAACTCCCATGTCCTCCATGCTATTTGTTATGCTCCACAAATAAGTGAAACCATATGATAATTGATTCTGCTGAATGCTTTTGTCAAATGTCTGGTGGTCCTTGGCTGTCAGTTCATATTTAAAGTCCAACACAGTACAAACTATTTATTGGCAGAGCTTGTTGACTGACGGATCCCACATAGAGAAATGTGGCTGGGTATTTTCATTGTTGTGTAGGTCATTGGCAGAGCTGAAGAGAAATCCCTAACTCTCCCAAGTATGAATGTGTAGGAGGCAGAGGAATAATAGCAACCCAGCTGAGGAGGGAGAAAGTCCCAGGGTCTCAGGACTGAGTGTGTGAACTTATTTAATTCTTGTGTTTCTATCTATTCCCTGACCTCAGCTCTGTATACCTTGCCTCTGTCTCAGTCTCTCCAGAGAATAAACATCAATCTTTTGCTGGGTCAAGGAAGATAACTTAGGACATAACACCTTTACATGGACTTTCAGTCCCTGTTTTGCTTTTGCTGATAACTGGATCCCCCATTGCTTCCCTGAGCTCTAACCTCAGCCCAGCCTCCCTGGGGTTCATCTGCTCTTTCAGAGTTGCCTCTGCTGCTTTTCCACAGCAGCTGTCATGCACCCTGGGAGTACTTCCTAAACACCCACCTCACTGCCAGCAGTTCCCTAAATTCTTGGTGGCTCATCCCACCTCCTGCCTGACTTCCCAGACTGAAGCCATTCCAATGTATACCCCTGACTCCATTCCCCTTAAGGACATTTCTAAGCTGCACCATATCTCTCACTTCTGTTTATGAAGAAATATCTATTTCCTTGAAAAGGCACACCATCAACCCTGTATGGGATTAACTCCTCTGGTCTCTTAGGAAAGGTGCCCCACATTTTCACTTTTTTCTTGAATCCTTAGTTTCTCTCTCATAGCCTCCCTTTTCCCTGAGATGACACAGTTAGGTTTAAAAATGACCCTGGTGTTTCCTAAGATTTCTCTCCTTCCCTTAATGACCAAATTTCTTTTTACAAGTTGTCTGCACTACTTAAAAACACTTAGCCAACTGGTATGTGCTGACTGGCCTTTACTTCTGTCCCTCCACATCACTGGGGATAGTTTTGCCTTGCACCTTCTGAGATAACCCCATGCTTCTCCTCCCTCTTGTCACTGATGCTTCTCCTTCTTTTTGCTGATTTCTTCTGTCTCCTCTACTGAGTCTTCCTCTTGCACTAGTACTAACCAAATACCTACACGAATGCTCAGAGCAACCTCAGGATAAACT
This sequence comes from Mustela nigripes, assembly GCF_022355385.1. Taxonomy (NCBI): domain Eukaryota; kingdom Metazoa; phylum Chordata; class Mammalia; order Carnivora; family Mustelidae; genus Mustela; species Mustela nigripes. The sequence continues at coordinate 214,046,853 of NC_081558.1, forward strand.
TATTTATACCCATGGCTTCTCTCAGTTGACTTTCAAATCTCCATCACCAGCTTCTAGGTTTTCAATGCTCAGACTCTGTATAAAGCACATCTGAGAGAAGTAACCCTTTGACTTTAGATTATGTTGGGGGAGGAAAGATGGTAGCCCAAAATATTGCTATAATGGCTTGATCCATATGGCAGTATGCAGTGGGCCACCAACCTGCTGGGTTCATCCCATCAAGGGTGGAAGCAGCCTCCCACCTCAGCTAAAAAGCCAGTATTTTTGCTCTTCTTCCACTCTAAATCCTTATTTACCCTTTCTTAATTTGGGACCTTTTTTACTCCTAAACTATTCATATCTGTTTCCCAAATTACTCCGAAATTACTTTTCATAGTGCATCTATAGCTTGACCAAAGAAATATGTTCAATTCAAAATGAAAGCATAATTTTGTTTATTCTGTGACTTAGAGCACAAAGGAGTAAGGCAAACCTCTGAAACCCACACTCGCTCACACACTCATTATGCTGACCCTGGATTGAGTCTTGTGGCTGAGGTTGTTGGCCCTGGCTCACACTGTAATCACCCAGGGAGCTCTTGAAGCATGACATTGTTCAGGCCCCACCCCAGATCATTTATGGGCCTTGGGCATCAGTCTTCTTACAAAGCTTGTTCATGTGATTCCAACGTGCTGCCAGAGCTGGGAAACATGGTTTCAGCTGTTTTTGTTTTTTTTTTTTTTCTTTGCCCAGCTTTTATTCTTTTTTGGTCAACACTCAAATCTTACTGTAGTGGCTCTCAAACTTGAGTGAATGTAAGACTCTCCTGGAGAACTTATTAAGCAAGATTTCTGAGCCTTGCCTTCAGAGTTTCTGATTCAGGAGATCTGGCTAGGCCTAAGAATTTCCATTTCTGACAAACTCCCAGGTGATGATGATGCTGGCCTGAGGATCACACTTTGAGAACCATTGCTTTACTCTGTCTAAGAACATGAGTCTTTTGGAGTCTGCTTCTCAGCATTAGGCTGATCCATAGTCTCTATGTCCCACATCTTGGAAAATCCCTCAGTCTCAGGAAAACTGAAACAAGGGGTTACCAAAAAGATATGTCCCCATCCTAACCCCCAGAACCCGTAACTATGATTTTATTTGGGAAAAAAAAGAGGTTTTTTGTAGATGTAATTAAAAAGAGTCTTGGGATGAGGAGATCATACTGGATTATCTGGGTGGGCCCCAAATCAATGACAAGTGTCTAAAATAACGAGGTGGAGGGAAATTACAGAGAGAAGAGAAGGACATGTGGCCACAGAGGCCTAGATTGGAGAAATCAGCCACAACCAAGGAATTTCCTGGGGCTATCAGAAGCTGGAACTTTCTATGGAGGGAGAAAGTGTGGATTGGTTGGATCTTTGATTTTGGACTTCTCTGAAACTGTGAGGGAATACATTTCTCCTGTTCTTAAGCTACCAAATTCATGGTAAGTTATGACAATAGCTGCAGGACATTGACAGAGTGGCCTTCACCACCGTTCCTCTGCTGGGGGTGTTTCTTGTCTCTTGTGCCCATAAAAAGTGAGCTATTTTGGAAAATACATTGCCTCCACAAAGACTGGCTGATTGACTAATGAGTCTGTTAAAATGCTTCCCAGAAAGAACAGGCTAGAAGCCAATGGATTGCAGCTAATCTGATATATTAAAAAGTTCTGAAGATTATCTCTAGTAGGTCATTAAGCAGCAAATGATGTAAATAGAAAATCTAATAATACTAAATGTGCTACTTTGTTATGCAAGATATGGCAGCCCAACAATTGTGGGCATCCTGTCAGAAATGTTCTGGAGCAATTGTGCCTGGTAACAAAAAAGAGAAGCATGTGGAGAGCCTGGAGAGTGCCAGCATGTCCTCGACCAGTGGGAAAGTTCTTCCAGCCCAGAGTCAGGGATTTAAGGGTTTTCTGTGTTCAGGGAATGTATTGGCACCTTTGCATTATTAGGCCACATAGAGACAGAGCCCAAGAGAGAGGTCTGGGCCACTCTGAGGGGCATGACTTGTCAACTACATGTCACTTGTTAGGACTTTATTCATAGTGTTTGGAAGAGGAAGGTTAAGGTACATCCAGAAATCTCCAGGAAGGGCAGGTTTTCTTGCAATGGTCTTTGGATCCCATGCCCTGGGCTGGTTCTATCCTGGAAAACTGGTGTGGGTCTCTGTGGGGTCCACTGGCTTCTTCTGAGGGGTCTCTGGCTTCTACATCCTTGCTGAGGTCTGAGTCATGGTTTTCCCGATATTCACCTTCTGGACTGCCCTGTGAATGTACCACTGTATAAACTCACTTGTCCAGGTTGCCCATACTGGTATATGTCTGGCATATACTGAGATGTGTTATGCTTTTTATGTTTTTTTTTAAATTTTTTATTTTTTATAAACATATATTTTTATCCCCAGGGGTACAGGTCTGTGAATCACCAGGTTTACACACTTCACAGCACTCACCAAAGCACATACCCTCCCCAATGTCCATAATCCCACCCCCTTCTCCCAAACCCCCTCCCCCCAGCAACCCTCAGTTTGTTTTGTGAGATTAAGAGTCACTTATGGTTTGTCTCCCTCCCAATCCCATCTTGTTTCATTTATTCTTCTCCTACCCACTTAAGCCCCCATGTTGCATCACCACTTCCTCAAGATGTCCATCCATTGTCTCATGTACATTCTTCTGCATGCTGTGATTACTAATCATTTAAGGACAATAATCAGGCCATCTGATTTTTCTTACTTTCAAAACACCCAGATTTGGCACCAGCACACAGTGGGATTGTATCTGACATATATGCATTCACAGTTCCCACTATTTTTAAAATTATTTCTGTACATTGACTTTGTATCCTGCCACGTTACTGAATTGCTGTATGAGTTCTAGTAGTTTGGGGGTGGAGTCTTTTGGGTTTTCCATATAAAGAATCATGTCATCTACGAAGAGAGAGAGTTTGACTTTTTCATTGCCAATTTGATACCTTTTATTTCTCTTTGTTATTACTAAATCTGGTTCAGCTGTGAATTGAATGGGGTCCCCTGGATGGGCCTCAAAATGTGGCTAAATGTTCTAGAACACAAGGCTAAAGGATCAACACAGCAGGCGGGGAAGAGGATGATAGAGCCAGGGGCAGAGTTCAGTACCCAGCATCTTTGCAAACATTCAGTGACTACGTATTGAATGAATGCTGCCTAAGGGAATTAACAGTGTCTAACATATTGTAACAGAATACTTTGTGGGTGTTTTTGCATCCAGAGAGAATCTGTTTGGAAACTGCAATGCCTTTTCTTATGGGACTGACTTCTTTTCTAAGACCGCAGAGGAGAAACTCTCAGTTACATTTAGCGTCATGTTCAGCCGAAGACATAATCAGCCCAAAGGCCCAAAATGTGTTTTAAAGCTGGTGTTCTAGCCTAAAAAATCACATGAATGTCCATTCTAATCTCCAGTGTTTGCATTGTACATTGTGCAGGGAGGAAGGTAATCAGTCTTAGGGAAGATGTGTCATGTGTATTTCATTACTTTATTTCCACCTCCTTCTAAATCTGGGGCTCAGGGTCTTCTTGCACTGCCCTCAAACATACTGGCCCAGAGCACAACTGTAAGGAGCTGTATTAAAATAGTGATTTTTTTTTCTTTTTTTAAAATTTTTTATTTTTTATAAACATATATTTTTATCCCCAGGGGTACAGGTCTGTGAATCACCAGGTTTACACACTTCACAGCACTCACCAAAGCACATACCCTCCCCAATGTCCATAATCCCACTCCCTTCTCCCAAGCCCCCTCCCCCCCAAGGAAGTGATGTGCATAGTTTGTAATGTAGAAAGATGTTAGATCTCATACTTAGCTCTCCCAGGTAACTCTACAGCTAGTGTTGCAGCATGAACTCACAGAAAATATAAAGTGCTTCTTGCTAAATATAGAAGCAATTTGTCCAGTACAAAAGGCTAGTGTGACAGGCTTTGCAACAGTTTTTCTCTTTTTTTTTTTTATCAAGAAAGAATTGTTAGTAAGCTACAATGCTGTGGGTTTTAATTCATAGGTTTGCTATTGAAGTTTTTAATTTGGGAAGGCTGATATTAAAAAAATGCTTGGCTTGCAAAGCTATTAGTAATTTAGGTAATGTTTTCTTTGGAATTTATTTACTGATTTCATTGAGAGTTTACGGTATGGGGAAGAGAAGGTGACTATTTTTGAATGTTGTAGAAGCTATGCTGTAGAAAGGTTCTAAACTGGAGAAATAAGATAGAACAAACTATCTCCTGTCAATGGGAAGATAATTATTTCAAATACCAACAATCTTGTATTAGTCACCTTGTGAAAAAATTAGAACAACTTTTATGTCAGTTCCTTGTAAATTGTTACAGTACTTTATCACGAAGTCCCAAATCCAAAGTGAATTTTGTAAAACGAACTTCTTGTGCTAAAAAAGAAAATGTGTATCCAAGGATAGTCATGCTTCCTCCTGATAAACACTGGCCATGCTTTCTTAGCTATAGTTCTGTACTTCTGAGATACTCTTACGAGCTAACTAGTGCCTTGAATCTTGGAAACACAAGCCAATGTTATGTGCATGAAATTAAACTCAGAAAAAAGTTTCATCCTGGTTTGAGCACTCTTGATAAACATTGGGAGGTTGGGGTACCAGGTGGTGGGTATTATAGAGGACACGGATTGCATGGAGCATGGGTATGGTGAAAAAATAATGAATACTGTCATGCTGAAAATAAATAAATTTAATTAAAAAAACATTGAAAAATAGATTTTTAAAAATGAGTTCTGACCTTTAGAAGTTATAATATTTGATAGGATAAAGCCAAAGAGAAATAGCATCTAAAAATCATGTGAACCTGCTAACTCTGCCCTGGATTTTAAAAGTACGTGTGGGCACTCACTTTATTTTATTTTACGTTTTTATTTTATTTTTTATTTTTACTGTGTTATGTTAGTCACCATACAGTACATCATTAGGTTTTTCTTTATTAATTTATTTATTTTCAGCATAAGAGTATTCGTTATTTTTTCACCACACCCAGTGCTCCATGCAATCCGTGCCCTCTATAATACCCACCACCTGGATCCCCCAACCTCCCACCCCCCACCACTTCAAACCCCTCAGATTGATTTTCAGAGTCCATAGTCTCTCATGATTCACCTCCACTTCCAATTTCCCCCAACTCCCTTCTCTCTAACTCCCTATGTCCTCCATGCTATTTGTTATGCTCCACAAATAAGTGAAACCATATCATAATTGACTCTCTCTGCTTGACTTATTTCACTCAGCATAATCTCTTCCAGTCCCGTCCATGTTGCTACAAAAGTTGGGTATTCATCCTTTCTGATGGAGACATAATACTCCATTGTATATATGGACCACATCTTCCTTATCCATTCGTCTTGGTTCTTTCCACAGTTTGGCGACCGTGGCTATTGCTGCTATAAACATTGGGGTACGGATGGCTCTTCTTTTCATGACATCTGTATCTTTGGGGTAAATACCCAGGAGTGCAATTACAGGGTAATAGGGAAGTTCTATTTTTAATTTCTTGAGGAATCTCCACACTGTTCTCCAAAGTGGCTGCACCAACTTGCATTCCCACCAACAGTGTAAGTGGGTTCCCCTTTTTCCACATCCCCTCCAACACATGTTGTTTCCTGTCTTGTTAATTTTGGCCATTCTAACTGGTGTAAGGCCATATCTCAATGTAGTTTTAATTTGAATCTCCCTGATGGCTAGTGATGATGAACATTTTTTCGTGTGTCTGATAGCCATTTGTATGTTTTTATTGGAGAAGTGTCTGTTTATATCTTCTGCCCATTTTTTGATATGATTGACTGTTTTTTGTTTGTTGAGTTTGAGGACTTCTTTATAGATCCTGGATATCAACCTTTTGTCTGTACTGTCATTTGCAAATATCTTCTCCCATTCCGTGGGTTGCCTCTTTGTTTTGTTGTCTGTTTCCTTTGCTGTGCAGAAGATTTTGATTTTGATGAAGTCCCAAACGTTTATTTTCACTTTTGTTTCCTTTGCTTTTGGAGACATATCTTGAAAGAAGTTGCTGTGGCTGATATCGAAGAGCTTACTGTCTATGTTCTCTTCCAGGATTCTGATGGATTCCTGTCTCACGTTGAGGTCTTTTATCTGTTTTGAGTTTATCTTTGTGTACAGTGTAAGTGAATGGTCGAGTTCATTCTTCTACATATAGCTGCCCAGTTTTCCCAGCACTATTTATTGAAGAGACTGTCTTTTTTCCACTGTATATTTTTTCCTGTTTTGTTGAAGATTAATTGACCATAGAGTTGAGGGTCCATATCTAGGCTCTCTACTCTGTTCCACTGGTCTATGTGTCTGTTTTTATGCCAGTACCATGCTGTCTTGGTGATCACAGCTTTGTAATAAAGCTTGAAATCAGGTAACGTGATGTCCCCAGTTTTATTTTTGTTTTTCAACATTTCCTTAGCGATTCAGGGTCTCTTCTGATTCCATACAAATTTTTGGATTATTACATCATTAGTTTTTGATGCAGTGTTCCAAGATTCATTGTTTGCCTATAACACAGTGCTCCATGCATCCTGTGCCCTCCTTAATACCCACCACCGGTCTCACCCATCCCTTCGCCCCTCCCTTTTAAAACTCTCTGTTTCCTTCTCAGAGTCCATAGTCTCTCATGATTTGTCTCCCACTTCAAAGACTTTCCTGGTATGAAACTAAGTTTCATGAAAAAAAGTGGCATTTCCAAGTGTCTCAGAGTTAAGTTTGCCTGAGGAGGAAGACATTACCGTGTATGTGTGATTAAGTCAGAAGGCCCCATTTGGAAAGGCATTTACCATACCTTCCACTCATTACCTGACTGTGCAAGTGCCGTCCCTAGAATACTTGCATACTGAGTTTGCACAGACTGCCACCCATGGGTGTAGACCACCGTTGGGTGAACACATAACATGTTTAACTGCAAGATCCAGGTCAGGGGGATGTTGTGAGGCCATGGGTGGTGCTGCACAAGTATTCTTGTCGCATTTTCCAGGCCACCCTTCTTCCAAGTCATTCCCAAAACTTGATTCTATCAATGTTGATGTTTATAGAGAAACTGAGCTGTCAAGTTGTGTTGGATGTTCTTACTTTCTTAGTTTTTTGAAATGTGTTGACCTGATGTTTTCCACCTTGAATTTCAAGAGCCATGTGGATTTTTTTTAGTTTTTTAAAAAATTATTTAATTTATTTTCAGAAAAAAACAGTATTCATTATTTTTTTCACCACACCCAGTGCTCCATGCAATCCGTGCCCTCTATTTTTTTTTTTTTTTCAGAAGTTCAATTTCCCTAAGTGTGTATGTTATCTTTAGCTGGGGCTCAAAAAGAAAATAGGAAAGCATTTATAAAAGGGAGACTTTTCAAAGAATGTTATTTCTATACTTTTATTTTTAACAGTTTGAGTAGACATTTAAAGAGACTCTTTCATGTCAGCAAGGGAGCTTACAGAATAAAACTTTTCTTAAAAATTAGAACTTTTGTAAAAATCCCAGAAAAAAACCACAACAATTTCACTTAGGGCAGGAAACAGAGGAGCAGAGATGAAGTATAGGACAAAGTGTATGGGTCTGACCTGGGTTCTTTCCTCAGTTTGAGAGAAATCAGTAATTTTTGACTTTTGTCTTTTATCTTTTGATATCAGCAATCTTTATTTTCATTTCTTTTTGGAAACTGTCACTCATGGATCTTTTTCTGGATCTTACAACCTGAAGGAGGGCAAATTCTTCACCATGGCTACAAACTTTGGTCTTTCCCACTGCCTTCCTCAGAAGATTCTTTTTCTCTTTATCAAACCAGTAGTCCTGTAACTAGTAGACTATTTCTTCCCATTCCACCAGCAATCTCTCCCCCAAATCCCGCACTTGGTCTGGGTTAGATGGCCAGCCATTCCAACTGTTCTCTCACTAATGTCAGTTTCAGTATCTGCTTGAATTTCCTCATCACTCATGTGGTTTTTGGTCAACATGGATTAAATTCTCGTGCATACATGCATGTGTGTGTGTGTGTGTGTGTGTGTGTGTGTGTGCCTGTGAACATATATGTGTTTTTTTATAGCCTTGATGTTGAAATTTTAGATGCTACTGGAGAAAGATACTCAATACCACAAAATTGTCTTATGTAATCCTAGCTGAAGTCGATGGTTACCTGGTATTTCTTATCATTTATTTTATTTTTATTTTTTGAGATTTATTTACTTTTTTTAGAGAGAAAGAAAGAGAGGGAGTGGTGCTTGAATGAGGGGAGGGGCAGAGGGAGAAGGAGAGAATCTCAAGCAGACTCCCCACTGACAGTGGAGCCCCACATAGGACTCAGTCTCACAACCATGAGATCATGACCTGAGCCAAAACCAAGAGTCAGACACTCAATGGACTGAGCCACCCAGGTGCCCTTTATCATTTATTTTGGTTAATTCCTTAGAGGATTGCTTACAGTGTCTTCAAGTCTCAGACTGACTCCTTAAACTTCATTCTCTGATGGTGAACTGTGTCCTGCCCTGCTGAGAAGATAGGGCTGTATAAACTCTCCCTTACTCTTGGCTTCTCCAACCTGCATATCAGAATTATATTTCATCTATTTCTCCCTTCTCTTTTGCTAATATGCCAGAAGATGGAATAAATCTCCCCCTTTTTCACTGATGGAAAATTCTCAGCCATTATTTCTTTGAGATGACTTCTGCTCAATTTCCCCTCTTCCTTCCCCTCTTTGGGACACAAGCACAGGTATGGTAGACTTTCTGATAGTAGCCACATGTCATTTAGGTTCTTAATGGTTTTTCCCACTATTTTTTTTTTTCTTTCCACAATTTGGGTGGGTTCTAGCTCTTCTCCCAATGAGTTAACACTTGTTCTGTGTGTCCAGTCTGCCATTAAACCTGTACACTATCCATCACAACTTCAGACATTCATTATGCTTTTTGCAATTTTAGATGTTCATTGATTATTGATGAACTTAAGTTCTCCTACAAAATTCTCCACCGTTTGGTCTATATTATTATTATTTTCTTCATTTTTTTTTCACTTTTCCACATACTTTATTTGTTACAAACATACAATTTTTAAATACAGACTGTAAAACTCCATTTGCGGAGTCTGCAATGGTGAGGAGTGCACACCAGCAGTAAGGGCTCTTCAGCTCTGGGCTCTGTGTTTCTGTCAGTTTTGCTAGTTAGTGGTCAGCACGGGACCCGGTCACAGGCCCGTCAGAACCTTCCGGCTGTGCCCACGTGGCAGCCTCGCTGGCGTCCACACCAGCGGGTGCCCGAGCTTCCGCCTCTGGGTCGTGAGTGCAACAGCCCGTCTACACTCTGCTTCTGAACGGTTTCCAAGAAGTGTGATTTCTGAACGGCACTGCACCTCACGGGCTCTGAACTGCCCATGCAGCAGTTAAAGTGCATTCTTCTTTTAAAAAATAAGAGGAATAATCTTTACTCTTTAACCAAGGTACTTAAAAAATGAACTTTTTGGTCTCTCAGCAGATATTCCCAAGTTGATCCTATCACTACAAATTTCGGCGTTCTATTTACAAGTATTTATAGGGTTACGGGTGGAAGGGGCCTTACAAAATTAAAGGTGCAGCTTCTCTTGAAGCAGAAATCAGTTCTATAAATTCACACACGGGAACGCCACTTGGTTTACGACGCACAAGCATGTGGGTATTTACAGAGATGGAAGACACCCCCAGACCCCTTTTTAAGTACCTAGCTGTCTGTCTAGATCAGGAAGTTCGGTCTCCTGCCATCAAGATTTGGTTTTACATCATTTTGAATGACTTCTGCAGAGTCCCTGCGGGCAGGACCCCAGCCACCGACTTTGGAGTGAACCGCCTAGTGGAAGGAGGCCGGGGGCTGTGCCGACGCGGAGGGCTCCTGCAGGCTGGAAGCTGTGCCTCTGGAAATGGATCAGGAGACAAATGGACTCAGGAATGATCCTGGGAAATCATTTGCATGAAGGAGCAAAAGGAAGAATCAATCCCCACCAGCTGTTCAATTACACCGATGGTCTCGGTGATCCCCCCAGCAGTGAGGGTGGCTGCGGAAGACCCAGGGCAACAGCCTCCTGCTACCGCAGCCGGTGGGGCGAGGCTTGAGAAGCGCACCCCGTGCTCGGGCTTGCATACCCCCGTGAACTCCCCCGGGTTGGAAAGCCTTGGCGTGCAGGGTGCCCTGCGGGTCTAGGCCTCCCGTCGGAGCGATGTACAGCGAAAACCGCCTGACGCCTACGACACACGTGCTTTGTGAGAGTCTGGTCCTGCAGTGTTCTTGGGCCTCTCCCTGCAGTTGTGTCTCTGAAAACGGAATTTAAAAAAAGAAGGAACATCCCACTGCCATTGTTTCCAGCCAGGCCGTTCTGAATATCCCGATCTGCCGATGCCAAGAACACCGGGGATACAGTCTGCCGCTGGACCTCCCGGAGGCAGGACAGACAGACACACTCGTGCACAGGCAGCACGAAGGGGCTCTCCCGCTTGCCCTCAGCAGGACCGCCCCCAGGTCACCCCCGACGGACACAGTGGACCCTCCCTAGTCGGGATCCGCAGACCTCTCACACACAGGGCCCCCGAGATTTGCTCCTGGACTCCTGACCTCAACCTCGCTTAAGTACAGCCAGGCCCCCTCATCAGACCGTCTGCTGGCACCTCCCACGGGGGAGAACCCCCTCTTGGCTTCAAATGAAGCTTCGTTTCCCCTGCGAGGAGGGGCCTGTGGAGCAGGGGATGACCCATGCGGCAGCTGCTCTGTTTGAGAGTGAAAATATTAATCAAGTTAAATCCTTGTTTTCTCTCCCTAATGTGTAGCTTATCTGTGTTTCTATTTCTATTGAATGTTTTTTCTATTGATTATTAGTCATTCAATCTCCCCTCTTTGCATATCTAATTTTTAAATTCATACTGTATTATAAAAAAAGAGTACATACTACACCTGATGTTATCTTCCACTCAAAAGACTTGTTCTTTCTTTTTTGGGCAGGGAGGATGAGGGGTTGATAACTTGACACAGTCAGGATTGAGTCAATTGGGTGTTGAGTGGCAATTGTAGTTAAGACTCCGTTTACATCTGATTCATTACTATTTCAGGCTTTGACTGAGAACATAATTGTTCTTTTTCTCAGCCTTGAAAAACAAGAAAGTTCAGTTCTGCCCTTCAGAGATTTTCAACTTAGTTCTTTAACTTCACACACACACACACACGTATATATAATATATAACAAGTATAGTTACATATGTCATTTATACATAACATTTATAATATATATTATATAATTATACAATTATATATATGATTATATTATAATTATATAATATATAATATTATAAATGTATGTACTAAATAGTATTATATATGATTATAATATTATATATATCATATGTATTATTTATCTTTTTCTGCAAAACTCATCACCTCAGACACAGAAACTTAAAACAACAAATATTGTTACCTCAGTTTCTGTGAGACAAGAATTTGGGAGCAGGTTAGCTGGGCAGTTTGGCTGAGGGTCTCTCATGAAATTGCAGTCAAGGTGTTGGCTAGGGCTGCCATCAGAATGGAGACTGGATCAGAGCTGGAAGATTCACCTGCAAGCTGTGGCTCACTTCACTTCACTTCACTTGGCTGTTGTGCCCTTTCCTCCTGTTTGGATGTTGGCCAGAAGCCTCATTTCCTCACCATGTGACCTCTTTATGGGGCACTTATGTGTTGTTATGACATGTCAGGGTGTTTTCCCCAGAATGAATGATTCAACAGAAAGATGAAGGTGGAAGTCACATATCTTTATGACCTGGCCTCAAAAGCCATTCTCCATCACACCTACCACATTGTATTCCTTAGAAAAGAGTTTCTAAACAGAGTCCACACTCAAGGAGAGGAAACTATCTCTACTGAAGGGAAGGGTATTGAAGCATTTGTGAATACACCTTAAACTACCACACCTCCACAAGCATCTTTAGATACCTGGCACATATATTGAGGGATGATCTGCCTTTTGTTTGAGGAAGACGCTCTGAAACTCTTTGCTTTTTTAGCATCAAGAGAATGCAAGAGAATTTGTTTTTTTGTCTAGAGTGTGTGGTCTGAAGTCTCCCACATGGTCCAAAACTCAGAGAATGTCCTGAGGCCCCTCTCCATACCCATTTGTCACCCCAGTCTGGTGTGCTGCTGGAAGCTCAGCTGTTTCTCTTTCTCCTGATGGAAACCCTCTGTGGATCCTGACCACCAGCAGCCACCAGGAATGGGAAGTGCTCTAGAGGAATAGTGGATGGCCATCATCATATCATCTCTGAGAGACTAATCTGTGTTTGGAATCTTAGTTCATTAGTCCCTCATATTGCTTCAACAGTTCTCAGATGCTTTACAGACATAATTTTGTAATTTCTTCACTTTTTTGTGGTTGCTACAGTAGAAGCATTGGCTTGCCACGACTGCTACAACCCACCCTGAGGCAGAAGCTGTTCTCTTCCTTTAGAAGAAAAAGTCTCCATTTGTTTTCTTGTTTCTGTGTCCTCTGGGGTCTTGCTTCATGAAGTATATGCTCTCTCCCTGGAATTTCTCTTTGCTTCTGTTCTTTACAGACAAGCAGCTTTATGTCTTTGCTCTCTTGAGTGAATCTAGTGTTTGCAACCCTGACATCTCTTTGAAACCAACCTCCAACTTCCCTTCCGCTCTAGTGTTGGAGTTCCTTTGCTTCATCTCCCATTTGGGTCCTTACCCTCTTGTTTCTCAAAGCCCCCATATAAAGTCCTATAGTGACCCGGCCCCTCTAGTGACCTTGTGACAAAGCCCAGAGGCTTCTTCTCAGTTGGCCCCACACCCAAACATGCAGCAGTGTCTACTGTTAAAAACCGCTGTTCTGGGGCACCTGCGTGGCTCAGTGGGTTAAAGCCTCTGCCGTCAGCTCAGGTCATGATCCCAGGGTCCTGGGATCGAGCCCTGCGTTGGGCTCTCTGCTCAGCGGGGAGCCTGCTTCCTCCTCTCTCTTGCTGCCTGCCTCTCTGCCTACTTGTGATCTCTCTCTCTGTCAACTAAATAAATAAAACCTTAAAAAAACAAAACCTGCTGTTCTTTGGCATTTCCCTTGATGCACTCCATTTTGGTACATCTTCTTCCCCCTGCTATACTCTTTTCTCTCATTGTTGGATGTTCCCTCTGAATTACACTAAAACCCAGAGCTTTCCCTTCCATTTCTATTCAAGTGATCTGCCAATTTCACTTTTGTCAACTCTTACCTTTCTCATGGGACACAAACCAGGATTCAAGTGCTTATCAGACATCTCCATATGACTAGCCCAATATTACCTTAAATACAGTATTTTGACTTGAAAATTTATTTTCAGAATCTCTGTTTATTCTTCAAGACTCAGCTCATGCTTCCCTTTCACCTACATCCTTCTGTGGTCCCACAGGCTACATGGTGTGGGGTGAGCAGCTTTGTCTGTGTCGCCCATGAGACTCTGGTGTGGCATTCACACTCCATGCTGCATCGCCTGTCCATCTTGCCTCCCTAGAGCACTGGTTCTCAACTTGGGGGTAGGATCACACTATTCCCCTGCCCCCTAAGGAATGTGACAATGTATGAAGATGTTGCATGTGTGACTCTTCAGACACTGCTATTGGCATCTAAAGAGTAAGGGGCAGGGTGTGCTGAGCATCTTCTAGTACAAAAACCAGCCTCACAACAAAGAAACCCAGTGTCTACAGCTGAGAAGCCACTCAACACTATCAGTCTTTTAGAAAATAGTGACAGGTTTTCCTATCTGTGAACCCACAGTGTCTGACTCACTGTGTGCACTCAATATATGTGTATGAAATGTTGGAAAGAAATGAAACTCATTAAATGCACTCTGATGAAGTGAATTGGGGGAAATCGGAGGGGGAGATGAACCATGAGAGACTGTGGACTCTTAGAAACCAACCGAGGGTTTTAGAAAGGAGGGGGGTAGGGGGTTGGGTGAGCCTGGTGGTGGGTATTAAGGAGGGCATGTATTCCACAGAGCACTGGGTATGGTGCATAAACAATGGATCTTGAAACATTGAAAAAATAAAATTAAATTAAAAAATACACTCTGCTGCTTTATCTTCTTTTCTACGTTCTGTAATACCTTATTCTCTTTTTGTTTTCTAAAATATTTTTTCCTTTTTGTTTACTAAAATCTTATACACGGTTCAACTCGAATACTAGGAGCAGTCCACGGGGTCTGTCACGGCCCCTGCAGGACTCCTCTCTCTTCTGCATGCTCCCAAAGCAATGCACCAGGAACATTTACCCCTCTTCTGGAGAAGTACGTGTATTTGCTTCCGTTGTCACCTCCCTCAGTGATTCCTAAGTTCTCTGGGAGCAGGGTTGGCTAACTGGTCTTTTTAGAGTGCTCCCAGCACAGTGCCTCTGGAGAATGGGGCTGTGTTTCATCCTGAATAAACTGACTCAGTCTCTCTCAATCCAGGAGTCCTTCCTGGGTACCATGCCACATCCCCTAAAATGATGCAGAAACCAATAGATTATTTGAACCTCCTGATCAGTGTCCTCTGTTTTCTGATAATAAATGCCTAATTTGGGGCACTTGTGTGGCTCAGTCAGTTAAGCATCTGCCTTTGGCACAGGTCATGGTCTCAGGGTCCTGGGATCCAGCCCTGCCTCAGGCTCCCTGCTCAGTGGGGAGCCTACTTCTCCTTCTCTCTCCCCCACTCATGTTCTTGCTCAATCTTCTCTCTCTCTTTAATAAATAAAAAAAATTCTTTAAAAAAGGTAGGTCGGTGATGCCTATTGTATTTATTAAATTCCAACAAAAGGACTTTTAAAACATCTTGTTTAACAACAGCATCACTGGAATTAATACATTGCCTTTCTGTAATGATGGACAGTTTTTATTTTAGTATATAAATATCTGTACATTTGCAGAAAGAAAATAAAACATACCACTAAACAGTCACACCTGGCTTACAGCCCTGAAGGTAGCAAGATATTTTTGCCCCAAAATATGCCACTTTGGTATAGGGATTATTCTGAACTAAAGACAGAACAGATATAAGAAAAGCTCTCTGACCTTGCCCAGTTGTCTAAAAGGAAGACATAGATTTGTAAAGATGCCCCCTCCTGCACTTGCTACAAGGACAGAAGTTAATTCCTGGAGACAACTCTGGACATTTACTGACCCTATGATGGCCCCAGAGGAATCTACATAGCAGGTTTTACCAGATAGACTTATTTTTCATTGGTTTCTCCATATATTTACCTTTCCAGAATTTGCCACCTCTAGAAGCTGACGTCCTTTTCCTATATCTTATCACTTCTCAGAGAATGTGTTGTTCTCTTGTTAAAATGCCATAGATGCCCAAGTTCTAATGATCCCTTTGAGTTCCTAATTGCTGGGTACCCTTCTGTGTCCATACGTGGCATGTATTAATAAGTTTCTGTCTGTTTCTGTCTGTTTTTCTCCTGTTAGTATTTTTCTCTTTCTTTTTTCTTTTTCTTTCTTTCTTTCTTTCTTTTTT
>NC_081558.1:214062473-214077680 GCF_022355385.1 Mustela nigripes
CTTTTTTCTTTTTCTTTCTTTCTTTCTTTCTTTTTTTTTTTTTTTTTTTTTTTGGTCAGTCTAATTTACAGCATTCCAGGAACCCAAGATAGGCAGAGGAAAAGGTGCCCTATTGTACCTCCAAACCATCATGAATCAGTTTGGAGATAAGGCCGCTTATTTAAAAAGACCTATGGGCTGGCATGAGGCATAGAGCGGGGAGCAGCATGCTCTTTCAAAGACAGACCCGTCCTTCTTGTCGTTGCCAAATTCTTGCTCTTTGATGGTGGGTTTGAATTTCTGAAATTGTCTAAAACCATTCCGAGTTGAGAAGAGAGAGCAAAGAGAGCCATGTGCCCTCTCTAACCAATCCTCAAGTTAGAAATGGGGCTTAGGTAAAACACTGAAGCCTGAATTTCTGGAGCCACTTATAAACAAGTTCAGAAAGCCATTCCAATGTTGCTTTATACATTCTAGCACCGCCAAACAGCTTCCAGTGACTCCAAGTAGCTACTCAGAGTCTCAAACTCATGTCGATATGTAAACACAGTTGGTGGAAATCTAAGGTCGTACAGGAACTCGGGGAAACAGTATGGAGGTTCCTCAAGAAGTTGGAAATAGAGCTACCCTAGGACCCAGAAATTGCATTCCTGGGTATTTACCCCAAAGATACCGATGTAGTGAAACGAAGAGACACCTGAAGCCCAATATTCACAGCAGCAATGTCCACAATAGCCAAACTGTGGACGGAGCAGAGATGTGCTTCAACTGATGAATAGATAAGGAAGATGTGATATTGCACACACACACACACACACACACACACACACACCACATTGGACTATTACTCAGCCATCAGAGACTATGAATACGTACCATTTGCATTGATGTGAAGGGAACTGGAGGGTATTACACTAAGTGAAATCAGTTGGTCAGAGAAAGACAGTTACATGGTTTCACTCCTGTGTAGAATATAAGAAATAGTACAGAGGATCATAGGGGAAGGGAGGGAAAACTGAATGGGAAGAAATCAGAGAGGGACACAAACCATGAGAGACTCTTGACTTTGTGAAACAAACAGGATTCTGGAAGGGGAGGTGGGTGTGAGGAATGGGGTAACTGGGCATTGGGTGTTATATGCAGCTGGGTGTTGCACTAGGTGTTATACGCAACTGATGAGTCATTGAACAGTGTATCTGAAATGAATTACTCTATGTTGGCTAATTGAATTTAAATAAAAAACAAATTCTGTCATGATCCTATTATCTGTTAATCACACCTTCTTTTGAAAGTGTGTTTAAAGACCTTGTGAAGAGACGATGGGTCCTACTTGATTAGAAAAGACTAGAATATTCAGAAGACTGGGGCAAAAGAACATTCAACATCCTTCTCCTGAATGACTCCTTGAAATACTTTTATTACTTTAAGTCATGGTGTCTTTGTTCTGCCTCTGGCTAGGAAACTTCTAGGCATCTTAGATTAGGTTTTCTGTGCTTCCAACACAAGCATATCATTGGGGAGCTAAATTACATTTAGAAGTTGCATTTTTATTTTGATGATATATAGTTGATTGACTTCGCACTCAATTTAATAGAGTAATCATCTTGCTCCCGAGTGGCTATGACATGCTCAGTGCCCGAGGCCACGAGCCAGAACCTAGATCTGTTATAAGAAAGTCATCAAGTTTTTTCACAGAGCAAAGAAAGAGAATAGATTCTCTGCTACACACCCTCCAGCCCTACCAGCTGTTTTGAACTCATTTTCACTGGGATTCCAAAATTAATGAATTATCTTTTTCAAAACAATAATATGTTTGTACAAATTGATGTGACCTGAGTGGACAAAATAGGTGTTTGTTTTGCCTTTGGGTAGGCATGGGGTGTAATGTTGCATACTTAGTTTCATCTTCATTTTCAAAATACACACACACATGCACACACACACATACACACACACATTGCAAATTGTGATGAAAAATTCTAGAACATCTAATTCCACAGTGATGAGGTTGGATTACAGTATATATTACAGTTCTGTCTTGACTTAAATATTACAGCTCATATTTTGTGTTTTATTTTTCAAAACAATCACTGGGGGTGGGGAGGGAGTAACTTACTAGAGTTGAGAACATGACCAGGTTGGGCTTCAGGGTCAGTCTTTGACTTAGGTCATCCACCCACTTCATTATAAGAGTGTTTCTCAAACTCAAATACTGGACAGACCCCCGTATGATACTTGTACTGGAGAATCCTTCTTATAAGAAATGCACAAGTGAAATACTTCCATCTTGGTGATCACCTGGCCTAATAACATCATAAATCCAGAGACTAGCATGAGCATCTGGCTCTTGGACTATGCTCATGCCTTTGAAGGTTAGCATCAAAGTGAACACACACAACGGACAAGATACAAAGGATTATAACATTTGAGTGTGCCCTGTGAATCTGGGGACTCCAAGACTAAAAAAACAACATGACTTATGACAAAGAATTTTTTTAACTTTCTTGAGTGAAGATGTAGAATTTAAATTTGAATATGCAAGCTTTGGCAGAAGGTGTGAGCCTCAGTTCTCAAACTCAAACATGGAAAAAATGCAGCCCTGTTTCCATATGTTTATCCTAAGCCCATGAAGATGGTGGTAGTGGAAGGTCCTAGTTCATTAGACATAATCACTACAAGGTCAGGGTTTCCTTTGGAGATTCAGGGTCTTCTCTTCTCTCTTAAGTGTGAGTCTATTTCAAGGGTGGTAGGTTTAGGAAGTTCCACAGGATAGGAGGAAAGGGGCATCTTGGTTTTGGGTGTCATGGTCTACTCTTGTGAGCATCTGAGATCTCCATGTTCCATTTGGTTAGGGGTCACTGGTCCACCTAGGTCTTTCTACAGGGAACCCTTGGCAGGTGTTTTTGTGCTCTGTTTTGTCATTACCTAAGTGATCCTCAGCAAGAGTGTTATGATAGTTAATTTTGTGTCAACTTGACTGGGTTAAGGGTTGCCCAGATAGCTGGTAAAACATTATTTCTGGGTGTGTCTATGACGGTGTTTCCAGAAGAGACTAACATTTGAGTCAGTAGACTGAATATAAAGATCTGCCCTCTCTAAGGTGGGGGGCACCACACAATCCACTGGCAGCCTAAATAGAATAAATAGAACCAAGGACAAATTCTGCCTCTTTTGGGGACATTCATTTTCTCTCATCCTTAAACATCAGTTCCCCTGGTTCTGTGGCCTTTGGACTTGGGGGTTTCTACCTGTGACCCCCGCCCTATCTGGTTAAGATTTGAACTGAATTATTCTACCTACTTTCCCGGGTCCCTGGCTTACAGGCAACAGATTGTGGAACTTTTTAGCCCTCATAACCACAGGAGCCAATTCCCATAATACATCTGTTCTTATATATATCTCTATTTATCTTATTCTCTGTAGAACCTGGCTGTTATAGATGGGACACTCTCATCTTATGCAGAGGTTTGTGGGCCTATCCCAGCTGTCACTTCTTCTGCAATACACTACCTGGAATGGGCAAAAAGCTGCAGATGTTGGTCTCCAGAAGAAGCAAGGCATAGGACACCTCTGCTCCTGGGTTCCTAAACTTCTCCAGGTGGGGAAGGCACATTTGTCATTCTCCCCTTGTGTAGATCAGGGTTCTTCAAAGAAACAGAACCAGTAGAGTCTTCCATAGATAGAAGGGTAGATAGCTAGCTAGCTAGCTAGATAGAGATTTATTTGAAGGAATTGGTTCATGTCATTGCATAATTGTGAGGACTACAAAGTCTGAAATCTGTAGATTAGGTCAACAAACTGGAATTCAAGTGAGTTAATATTAGAGTCCTCAGTTCAAGTCACACAGGGAAGCAGGCTGAAATCTCAGGCAAAATTCCTAGGCTGCAGACTCAATTTTGATTTCCTTCCTCTCTGGGAAAGCCACAATATTTGCCTGGAAGATCTTCATCTGATTAGATGAGGCCAACCACATTGTTATTGGATTTATTCAAAGTCTATGATTTAGATGATATTCATATCTACAAAATATCATCACAGGAACATCTAGGCTGGTGCTTGACTGCAGAACTGTGCACCATGGTCCAGCCAAATTCATACATAACATTAACTGTGACACCCTTTCTTGCATGACTTGGCTCTATAGAATAGACCAGACTAGGTCTGGAGTATCTTTTCAGGACAGCCACTGACCTCAAATTATCAGACATCCTTTATTGCATGCCTTCTCTCCAGCCTGGGGACATTTAAAAATTCTCACATGGGGCAGGAAAAACTGGCTTTCACCTTATCCTATGTTCTTCCAAATTTTTTGTTTATGGTGTAAAATGTGCTTCCTTGGGTCCTTTAGGATTGTGGTCTCTGTCACTCAAGTGGCTTTTTATGTCAACTATAGTTTCTTCAGTGACTTGGAAAGGTTGATTTTAGACTCAAAAGCTGAGTTGACACCCTGGTTCTGTTGTGTTATCACAGAGGGAACGGATCACACAACAAAGGACTCTGTGATGTTGCAGCTGCTGCCGGTCCCAGGGGGAGCAACACAGGGCACAAGCAGAATCTCTGGGGTTGGGAACCCTGGAGCCAGGCCATCAGCACAGCCATGGCTGCATTTCTACCACATCCGTCTAACGGCCCATATTGTTGATGAGATCGTGTATGTGTTCTCTGCCCCTGGACCAGAGCCTTCTCTGCAGCCGCCTCTGCTGGTCATTCATCCTGCATCTACCCTGTAGTTAGGTTTCACCAAAAAGAAGCTGAGTGGAATGGAAAAAGGCTTCTAATTTTTCTCTCATACTTGATGGCCGTCTGAGCGAGGCCAGGAAGAAGACCAAGGATACATGTCTCTAAAAGAGAACCGGAATCTCTTTGTCCTCTCTGGCTGGCACTGTTCTTTAAAGTAGTTGAACGTTTCCACAACCATGGAGACCCAGGGCTTTCTGAATTTGCACCTCTCTCCACAAAGCCCTTTCCTGTGGTTAGAGAATAAGGCCAAACCCATCTTTTTGGTCACTCAAGTCAGTTATTCTAGTTGGATTTTGGGAAGTAAGAAGGACATAGAAGGAAGATCTAACTGCATCATTTAGAGCTAGTCCTCTGTGTCCTTGAACACGTTTCTAGTATCTAGCAAGAAAAAGTTGGCTCTGTGAAATATGGCATATCTTTTACTTGCTGGTGAAGACCTACATAAATCTAAGGCTGTGTCTCTTTGAACAAAGACATACTATGAAAGAAGTTGCTGTGGCTGATATCGAAGAGATTACTGCCTATGTTCTCCTCTAGGATTCTGATGGATTCCTGTCTCACGTTGAGGTCTTTTATCCATTTTGAGTTTATCTTTGTGTACGGTGTGAGAGAATGGTCGAGTTTCATTCTTCTACATATAGCTGTCCAGTTTTCCCAGCACCATTTATTGAAGAGACTGCCTTTTTTTCCAGTGTATATTTTTTCCTGTTTTGTTGAAGATTAATTGACCATAGAGTTGAGAGTCCATATCTGGGCTCTCTACTCTGTTCCACTGGTCTATGTGTCTGTTTTTATGCCAGTACCATGCTGTCTTGGTGATCACAACTTTGTAATAAAGCTTGAAATCAGGTAATGTGGTGCCCCCAGCTTTATTTTTATTTTTCAACATTTCCTTAGCGATTCGGGGTCTCTTCTGATTCCATACAAATTTTAGGATTATTTGCTCCAGCTCTTTGAAGAATACCAGTGGGATTTTGATCGGAATAGCATTAAAAGTATATATTTCTCTAGGCAGTATAGACATTTTAACAATGTTTATTCTTCCGATCCAAGAGCATGGAATGGTCTTCCATCTTTTTGTGTCTTCTTCAATTTCTTTCATGAGTGTTCTGTAGTTCCTTAAGTATAGATCCTTTACCTCTTTGGTTAGGTTTATTCCCAGGTATGGTTCTTGGTGCTATAGTAAATGGAATCGATTCTCTAATTTCCCTTTCTGTATTTTCATTGTTACTGTATAAGAAAGCCACTGATTTCTGTACATTGACTTTGTATCCTGCCACATTGCTGAATTGCTGTATGAGTTCTAGTAGTTTGGGGGTGGAGTCTTTGGGGTTTTCCATATAAAGAATCATATCATCTGCAAAAAGAGAGAGTTTGACTTCTTCATTACCAATTTGGATACCTTTTATTTCTCTTTGTTGTCTGATTGCTGTTGCTAGGACTTCTAATACTATGTTGAACAAGAGTGGTGAGAGTGGGCATCCTGTCGTGTTCCTGATCTCAATGGGAAGGCTTCAAGCTTTTTCCCATTGAGGATGATATTTGTTGTGGGTCTTTCATAGATAGATTTGATGAGGTTCAGGAATGTTCCCTCTATCCTTATACTTTGAAGCATTTTAATCAGGAACGGATGCTGGATTTTGTCAAATGCTTTTTCTGCATCAATTGAGAGGACCATGTGGTTCTTCTCTCTTCTCATATTAATTTGTTCTATCACATTGATTGATTTGAAGATGTTGAACCATCCTTGTAGCCCAGGGATGAATCCCACCTGATCATGGTGGATAATCTTTTTAATGTGCTGTTGGATCCTGTTGGCTAGGATCTTGTTGAGAATCTTAGCATCCATATTCATCAGAGATTATGCTGAGTGAAATAAGTCAAGCAGAGAGAGTCAATTATCATATGGTTTCACTTATTTGTGGAGCATAACAAATAGCATGGAGGACAAGGGGTGTTAGAGAGGAGAAAGGAGTTGGGGGAAATTGGAAGGAGAGGTGAATCATAAGAGACTATGGACTCTGAAAAACAATCTGAGGGGTTTGAAATGGTGGGGGTGTGGGAGGGTGGGGTGCCAGGTGGTGGGTATTATAGAGGGCACAGATTGCATGGAGCACTGGGTATGGTGAAAAAATAATGAATACTATTTTTCTGAAAATAAATAAATTGAAAAAATTTTAAAAAAAGAATAACTTGCAAAAAAAAAGACATATTATGGTATATAACTAGCACAGAGGAGGCTCTCAGTATTATCTGTGCAATAAATGAATACGTTAGTAATACAGAGGCTCATATAAAATGTAAACTAGTTACTGAGCTGCAGGAAGGACAATTGTCCATGTGACTTAAACTATTTGGCATTGTTGACCCAGATATTACCATGCTCATTTCCCATTCTGAGGGCCTTTTTGTCCGTGAATCAATTGTTAATACCTTGAGGGTGAACCAGAGTGAATTCACTGGAAGCTTCCAGGAATGAAGGGAAGCCTGGAGAGTCCAGCTCAGAGAAGATAGGGACTAAGGTAGATTCAGCAGCAGTGCTGGAGTCCAGGGGGCTCCAGTCTGGATGTCCATGTTGATGCTGTCACCACTCCTGGATACCTAACGCCAGTCCTGACATGCCCTAGGGGCCGAGGCTTCCCTGGACACCTGTCTTCATCATCTTGCAGCCACCATGACCACTTATCTCCTCCATCCTAGCAGATCTCTGGGTCACCTTCCTGGATGCAAGGCTCAGGCAGGAACTTCTTGGTGGTCAAATGGAAGTCGGTAGCAGTCAGGGTGGCATGCACAGCATTGCTGTCCACCAAGATTCACACAATGTGGAGATTCCAGTGTCCAGAATCCTGGTGAGCAAAACCCCCAGTGATGCTCACTGCCATGTTGCAGCTGACTCGTGAGCACATGTGGTCTTACAGGAATGAAAGTGGTGTGGTACTAAGGAAGCAACCTTATGTTTCTGTGGAGACACTTAGCAGAGTTGGGTTCATGATAGACATTGTTTATTATGGCTGATTTATTATTCATCATTAGTAGCAATAGGCGTTTGCCCAGATTTTTAAAACAGTGCATAATAACTAATGGTCCGTGGGCTGGTTGTCTGTGAAATTGTTCAGTAGGGGAATTTTGTCTCAGACACCGCCTGTCCTGCAGTTTCCACTCTCCCACCCACCTCCTTCCCATTCCCACTCTCTTTCCATGCTGTCTGACCCCCTTCCTCCATGATGCAGGGTCTTGTTCTTTGCTGGTGGTCAACTAATGTTTGCTAAAGGAGTTTACACTGAGAAGGGCTTACATGCGGAGCTATTTGTATTCATACCAAGAGCTTGCAAAGATCTTGCAGTTTGCAAGGCCCAGAGAATGCATCTTTAGTGGTGACACTTACTGCCACAGGAATAAGGAGAATGCAGTAAGTAAGCACATGTTACAGGAATACGTGTTGGGTGCAGAGGGAAATGCCTTGAATGTGCTATCTCCTCCTGGGCATGGAATTGTCACAATCTTTGCGCTGGATATGACTATTATTATCCTCTTGATTTTCAGATGGGAAAACCAAGGCCTAGAGTCAAGGGTTGAACCCACTTTTGGCCAATCCCATAGCTCAGGCTGGGAGCTGTGGATCAAACTGTCCCACCTTCCGTCTTCGAGCGCCTTCTCCCAGTGCTCATTCTTGACACTGCTGCCCACTCCAATGATAAGGAGGAGTCCTGTTTTTGTCAGGGTTCTCCAGGGAAACAGAACCACTAGGATATGTAGATAATCAGCTCACGTAATCATGGAGGCTGCGAGTCTGAGATCTGCAGTCTGCAGGCTGGGCACCCAGAAGAGCTGATGGTGTAGTTCTACTCTGAGTCCAAGTCTGAAGGTAGAAGACCGGCGTCCCAGCTGCAGTCAGACAGAGAGTGAAGTTATGTGCTACATAGTCTTTTTGTTCTATCCAGGCCTTTAACTGGTTGGACCAGACCCACACACATGGGTAAGACAATGGGCTATACTCAGTCTGCCAATTCAAGTGTTGATTGCATCCAGAAGCATCCTGACAGACACACCCAGAATAACATTTGACTAAATGCAGGGCACCCATGACCCCAGTCAAGTTGACCCATAAAATTGGCTATCACAAGTGCAAATCTTCTAAAGTGTTTTGAGGAGAAGTGAGTTGGTGGAAACTGGAGGGAAAGACGAATTAGGAGACACTGTGGACTCTGAGAAACAAACTGAGCATTTGGGAGGGGAGGGGGATAAGAGATTGGGTGAGCCTGGTGGTGGGTATTATGGAGGGCACATATTGCATGGAGCACTGTGTGTGGTGCATAAACAATGAATTTTGGAACACTGAAAATAAATTTTTAAAAAATTAAGAAAAAAACATTCTAAAGTATTTTGAGTTCCCTAAAGCCAAGAATTAATTTTTGCTCTTTTTTGAAGTATTTTGTTACCTGTGAATATTCAGGACTCAGCTAGTCAAGCTGAGTTGAGTAAGTCTTTACCAGACCTTAGTTTCAGTGCACGGTGGCTGGTGGGGATGGACAATCCCAGGGGCTATGGTGAGGGATCATGTGTCCAGCAAGCCCAGGACATCAGAGCCAGAAAAGCCTGGTTTTAAGCCTTGTGTCTGCAAATAAGTAATTCAAGGTCTCCAAGTCTGCAGATGGAGGAGGATAGCATCTGCTTTCTGGAGCTGCTGTGAAGATTGGAGAGAGGGCTGGGGGCACGCTGGGCACGTAGTGGCCCACCATAAGTGGGTGCTGTTATATTAAGTGAGGAAGAAAATGAAATCAGCTTTCGTGGCAAGGATCAAAGATGGCAGCTATATTACCAGCTGTGCCCAAAGTCATTTAGGGAGTTGGTCCTCCCCAAGCCAGCATCCATCAACTGACCATTTAAAGATATTTTCACAATCTCTTCTGGACTGCTTCATTTAAGAGACACCCAGCATGCCTCCTTTTAAGTCATAAAGTCACTGAAAATAAGTCACTGAAAATGTGACCTTTGTGCTCTAAAGCAGCTTTTATCTCGTGCAAACAGAATCTCTGAAATGCCGAGAAAACCTTTCAAGTGAGGACGTTTGCTAAAGACTGGCATAGCCAGAATAGATGACCTTTTAATTGATGGTGTACCGAGCTCTCAGAAATCAAGTTCAAAGTTAATTTGTCAAACACTGTTTCTTTAAGAACTTGAGAGCCATGACTTCTTTCTTTCTAATGACAGCATAGGGGTTTTACTTTTTTAGCCAGTATTTGCTCCTTTTTAATATCCGCCCCCATCTCCAGCATCTCTGGACTTTGACATAGAAGTTCATTCTCTGTGGTCAGGGCCTCTGTTGAGAGAACCCAGGGAAACAGAGTAGGCTTCAAGACTCACAAAGACTTACAAAGAGTTCCCAAAGGTCTAGAAGGACAAATGTTGGGTCTGATATTGCAAGTCACTGAAAATCCATTTTGGAATTATGGTGCAATTGAGACTTTCTGCTGATTCTGTTCAATTTCCCCTTGCTTACCACGCCGTGGTAAGTTGTGGCTGTTAGTGGGAATGCTTGCCCCTGGGAGGAATGGATCTGGGTACTTCCTTAGACTTGAAATAGTCTTTAGCTCTTTTATACTTGGCCAAGCTACTCCTTTCAACTTGATAATTCTTTCATTTCACAAATGTCCTTTCTGTTCTGGACTTTCCTGGGTACCACCGCTCAACTCAGCCATGCCGTGAACTGATTCCCAAGTAAACTCTTCTGATGGGGTAACTTCTGTTCCTTTCAGTCACCAATATCTTTGTAAAGATTCATATTTGCTTATTTATGTAGCATGTATTTGAAAAAAAAATCCAATAGAATGTTTGGCTGTGTGGATTTCTAGAATGTTCCATGTACTCACAAGTTTATTATCTACTCCCACTTTCTGGGAGACTTGGTTTGTCTTGAGTACACCAAGGTCATGAATACAGATGGCCTGAGGTTTGGTCAGTAATCCCATGTCTGTCCAAAGGGTAAATCCTAAAATCTTGCCATGCTGGACCCCCTATAGCCTGGAGCCACACCTTTAATAAAGCCCAGACCAGGTCCACTTCTCCCAGGAGGGGTCATCTTTTCTTCAGCCCCTTATCTCTCTCCCCTTGAGGTGGCCCATCAAGTCAGGATACACAAACACTCTTGGTGCCAGTGCTCCTGCCCCTCCCCACAAAGTGTTCCTGCCCAGAAGGCCATTCCTGAGGGTTCTGCAGCTATTTGAAAGCCTGTGCAATCAACTTCAGATGGAAGGAAACTGCTTCAGCCCAGCATACTTTTAGCTCAGGGTAGCTAAGAGCCTTGGAATGCTGATTTATTTTTCATTTTTTGCCAGCAGCACATAACTGCCTCTTTAAATTATTTCAGCTAACTTCCATTGATGGTCTGTGGATAAACAGAAGTGTCAGTTGCACTGAATTTGTGGGGTGGTTGGTTTCACATAAAAGAGGCATGTCCTAAGTAGGAGATCTGAGCTCCAGAGCATCTAATTAGGAAAACCCAAAGACAGCCTTGGTAAATGTCTCCCAGGGAGCTCGCAGCTGGGCTCAGGCATCAAATGCAAATTAAAGATTCATAGATTCTGAGTCATTAGAAACTATGTAACAATCATAAGGCCTACAGTCAGCTCTTGGGGAAAATAGAAGGCACCATTATGGATTTAAAAGTCATTTGTCCTAGTGTGTTTGTGTGTGTCTGCGTGTGTGTGATGCAAGAATGTTCAGTGGCTGACCTTTGTTTCATAGGCCTCCTGTCTTGGCCTCCACTAGGCCCCTGGCCTCCACCCTGTACTCTGTGTCTCCCCTATAGGCACCTATATGGAATTTAATGCCTCTAAGTTTCTGTTATTTTGCTGGTTGTCATATTTGGAAAACTAATTTCCACTAAGCATTTTAGTATTTTAAACGAACACATTTTAATGTTTCAAGACATACAAGGATTCATGTCCCATAGTGGCATGTAGGCTCTTAACGAGTTGATGGAAAAATGGTGGCCAGAGGTGTCTTTTGCTCACTCCATCAGTTAGTGACCTGGGCTGAGAACAAATGATCCCCGTTGTTGCTTATAAACTGCAACAATGTATCCTCTAGGTTCCTGGGAAGGTGGTTTATAACTGCAGCATTGTATCCTCTCCTTTCTGTAGAAGTCCGGAGTCAAGGTGTCAGCCCAGCCAGGCTCCCTCCCAAACTCCCTCCTAGGCTCCTTCCACGCCTCCCAGCTCCTGGTGGCCCCAGGTGTTCCTTGGCTTGTGGCTGCATCCCTCCAGTTTCTGTCTCTATGGCCACAAAGAGTCACATGCATTTTATTAGTCCACACATTGGCCATAAAAGACAGGGAAAATTCTTTGTATTGAGCTGGAGAGGAGAGCGCACTGTGGTTAACCACGCTTATGCTTTGTCTCAGAGACCCCTTTTCTTGGTCTTTCTCCTCACCCTGCCAGGCTCTTCCTGGAACAACATAGCCAGATGGCATCAGTCAAAAGAAGTATGACAAGAAATCAGTGGTTATGGCCTGAGAGCCAACTTGGGAAATCTGTGCCCCTTCTCCAGGGGTTTCTGAATTTAATGTTTCTTGCTCAGTCTTTTTATGTTCTGCACTCGATGGCAGGCAATGATTTTCCTTTGAGACAGCTACAGCATGGAGTTTCTCTGGGCAGAAGTCATCTTTTGGAGCCATACAAATCTAGGCAGAATCCAAGAAACTCACTGGTGGTCCCAGTGCATCTCTAGGTGATCTCTAATGAATCACAGGAGACAGAAAATTAGGTCTAAGCTCCACTGACTGCTATTACAAAGTTGGGATTTATTACAGAGCTCAGAAGTCTAGCAATCCTGGGAAATCAGGGAGGAAAGAGGAAATTCCCAGCTCTTCAGCAGAACTACTCTAGTAAATAGATACAATCCTGTCTCTCATTGTGAGCTTAAAGGAAGGACTAACTTCAGAGATCTAGAAGATTCTGCTGTTGAGGCTACTTAAAAGTGGCTGGTTCCAAAATCCTCAAGTGTTCTGTTTGTAGAACAAATGAAGTTTTAACGGCCTGTAGTGCCATTTGAATATTCATGCTAATAGGTATTTTCCATTTAGGAAATAAGGAGAGTAACCAAGAATTAATTTCAACGGTTGGCAGTTGTTAAAGGCAACTAATTTACCCCATTCTTGACTAGAAGAAGCAAATTGCCACATCCATTAAGGAAATTAAAGGAGGCCATTCTTTTCTCTTTCACCTGCACCAGCCCCAGGGCACCCTACATATGCTGAGCATCCAAATGTCTCCCAAATGTGTTTACCAGTTTTATTACAACCATTAAGTGCTATTTTCCACTTACTGCTATTCAGTTAACCATAGAGGACCCCAATATGAAAACCTACATTAGGTTTGAAGAGTCCAATACTTACAGCACATTATTAGGTCCTTCAGAGAAGAATGAGGCCCTACAGATGGGCAGTAAATCTTGTAGGTCATGGTTGTGCAGATCAGAATCCTGATCACTGCTCCCAGTTAAGTATGTAGATTTCAGAATGTATAGACCTGACGGGGTGAGGAGTTTGGATGCTCTCCTTTACGTAATTGGACAAGCCAAAAAGAAAGCATTTGCAAGAAAGAACCGGATGGTCTATTTCTTTTCCAGTCTTCTGTCAGGACCATAAGAATCATTCTTGACCCACCAGCCTTCTTCCAAAATCAACATGTTAGATGTCAGAACCTCTCTACTCATACAACTTGTCTGAAAATAGTGATTTTTCTTTTTGAGAATCATCCCTTGAGGGTTTCCTGCTTTCTTTCTTTTTTTTTTTTTTTCAACTGAGACTGGCAGTCTTAAATAAGACCACCTGGACTGAGAATCAGCCTCCCTGTCTCTTAGATCTGGTTCTGCCACTAACTAGGTTGTTGGACTGATGAAAGTTCTCTATTATGCTAAGTCTCAGTGTCCTCATATCTGCGGCACAGATGTTAGGCCAGACCATTTTCAGTGTTGTTTCTAGATATTTATTCATTCATTTATCTATTTATGATATATATATTTATTTATTTTTAAAAAGATTTGTTGATTTATTTTAGAGAGAGAGCATGGAGGGGAGGGGCAGAGGGTGAGGAAAAGAGAGCTCCCAAGCAGACTCCTTACTGAGCATAGAGCCTGATACTTGATCTCATGACCCTGAGATCATGACCTGAGCTGAAACCAAGAGTTAGGATGCCTCACTCAACTGAGTCACCCAGGCACCCCTGTCTGTTTCTATTTAATACTCACTTAGACAATGGTACTTCCCCACTAGTGGAAGCTCATACCATACCAAGTCCAAAAAGACCTTTAAGTACCCTAACAAAAGAAAACCAGAGAAGAGAAAGGTTCTAGGATCTTAAGGGGAACTGAAATATCCTAGACATGGAAGTATGCCTTATACACTTCAGTACAGAAAGTTTCCCCCAGTGGTCTTCCCTATGTCATATTCTGTTATATGGAGAGCCACGTCTTCCTACTTTGCCTGCAAATGCATACTGTTTAGATAAGTACGCACAGATTTCTCCAAAATGTTTGAACTATTTTTACTCACTGAACTTCTGACACCAAATCTGTGAGGTTTTCCACACCAAGCAATTCTTCAGTTTTATGAGAAAGCCAGCCAGGTGCCCTCAATTCTGTTCAGTTCTGACACTAACCATCCAGGGTTAGGGTCAGACCCCACAGCTAAGGGCTCAGGCCCACAAGGCTGCCCCCATTTCAATCAATCTCAAGTCCAGGCCATCTGCACTTCTGACTGACCATCTGTAAATTGAAGGTTCCTATGACACCTAGCTTAGGTCACAGAACTTAGGAAACCACTTCACTTCCATTTATTAGTTTGTTATAAAGGATACAACTCAAGAACAGCCAAATGGAAACCATGCACAGGACCAAGAATGGGAAACTTATGTGAAGCTTCCAAGTCTTCTCCAGTATTTCTGCTCCCTGAGCACCTCAATGTGGATATGTTGACCCACCCAGAAGCTCATCATCATTCCCGAGTTCTTACAGAGCTTAATGTCCAACCCCTCTACCCCTTTCCCAGAAGTCTGTGTGTGGGACTGAAAGTTCCAACCCTCAAATCTCTTGATCTTCCTGGTGACCAGCCCTCATAAACTATTGGTGGGGACAGGTGCTGACCTAAGTCACCTCTTGAACATAATTTCTGATGTGATTCAAAGGGGTTTGTGATGAAAAAAAAAAAAAGCTTCTTTCTCTCTTTTTAAAATTTTTTTAATTAAATTTATTTATTTTCAGCATAACAGTATTCATTATTTTTGCACCACACCCAGTGCTCCATGTAATCCATGCCCTCTCTAATACCCACCACCTGGTTTCCCCAACCTCCCACCCCCCGCCCCTTCAAAACCCTCAGACAGTTTTTCAGAGTCCATAGTCTCTCATGGTTCTCCTCCCCTTCCAATTTCCCTCAACTCCCTTCTCCTCTCCATCTCCCCTTGTCCTCCATGCTATTTGTGGAGCATA
>NC_081558.1:214077780-214236574 GCF_022355385.1 Mustela nigripes
CCCGCCCCTTCAAAACCCTCAGACAGTTTTTCAGAGTCCATAGTCTCTCATGGTTCTCCTCCCCTTCCAATTTCCCTCAACTCCCTTCTCCTCTCCATCTCCCCTTGTCCTCCATGCTATTTGTTATGCTCCACAAATAAGTGAAACCATATGATAATTGATTCTCTCTGCTTGACTTATTTCACTCAGCATAATCTCTTCCAGTCCCATCCATGTTGCTACAAAAGTTGGGTATTCATCCTTTCTGATGGAGGCATGATACTCCATCGTGTGTATATGGACCACATCTTCCTTATCCATTTATCTGTTGAAGGGCATCTTGGTTCTTTCCACAGTTTGGTGATCGTGGCCATTGCTGCTATAAAAATTGGGATACAGATGGCCCTTCTTTTCACTACATCTGTATCTTTGGGGTAAATACCTAGTAGTGCAATGACAGGGTCATAGGGAAGCTCTACTTTAAATTTCTTGAGGAATCTCTACACTGTTTTCCAAAGTGGCTGCACCAAATTGCATTCCCACCAACAGTGTAAGAGGGTTCCCCTTTCTCCACATCCCCTCCAACACATGTTGTTTCCCGTCTTGCTAATTTTGGCCATTCTAACTGGTGGAAGGTGGTATCTCAATGTGGTTTTAATTTGAATCTCCCTGATGGCTAGTGATGATGAACATTTTTTCATGTATCTGATAGCCATTTGTATGTTCATTGGAGAAGTCTCTGTTCATATCTTCTGCCCATTTTTTTTTTATATGATTGTCTGTTTTGTGTGTGTTGAGTTTGAGGAGTTCTTTATAGATCCTGGATATCAACCTTTTGTCCGTACTGTCATTTGCAAATATATTCTCCCATTCCATGGGTTGCCTCTTTGTTTTGTTGACTGTTTCCTTTGCTGTCCAGAAGAAAAAACTTCTCTTTTAACTCAGGAAATTCCCAAGTGTTTTGGGAGCCCTGTTGAGTGCCAACAGTCTGTCGGGTTTGAAGTGCCGAGGCGGGGGTGGGAGGTTGGGGGAACCAGGTGGTGGGTATTAGAGAGGGCACAGATTGCATGGAGCACTGGGTGTGTGCAAAAATAATGAATACTGTTATGCTGAAAATAAATAAAAATAAATTAAAAAAAAAGAATGGGGGCAAAGACCAAATATATTTCTTATTGCTTATTATCTACACTTCTTAGCTACAAAGTTGGGGGTTCCTAAAATACCCTGTCCCTTTCTGGTTCAATGATTTCCTAGAATGACTCACAGAACTCAGGAAAAACACTTTTCTTACCATTACTAATTCCTTATAAAGGATACCACTCAGAAATAGCCAAACGGAAGAGATCCATAGAGCAAGGTATGGGAGTGGGGTGCACGAAGCTTCCATGTCCTTTCTTGGCATCTTTTTAGTACCTTGATGTGTTCCTCAACTTAGAAGTTCTCTGAACCCCATTGTTTAGTTTTTATGAAGGTTTTCTTACATAAGCATGATTGATAATGTCATTGGCTATTGGTGATCGAACTCAAACTCCAGACCCTTTCCCTTCTCTTAAGGTAGAAGTAGGATAGGGCTGAACATTCCAACCCTCTAATCATGTCTTGGTAAGTAACTCTTTCAGCAGAAGAGTGTTACAGAATGCCTTCCAGTGCCACTAATGCTAATGGGGCTGGGGCCAATGGTGCCTCCAAAGGTACTTCAGGGATCATTCCGTCAGAGAACTTTGCTTTCACTCATCATTCCTATTTTTTTAATTAACATAATGTATTATTTGCCTCAGGGGTACAAGTCTGTGATTGATCAGTCTTACAGAATTCACAGCACTCACTATAGCACATGCCCTCACCAATGTCCATAACCCAGCCATCTTCTCCATACCCCCTTCCCACAGCAACCCTCTGTTTCTTGAGATTAAGAGTCTTTTATGGTTTGTCTCCCTCCTGATCCCATCTTGTTTCCTTTTTTCCCTCCCTGCTCCCCATAACTCCCTGCCCTGTCTCTTAAATTCCTCATATCAGGGAGATCATATGATAATTGTCTTTCCCTGATTGACTTATTTCACTCAACATAATATCCTCTGGTTCCATCCATGTCATTGAAAATGGCAAGATTTCATTTTTTTTTAACACATTGTTCCTATTTCCTAGTAATATACGCAGCCTGGATTTTATGCAGTAAAGAATAGTATTTCATAAGATTTGGTTGATGAGACTCAGAACTTAACTATCATTCTTCTATTTAATTGATTTTTTGAGAGATTTTATTTATCCATTTTTGAAAGAAAGAGAGAGAGCACATAAGCAGGGGGATCAGCAGAGGGAGAGGGAGAAGCAGACTCCCCACTGAGCAGGGAGTCTGTCCTGGGATCATGACCTGAGCTGAAGTCAGAGGCTTAAACAACAAAGCCATCCAGGCACCCCTCCACTTAACTGATTTTTTAAAAGAAATGTGTCTTTGTGTCAGGGACTATGTTGTATTCTGGGGATGAAATCATGATTAAGATAGGGTTCCTAATCTCAAGGTAGGAGAGGCCACCCATTACATACCACTGTTTAAAGTGTCATGACACAAATGTCCACACTGTACTGTGGGAGTTTATCCTGAACTTCAGACTGAGGGCCTAAATCGTCTTGCACTGAGTCATCAATATCTGTGACTCTCAACACCATGTCCCCTCCGTGCCCGTGGAGATACAGTAGATCTGCCAAGAGAGATCAGCAGCGGTCTCCAGATTTTCTGAGTGTTTTAATGCAGTGCTTACCAGGATGGGTCATGGGAAAATCTTTAATTAACAATTGTGCTTACTTCCTACACCAAATGACCCTTAACAAGTTCATTGAATAAAACATAAGGGAAAGAAGGGGGGCAAGATATTGGAAACCCCCTAATTTCCCTATAAGAGCACACAGAGCATCTAGGACAGCAAAACTAAAAACCCATGGGTGTCAACTATCCTGAAACTTGATGGGAAGATAAACCTACAAATTCTAACATCTAGTGAGTCAGAAGTCTGTGTCAACAGGTATAGTCACACCATTCTTTTCTTCCTCGTGTGCTCTTCATGACTTGCCATGATCGTTGTATTCCTTCCTTCTTCACTTCTTTCCTTCCTTCTTTCTTTGTTTTCTTTTTTTAAGATTTTATTTATTTATTTGAGAGAGAGAGAGAGAGCATGCACATGAGCAGAGAGAGAGGCAGACAGAGAAATAGACTCCCTGCAGGGCAAGGAGACTGATATGACGCTGGATCTTGAAATTGTGACCTGAACTGAAGCCAGATGCTTAACCCACTGAGCCACCCAGGGGTCCCGTCCTCCTACTTTGTTTTCTGAAACTAAAGTCAAAACCCAAGAAGAGAAACTAATACGTATTGGGCTGCTATTCTCTGCCCATCAGGGGTATATGCTGGAGTCTTATCAAACCTCCCCAAACGCACATGTTATTTTCCAGAATCCTTATGTTTTCACGTAATTTTGCTCATTTCAATAAAGTCAGTTTGCTAAAAATACACAACCAAATGCTATTTTTGTATGCTTATAAAACTTCTCATAAATAAATTAATAAATCATAAAAAATCTTGTTTCTAAATGTGTACGAAGATCTTGGTTTGGGAAATACAATTTTTAGAGATGACACAAGGGACAAATTTAAATTGGACAGCTGGGGAAACCAGTTAGAAAAAATTCAGCCTCTACGTAAGATGGAAGGGTTTGACGGTGAAGTGTAGTTCAACGAAAGTTGAAGTGAATGCATAGGACATTTCATAGTATTGGTTTGTGTTCCTGAGACATGGCCCAGCTATGGTGAAAATTCACTGTATGCAATGCTCTGTGATTGGGGGCTGCTTCTGCACTTTGCTGCCCCCTCCCCCAGCGGCCCCACTTGCCGTGGAGCGCGCACTTCCTTCAAGTTCCTGCTGAGCCTGCTGCACTTCCTGCTCCCTCTTATTCCTGGGGGATGTCTCCATTGTTCACAATTTGTGCAAAATACCTAGAGACTCCCAAGTGTCCTCCTTCAGTCCTGCCTAGCCTCTGGAATTGCAGACTCATATCCGCATGGAGACTGGAACTTCTCAGCCTGGGTGTGTGGGTACTTTCTGAGTCGAGGGATAACAACAGGACATCTGTCCATGAGCATTTTTTTCTGGGAAGAGGGTACATAGGTTTTATCAAATTTTCAAAGTGCCCCCCTCCACCATGCCCCCTTCACTCATCACAGCTAACGTTCAGTGAGTGCTTTCCTCAGGCCTGGCATTGTTGAAAGTCCTTTGCTTGAGTTGTGGCCTGTCATTATTGGAGTGGTCTGCTGGTCTGTGTCAGTGGCTCCCAGTTTTGTGTGTTGGGAACTGGGATAATAGTGAGATTGGTAAGTAGCCACGCTTCCATCTAATGGATGTTAAAGGTAAGGTCCAAACTCTGACATCCCCGTCCTCTGCCCACCAAAGATAAGAATCCTAACCCTAAAGCCACATTCTCTGCTGGGCACAGCTTCATATCACTATCACCAACCTAGTTCTCTCAACTGCCCTCTCTCCCTCCTCTGTCCGGGATTTTGTTTTTGTTCTCATAGTGTCTCCTCTAATCATATTCCAACCATGATATCTGAGTTAAGGCTC
The DNA here is from genome assembly GCF_022355385.1 of Mustela nigripes. Lineage (NCBI taxonomy): Eukaryota > Metazoa > Chordata > Mammalia > Carnivora > Mustelidae > Mustela > Mustela nigripes. The sequence continues at coordinate 214,082,372 of NC_081558.1, forward strand.
TCCCCACCTCAGATCTGATTATGGCCCCATAGGGTTCACCCCTTCCCCCCCATCTGTCTACCACCTGCTGCCCTCATTGTTCTCAGAGGTATTGATTGGCTTGACTGGATCACATTCCTCTGCTCAGACACCTTTGTGGGCCCATAAGATACAATCCAGCCCTTTAGCAAGAAGTCATGTTGCTTCATAATCAAGGTCACTCTGACCTTTTTAGCAACAGCTCTGACCGGTTCCCCCCGCCCACACACACACCATGCAGACACACACATCACACATACACATCCCACGTGTAGATACAGCACACACATCACACCACACACACATACAGATGCACAGACCTTATACCATACAGGTATACATACAGCATATCACATAGATACATACATAGATACATACATAGATAATCACACCACACACAGGCATACACGTCCCACATGTAGACACATACATCACACACACACAGACACCACAGCATGCCGACACACACATCACACACATCACATCACACCACAAACAAGATACACACATCCCACATCAGATATGCACATCACACACACCGTATCACAGACATACATAGCACGCATTCTGGGAATGACCCAAGCCCTTGAACGACCTCTCTACTTGGAATGCGACCTCCTTTTTCTTTTAGGTGATGACTACATGGTGGGTGGGGTGGGTGGGAAAGGAATACTGAAAGGGGCTTGTGCCAACAGAAAGTTTGGGGACTCCGTCTGAGAAAGCAGAAACTCTACTACTTGCAGGTCCACTGAGGGAGGAAATAATCAGCTATGAGGGAGAGGAAGCAGCGGAAAGGGGTCGGGAGGCGCTGGGCAGCCCCATGCATGAAGCAGCCCAGGAGAATGTGGCCCCTGCATCTTCCTTGCCCCATGGTCAGGCAGTGACTGGCTCCATTCATTCCTTGGATGCTAGCCTGGGGAGCATTTGGTGGTCACTCGGCCACCTGTGCTGGCTCTCAGCACACCCGAGATTCTCACCGAAGGGCAGGAGGACATCACCTGGCACCACCTGGCCTTGCTTCTTGGTGACAATGAGTGATGGAAACGTTGCCTCTCTCGTTCCTCCACACCCCAGGGAGACCTGGACACCATCAGGCTGTGTCCTTTTGCCCCTCCATGATTCCTGCCTTCTTGCACCCTTTTTCAGTCAATTCCCCTTCTGTTGCTCACTGTTGCTTGCTGCAACACTGCCGTTTGCTTCTGGGAGTGGGAGGGCTTCGGAGAAACAGGTATGAGGAAGAGGGAATGGTAGGTACTCAAGTAGTCTCCCTGAGGGAAGGGGTCTGGACCTTCTCCATATGCTGCACTGGCCTGTCATTGGGCATGAACTGTCCCTGGGGAGGGACAGGACTCCTGGCCGGAGGGCGCTCATTAGCTGGACGCCTCTGAGACCTTCAGCCACTGTCACTCTAAGCAGCTGGGGGAGAGACGTTCTCAGTCCTGAAGGGGGTGACCCATAAGTCACCCACCACCCTTTATCATTAAAACCCTTTAAGACTCCAAATACAAGAATCTCACAGAACCAATACAGGAATGCCTTATTTCATTAGTCAGAAAAAAGGTACAAGGAGAGGTAAAATGTCCACCCAGCGTGTGGGGACTCAGCTCCCTTGTGGCTGAGAGAGGACTGGGATCCACGAGATCTTCCTGTGGGTCCAGCCCTGTAGCTACGTATAACAGTGGACATCCCTGCCCTGCCCAGAATGGATGCTTTAGTGGCTTTTGGCTGATGGGCGTAGTCTCACGTTGACTAGCCACAGGCAGCTGACTTGCACGTTCCTCGACAAATCTCTGCAAAGGAAAGACTACAGAAGCTCCCTTTGTGAAGGGTCACGACAGGCCAGCCGTGTTTGCAGGAGAAGCAGAAGACACTAGGATTTTGAACAGCCTCCAATCTTCTCTGACAGTGATGGCCAATGGCTTGCAAAGTCCTGCAGGACAAGAGCCCCCGCCCAGGTGACCCCCACCGAATCCCTAGCAAAGAGCTGGCGTATGGCAGGGCCCCCCACCTTGGGCTCTCCAAGCCTATAAACCTCTTCACAGCAGCTAACTTGGTCATCTAAACTGCTAACAGGTTTTCCTTCTCCAAAGTTCCCTCAGAAATTAGCATTACCTTCTCCATTCTTATATATATCTGAAATTTTTTTTTGCGGGGGGGTGGACAAGCTCTAAAATGAATGATGATCCATTCTACACCCATTCGCCAATCTGCTGTCCTGCCACTGGGAATATCATAACTTCACATCTAAGGAAATCCCTGGCCAACAGGTCTGATGGGAGGGGCATGCAGGAGGTTTGCTGGGGTGTGCTCTGAAAGGGAGGAGGGCAGAGGGAGATGACGCAGGAGATGAAACTGTAAGAGGCCTCAGCTGGACTCTGGGGGCTCCTGAACTGTGCTGCCCTTGGAGTCTTCCCAAGTCAGGGCTAAGCCTGAGGACTCTGTACCCGACTCAGTCCTCGGATGCGGGTTGGTGAGGGAGGGGGTGTCCTCACAGGCAGGGCACCACCTTCCCCAACCACGACCTGTGCTGGAGAGGGCCTCAGCTGTGAGCTGGGGCTTTGGTTCTCAAGGGGCATCGGACGGGCACACCCGGGGTCCTCTGCACTCTGTCGTTGGTTAATCTGTACAGATATAGCAGACACACCATGGGCCCAGCAACCATCAGACAAAACACACTCTTGCCAGCTGGTGTCGGGAGCTGTGGTGCAGCCTGTTCTGTGGATGTTTCTGGGAGATGCCTCCCTCTCGGCCCACCCTCAGTCTTTCCCGCATTCCCCTGGATATTTTCCAAGGGTCTGTTTGCAAGGTCAAGACTCCTGCCCCTCTAAAAAATTCCCTTTCCCAACGTCCATCACTCATAGCCAATTTCTCACTCTCCCATCTCATCCAAATGCCCTTCAGTAACAACCGGTGATTCTGGACTCCCCTTCGGCATGGACTCTCCCCTTAGCTATGAGAAGAGCCACCAGACGGAGAGGACTGGGGTGGGAGGACTCTTTTCCCCAAACACAGAAGGTCACAGCAAAAACCTGGTACAACCATACCAAGATGCTCCAATCACCTGTGGAGATTTTGAAACATGCATCAGGATCCAATTTCATGTTATCTTTCCAAAAAAATGACATCATTTTCATTTAGAACAAATGTGCATGCCTAGCACGCTTGCGGAATTGGGGCCCCCCAGATACTGGGGTCACACTGTACCTGGTCCCTGCCCACTGCTCTCTGGCTCCCGGTCATCACGTGACTGAGGGTCAGTTCTCTAGTGGCTCCCAGGTTGCTGTGTCCAGTGGACAGTCCCCTCCATTTCTTCTCAGTCCCTTTGCAGGACTCTTTTTGCTCCTTTGTTTAGAAGATCCCCATGGTGATTAGAGGCCAGACTCTGGTTCTCTTCGTACCTCCCTTACCATTCTGTCTTTGGCTCTCGGATTTTTCTTTTCTGGTTGCCTATGAAAGCATCACCTCCCTTCTTGCTCATCTCCAGGATGGTCCTGTCCACCCCGAAGGCTTCAAACACTGTGTCCACGATGTTGAGGCTCAAATCCCATCTCCAGGCTGCACTTTTTAGCTCCAAACCCTGAGGTACCTCTGCCTCCTGCATCTAGAGGCACCTGGGGCCTTGGACAAATATGTCCAAACATGCACGTTCCGCTGCTGAAAATCCTCTCCATTCCTTTGAGTAACGTTCTAATCTAAGGCAACTTCGTTTGTAGCTCGTGTGCCTGGAGGAGGGCTGAGCTCACCAGGAGCTGCACAAATGCACTCAGGGAAGAGCTGAGGCTTGTGTGGCCATGCTCTGGGACTGGCCTCACACTGCGCTCTCCACACACCCATGCATGCACCCTCACAGACTCATGCACACTCTCATGGGCATGCAGTCCTAACACTGCAAGTTGGGAGGTCAGTGTTTCTGCTGAAGGCATCTCGGGGGACAAGGAGGATGCAGGTCACATGCCACACAACCCACCTTCTCTTTCAATGCCTCCTCTTCCCCAGCAGCTCCTCTCCCAGGACAGCCCACATCCCCTTTCTCCTCCTTGTTTGTCTCTCTTGTGCTTGTTCCTCCAGCCTTTTTCTCTTGGGGGTTTTTCATCTTTGCCAAGGAGGGACATCTGGTCTCTTCTGGTCTCCTGAATTTCTCCTCTGACCAATTTTTTCCTTCAGGGACACAGCATGCGTGAGAAAAGCAAAGGGCTACTCCTGTTTAGTAAATGCACTGAGGGGCACCTGTGGCTGCAGGAATGGGTACATCCTGTCATTTTTCATTAGTGGTCCTTCCTGGATCTACTGTCACTGACTGTCACAGAAGTTCTATCTCACAGTCCCGGAGGCCAGCATCTGAAATTGGGGTGTCTGCAGGGTGGGGTCCCTCTGAGGGCTGTGGAGAAGAATCCTCTCTGGGCCACTTCCATAGCTTTGGGGGTTTATGGGTAGACGTTGGCAGTCCTGGGCTTCTAGAAGCATCACATGGGGACTTCTTTCATCTTCATGTGGCGTTCTTCCCGTGTACCTGTCTGGGTCCTTTTTATGAGGACACCACTCATATTGCATTGGGGTCATTCTACTCCAGTGGGACCTCATTTTAACTAATTATATCTGCAATGGCCCTATTTCCAAATAAGGTCATATTATGAGGTTCTGGGGGTTAGCACTTCAACACAGGAGCACAACTCAACCCATAACAAGTAGGGAGGGGAAAAGGCATTATAAACATTGTCCTTACAATTTCATACATTTTCTTCCACCTCCTGCTCAAGTGAAGAAGTCTCAGAATCCCACTTGGCCTGGGATATGAGCAATGTTGGAGAGTAGAGATTTCTGGTGGTGGCCTCACGGTCCCTGGGCCAAAACAGGGTTTCCAGCTTCTATAACGCAGTAAGTCCCGGAAACTTCTTTAAAGGACAGAGCTCTCTGGAGCAGACACAGGTTGGTTCCTGGGTTTCTTGATGCATGTCTGCTTTGTGGGTACAGCGTGTGATGGGCTGGAGGTCAACGGCTGCCTCGGGGCACCTGTGGCTGCAGGAGTGGATACATCCTGTCATTTTTCATTAGTGGTCCTCAGTGACCATAATACCAGTTCTAACACTTATTACACTTTACCATGTGCCGGGGGCCAGGCTGAGTACTGAACATGTGTGATGTCATTGATATTAGTTGAGGAAAGCCAGGCTGGTGGGATGAGGACATGGGCCCCAGGTGGGCAACAGTAAATGCACTGAGCGTCAGCTGAGCAGCAGTGGGAGGGGGTTTCTGGAAAGACCAGGTTCACCCTGTGTGGGGACGGGCTGGCTGCAGAGAAGCAAGAAATGAAACCTGCCTCTATTCCATAAGGGCATGCACACCTGTCCTCAGGAGCCTCACAGGTGTCCCTGACCTGCTCCCGGGGGGACTCGTTTCCCACTTCCTCCCTCCGCCGCTACTACCCAAACCAGAGGTTCTCAAAGAGGGGTGCACGGGAAAGCTGTATCCACGTCACCCAAGCTCTTGCTAGCGATGTGGTCTCAGGCCCCAGAAATCTGTGTTCTTTCAAGCCCTCCAGGTGATTCTCATCCACTGAGTCTGAGAAAAGCACTGAACTAAACTGCCAGGTTGGGGGCGCCTGGGTGGCTCAGTCGTTAAACTGCCAGGTTTACCAGGCCTCTACCAAGTGCTGGTTGAGAGGAATTGGGTTTTTGATGGGGATGCACTTCACCTTGAGCAAAGGACACCAGACACTCCTGTGGGAGGGGTGGCCCGCCCCAGGATCCACACCCCATCTAACTCCTTTCTGCCCTCTTGTCTCACTTCTTTTATAGTTCATGCTTCTGCATTCTTATAGCCTGTCTGTTCAACAAACAGTTTTACTTTCCATCTGCAACTGCATCATAATTTCAGCTGTGAATTTCATTTTAATGAACGGAAACCCCCAAATGCCTTGTTATACCTGTGTTCAGGGTCCCAGATAAGTGTCAAATAGGAATGCTATGGGGAGTTAGCTACCATGTTGCAGCTAATCCAAAAACCCCAGGCTCTAAACCCCTGACTCTGCAGGATCTGAAACCATCCCTTTCGGTAATTTATCTGGAGGGAAGGGAAAACACTTAGACCTGTGTATTTTGTTTGGTCCCATGAGAAGCACCCCCAACTTGCAGCCCTGTGTCACCAGCTGCCCCCGACTGGGAATCCCTAGCTCACCTGAGCAGGTTCAGTTCTACATTCAGGACAGGAGGGGTGAGTGTGGGGCTGGGGGCGCTTTCCAGCTCTGTGTCCCAACAGAAGATCTTCCTTGTTCTCAGCCCACTCTGTAATTTGAGGAGTCAAAGAGAAAGGAGTCGGGGTCTCAAGCTCTTGCTTTGCTGCAATGCTGCCCTCCCACTGTGCTGGGGAAAAGGACCAATGTCAAGGGCTGCCCAACATTGGATGCTGGTGGTGATACTTTCATTTTGAAACCGGATGCTGTCAATTTAACTGCATTATTTGATTGCATTAGATGCTCTTTTCCCTGTGGGGTTTTTTTGAGTGACACAGGGTCTTATATTTCCCCAGACCTTCAAGCTGAATGCTGGGATCCATGTGGGGCAGGACTGGAGCTGATCGACCAGGTGGAGGGAAGTTTAAGAAAGACAGGGTAGCCTAGGAGTCAAGGCCATTGGTGCTGGTGCTGCTCCTGGGTGTACATGACATGTCTGTGTCTCTGGGCATCCTCCTTCCCCCTCTAGGACTTGGTTTGCTCACCCACACACTAGAGGTGACGACAGAAATCCTGCCTCACCTGGGAGCCCCGGGGAAGGCATGACTTAAACTTTATAGTATTTGGAACAGTGACTTGTAGAACAAGAACCCTGTGTAAAAATAAAAGAGAAAATCAAGGATGTTAATGCATTTTCATAGACATTTTTCCCCCTAAAAAAGTAAGACAGAAAAATCATTCTGGTTCATGGAAACAATCGAGGGTTCTGGAGAATTTATATTTATATCAGTTTCCTGGGGCCACTAAAGCAAAGTCCCACAAGCCTTTATGGTTTCACAGTTAGGGGGTCCAGAAGGCTGTGAGGGGGTGTCTGCTCCAGGACTCTTGGCTTGTAGGTAGCTATCTTGTCCATGGTTTTGGTCACATCCTCTCTCCTCTATGAGTCTCTGTGTCCAAATGTTCCCTTCTACAAGGACACTGTCAGGTTGGATTAGGGTCACCCTAATGGTCTCATTTAAGTTGAATCCCTCTGTAAAGACCCGCTCTCCTAGCAAGGTTTATCCTCAGATACTGGGGACTAAGAATCCCACATTGTTTTCTTGGGGAGCCCACAACTCAATGCATAACAATATTTAGCCGTTATTCTGGTCTCTGTGCTCATCTCAGATGATTAAAATTTGGATTTCCACACGGTACACAAAGATCAACTCAAAATGGATAAAAGACCTCAATGTGAGATAGGAATCCATCAGAATTCTAGAGGAGAACATAGGCAGTAACCTCTTCAATATCAGCCACAGCAACTTCTTTCAAGATAGGGCTTCAAAGGCAAAGGAAACAAAAGTGAAGATGAACTTTTGGGGCTTCATCAACATCAAAAGCTTCTGCATAGCAAAGGAAACAGTTAACAAAACAAAGAGGCAGCCCACGGAATGGGAGAAGATATTTGCAAATGATAGTACCGACAAAAGGTTGATATCCAGGATCTATAAAGAAGTCCTCAAACTCAACACACACAAAACAGAGAATCGTATCAAAAAATGGGCAGAAGATATGAACAGACACTTCTCCAATAAAGACATACAAATGGCTATCAGATACATGAAAAAATGGTCATCATCACTAGTCCTCAGGGAGATTCAAATTAAAACCACATTGAGATATCACCTTATACCAGTTAGAATGGCCAAAATTAGCAAGACAGGAAACAACATGTGTTGGAGAGGATGTGGAGAAAGGGGAACCCTCTTACACTGTTGGTGGGGATGCAAGCTGGTGCAGCGTCTTTGGAGAACAGTGTGGAGATTCCTCAAGAAATTAAAAATAGAACTTCCCTATGACCCTGAAATTGCACTCTTGGGTATTTACCCCAAAGATACAGATGTAGTGAAAAGAAGGGCCTTCTGTACCCCAATGTTTATAGCAGCAATGGCCACAGTCGCCAAACTGTGGAAAGAACCAAGATGTCCTTCAACGGAAGAATGGATAAGGAAGATGTGGTCCATATACACTATGGAGTATTATGTCTCCATCAGAAAGGATGAATACCCAACTTTTGTAGCAACATGGACGGGACTGGAAGAGATTAATGCTGAGTGAAATAAGTAAAACAGAGAGAGTCAATTATCATATGGTTTCACTTATTTGTGGAGCATAACAAATAGCATGGAGGACAAGGGGAGATGGAGAGGAGAAGGGAGTTGAGGGAAATTGGAAGGGGAGGTGAACCATGAGAGACTGTGGACTCTGAAAAACAATCTGAGGGTTTTGAAGGGGCGGGGGGTGGGAGGTTGGGGGAACCAGGTGGTGGGTATTAGAGAGGACACGGATTGCATGGAGCACTGGGTGTGATGCAAAAACAATGAATACAGTTATGCTGAAAAGAAATAAAAAATTAAAAAGAATAAAAAGATTTGGATTTCCATCAGCTCTTCCTTCTCCAATGTGGGTCATTTACATTTGCGTCTGTACTCGGACCCCCTTTGGCCTCCTGTGATGTGGAATCCTAAATGCAGCTGGCCACTCCTCACTGGCTTTTACAGGGCAGCTGTACTTCCAGTTTTGAGGTCGTCTCAGAGCGGTTGTGCTTTAATGGTTTTATTTCTTTCCTGTCCAGCCAGATTGCTACAAATGCTTGGCGTTCTGGATGAGGTTTTGGGATGCTCAGATGTAAGCAGCAGGCCAGGATCTGGCTCATGTGCAGGGTGTTACAGGCTTGGAGAGAAAGCCTGATGATTAATAACAATTATCACAGGGTGGATGCTCAGAGTCAATATTATCTCCAAAATCGTAATTCTCTACAGCATCTGCTCACTTGAAATACAGGCGTGGGATTTGTAAAGAACCAAATATTCAGAATATGCTTCTTTTCTCTCCTGGGTTCTGAGGGTCTAGAGTTACTTTATTTGCTAGATCTAATGTGACTCCTTGTTTTTCATGTCATTTCATGGCAATGTGGCCATCTGACCTACTGGGGAATCAGGTGTAGTTATATTGGGGTACCTGGGGTCTGGAGAGGCTAGTTCACGGACAGATGCTCTGAGGGCAGCAAGGATGCGGAAAGAGGGATGCCAATGTTTCTGACTCTTGACCTTGTGTTCCAGCTTTTAGTCATACTCTGCCTAGGCTGACCAAATTTGGAGACACCTGTCACTGCAATTTCAGTGTACGTGCTCTGATATGTGTCTTGTACCAGGCCTTCAAGGACTTTTACTGGATGGGTTTTATATTATCCATTTTTGCCCTGGAACACACACACTGGGTTTTCAAAACCTTGACATTTTGGAGTGGTCCTGCTGTCGGCCTTGTAGGCAGGATCCAGCTGAGCAGAGGGCATGGTGGACCTGGATGCCCCTTCTCTTTCCAAATGAGACCCACTGCAGCCTTGAACTAAAGAAGACAAGATATGGAGCTGCTGGGAGCGCCTCAGGAATCGCATTTTTCCCATGTATGAGCTTCTGCAAAGGAGACATGGATATGTCAGTGAGGTCTGCAGCCTCTTAAATATGTGCTTTCCAATGAGAAAAATTCAAAAACAAACAAACAAACAAAAAATAATCGAGAACCCATGTAATGCTGAATTCATATCCTGGGGCTGCTGGCAATAAGTACTATAAGCTGGTTGGTTTAAAAAACAGATAGTGGGGCACCTGGGTGGCTCAGTGGGTTAAGCCGCTGCCTTTGGCTCAGGTCATGATCTCAGGGTCCTGGGATCGAGTCCCATGTCCCATGTCAGGCTGTCTGCTCAGCAGGGAGCCTGCTTCCCTCTCTCTCTCTCTGCCTGCCTCTCCATCTACTTGTGATTTCTCTCTGTCAAATAAATACATAAAATCTTTAAAAAAAAAAAACAGATAGTGATTCTGGAGGCCAGAAGCCCGAGATCAAGGTCCTGGGCAGGGGGGCTCCTCCCTCTGAGACCCTGGGGGGCACTCTTCTTGCCTCTTCTCAGCTCCTGGTGCTGCTTGTTGCCTTCAGGATTGCTTGGCTTGGACCTGTGTCACTCCCAGTCTTTCCCAGTGTCTTGTGTCTGAATTTTGCTTTCCTTATCATGATGCAGGATGCCAATCATTGGATTCAGGGCCACTCCCCACTTAATCCAGTATGACCTGTTGTTATCTTGATTCCATTTGCAAAGACCCAACTTCCAGATAAGGCCACCTTCATGGGGATGGGGGTTTGTAACTTCAACATCTCATTTTGGAAGTCATAATTCAACCCAGGATATACTCTTTCATCCTCACCTGCACTAGTCTGTCTGCTTGGTTGTCAGAAGCATGATCACAAGAATGTTAAATTCTAGGATGTACTGAAAATGATCTGATCTTGGGATGTTGAGGTTGGATTTACAGTGACCACACATCTCCATGGAAGAGATTATGCTGAGTGAAATAAATCAAGCAGAGAGAGTCAATTATCATATGGTTTCACTTATTTGTGGAGCATAACAAATAACATGGAGGACATGGGGAGATGGAGAGGAGAAGGGAGTGGAGGGAAATTGGAAGGGGAGGTGAACCATGAGGACTATGGACTCTGAAAAACAATCTGAGCGGTTTGAAGCGGCTGGGGGTGGGAAGTTGGGGGAACCAGGTGGTGGGTATTAGAGAGGGCACGGATTGCATGGAGCACTGGGTGTGGCACATAAATAATGAATACTATTATGCTGAAAATAAATTAAAAAAAAAAAGAAAATAAGTTTTACTATGGGTTTTGGATTTTAGGGATTAGTCTAGGGGCCCAAGAGACAGCTTTGAGCTGATTCAGCTTACTGTTGCCATCAGGGCTAGTGAACACCAACTTCCATGGTCCAGACCATCTCGTACCCACAGCCGTATTTCATCACAGGGGTGTGAAAGAGTTCTCTGTGCATCTGTGTGTGATCAGGCAGCGTGGGCATGACCAACACTGAAGTTAAACAGCCGAGCAAAAAGCACTGATGTTTTGTTGACAACATACTTTAGCGTTCATTAGGAGTTAGGAGATTTCATACAGAAAAGATGGAATAACTTCCGTGGTGCTTCCCATCTATGGCTTGTAGGAAGTGACTGTCTAGGGTCCAGATTCACAGCCTTAGGCAAGGAGACCCCTCTGCATGGCTTCTCTATGCTCTTACAATTGAAGGAGTAAGGGTGACGGCCTCTCATGACCCTCACAATGTTAAGATGGTCTCCATATGGATGTTAACCTGGCAGAATAGATAAAAACATGTCCACTTCATCTTTTGAAACATTTGCTTCACGACCTTGGGCAAAAGAATCACACTCCCTCTGACTTGCTTCTCTTGCTGTGAAGGGGAGCTCACACGCAAGAAGGAAATTCACACAAGCAAGGCTTCGCTGAAATAAGTCAATCGGAGAAAGACAATTATCATATGATCTTTCTGAAATGAGGAATTTCAGAGGCAGGGCGGGAGGTCATTGGGGTGTGGGGGAAATGATACAAGATGGGATCAGGAGGGAGACAAACCATAAGAGACTCTTAATCTCATGAAACAAACTGAGTTTTGCTGGGGGTAGAGGAGGTAGAGTAGGGTGGTTGGATCATGGACATTGGGGAGGGTATGTACTATGGTGAGTGCTGTGAAATGTGTAAGACTGATGATTCACAGACCTCTACCCCTGGGCAAATAATACATTATATGTTAATTTAAAAAAAGAGAGAAAGAAAAGAAAAGCTTCACTGTATGTCAAAAATAAATAGCTGGGCCCTCCTCACAATGAGCTTTCAAGAGTACTCATTAATGTTTTCAGGATGCCAGGGCATTATGGAGTAAATTGCAAATTAGACATAAAAAATAAAATACAACCAAAAAATTATATAGATCATAACTTTTTTTGGTCAACTTTTCTACAGGTAATTTGGACTTTCTGAATACGTGGGCCATAATGATTCCTCCATTCAAGTAATTCTTTTATGATTAAAATACCTAAAATGACAAGTCCTGGAACCAGCTTTGTAGGAAGTGGTTGGATTTAGAGGATGCTTATTTATATAAATGTGGCTTTTTACACATATATTTAATGTCTTTGTAAGGTAAAAGTCATGTTCACTGAAACAACCATTGTTTGAGAATTTTCTCTCAACTGAAATTGAGGTCGCTATGAATGAAGGAAAATGGCCTTTTTTGGGTCACTTTTGAACTTCTTAGAGACACAGCAGGAAAGGAAAATAGCGTCATGAATTATGAGTCTTAGGCTTCTATTGCTGAGGCAGTGATTTGTTACTTGTTCTTTATTATTCCTTAGTAAGACACATTTGTGGTAATGCTAACTAAGCTTGAGCCATAGGTTTATGTACAAGTTCTAAATTATAACTTTCTGAAATCTGAACATATCCATTTACTCACATTTACAGTGGAATTGGCCTCTTGTGAAGTGTCAGTGTGTTGAGATGATGAATGAGAAATCTATAGTTTTATTTTTACCAATATGCACCCTTCTGAGCTCTCTCTTTCTCCAGGCACAGCTCCCTGAACAAAGCCTGCAGGTCTGTGTCAGCCCCTTCGGTTCTTAGAACAGTCTCACTCTGGTGCTCAAGGGTCAGTGTTGTGCCTTTGCAGACATCACATTCAAGCTGTATGACTTCTCTCTTCTCTTCCCCACAAAATGGGTCACATGTCCTCCCCACCTTCCTCTTCTTCATCTCCTTCTTCCCCTCATCTCAGCTGTAGACACTGGATCCTCTGATGATGGAGTGAGGAGGTTGACAGAAAAAGGGAACTCTCTCCTGGATTGACTGGCTGAAATGACAGTCTGCTTTGCTTGTTATGGTTGCCTCTCTGGTGGACAGTGGTGACTTTCGTGCTCTTCCTAAGAATCCAAATGCATAGGCTGTCATGGGGTGGACCCTTGGGTAGCTCTTTGGAGGATCTTAGGGATATTTCTTTCTCTTCAGCCCCCACTTCAGGAATTCTCACCCTCCATGGTTTGTGGAGGAAGGGTGCTGCTCTGCATGGGTTGGGAGAGTGAAGGTACTGTTGACACAGTAGCTGTGCTCATGGTGGAGTCTATGGAATCCTCTCCCCAACCTGAGGAGAGCAGTGGGTGGAGTTGGTATGGTGCAGCCAGCAGGCTCCTTAGGAAAAGGAGGGAGGCTTCCAGGTGAAGCTCCTGACTGTTTGCAGACAGTCATCCTCATGTGAACTACATGGCTTCTGTGTCCATCATCAGCCTTGAGTGGAAACACACTGCCTACTTAAATTTGCTTCTCACAGGAATCTCATAAGGCTGATATGGCTGAGGTCCTCAAGGTAAGGATGAAACAACATCCCACACATTTTGTATCCTTGCACACTATCCATCTATTCTCCAACTGAGACAGAAATAACTACTTCTAGAAACCTCCAGTGATTAGGCTGACCTTTATGGTCTTTCCTCCTGGATACTTAATTTGGCACTAAGTTTAATCTATTTTCATCCTATTTTATCTAACAAATGTATTTGTCTTCTTTACCTCACAAGATGGTGAAATATTTGAAGATGAGAATCACATCTTCTAAGACTTATGCTCTCCTTTTAATTGACTAGAATATGCTAAACATTTATTAGGTATTTTAAAAATATTTCTTGATTGACTTGAAAAAAGCAGCTCACGCTAGTTTTAGAAGCTCAGACTATTCAGGTAATTCCTTTATATCCTTTTTGTTGGCAACTTTTTGTACTCGAAGAGACCCATGATTGGTGGATCTCTCCATCTCCTTTTCATTCTATTGATAAATGAATGACCTTTGGTAGATGGAACCAAGGTGAGGCCCCATTCAAATGCACTAAGAGAGAAGATTCCCTGGCCTACATTTTCTGAGATCCATAACCTATAAATGGAGGCTGGGATCTTCTGTCCTACAACCCCCTAATCTCCCTGGGAAAGGATTTCTCATTGGTGCCTTACAGAGACATCCAAGGATGTAATTAAGATGAACCAAAACTGTAGTATGGAAAGTGTATATGTAATTTAATAAGCAGGAAATGTCAGTTTGATATGGGCATAAAACACTATGCGGTCATGCAGTATGTGCCCTCCTTAATACTCACCACCAGGCTTACCCATCCCCCTATCTCTCTCCCCTCCAAAACCCTCAATTGGTTTCTCAGGGTCCACAGTCTCTCATGCTTCATCTTCCCCTCCAATTTACCCCTATTCACTTTTCCTTTCCTTCCTGGTGGTGGGTATTAAGGAGGGCATGTATTGCATGGAGCACTAGGTGTGGTGCATAAACATTGGATTGGAACACTGAAAAAAAAATCCTAAGTCGTCATAAGAACAGTCTTTCTGGTACTAAGCACAAACAGATTCTTGCCTAAGCATTAGGAGAACCTGATGGGCTCCACCTCTGTCCCATTTATGCTCCTTTTTCCCCTCATGCAGCTCAGTGGAGACCCTGATCCTCTTTCTGGCCCTTCACTGAACTACACTGGATGGGCAAATACTTGTGTTCTGGCTGATATAAAAATGGCAGCAAAGCCTTCATCTACCCAGGAATTATGATTTAAGTTACTGTCTCTAAAATACAGAGTTTTCATAAATTAAATTTCCACCACCATTTATGCTAAGGCATTTGTGCTAAGGTAGAGATCCCTTGTAGAACCTGGAAGATTCATAAATCCACCTCATGCCACCCCACCTTGGCCAGTGTAGGTTCCTCACAACTGGCTGCCTTACCTGACTACACCTTCCCAGGAATGGCTCTTGTTTTCTTATGATTTCAGTGGCTGGGTTCTATAATCCACTGTGGTTTGGGGGCAGACAAAAGCAAAAATTGGAATCAGCCAGACTTGGATTCCCATCTCTATGATTGGTTATTAGTGGTGCCTGAGCTCATCTTTGACCATCTCATCTAATCTCACAATGTTTTCACATGACTTCTGCTATGGGATCCATTTGCATATGAGTGCTAAATTACCAAAGGTCCCCAGTCTGCAGCAGCCCAAGATTGAGGGAGGGGACAAAGACTATTGTTTTGTTTTGTTTTGTGCCCGTTTATGGTGACTCTCATCAAACCAAAAAGTTGTGTTGCCCCATCTGATGCATGCATCAAAATATTGATGTTGATGATAATAAAACCGGAACAAACAAAGAAACAAAACCCTGACATTTGTGCCTATCTTTTCCCATGTACCATTAATTGAATTCTTTTTTATTGTTACTGAGTTTTCCTGAAAGTATTTCAAAATGTTTCCACAAGAGCATTCTTATTGGTATTTATGAACTGGGACTTACTCCTTACTTGAGTTTGAAGGAAGGCAGGGATGAGGTATCCCATGACCTCTCATTGTACCCAAGATGCCATGAGCCCTGCCTTTTTGCTGAATCTGGTGTGGGGACCGATTTCAGAGCACAAAGAGTGCTGAGTATTCAGAAAAGGAAACCCAGCCTTTGGGAGAACTTAATCCATCCCAGACCCAAGGTAAAAAAGAAAAAAAAAAACAACAAAAAAGGAAAAACATTTAAAAAGAACTCATTACCCACCTGGTGGTGGGTCTTAAGGAGGGCATGTATTCCATGGAGGACTGGGTGTGATGTGTAAACAAGGAATCTTGGAACACTGAAAAAAATTAAATTAAATAATAAAAAAAAAAAGAACTCATTAAACCAGAGGCATTTAAACAAAGCAAATCTTAGTCTTTCACAATTGCTCATTTAGGTCTCAATCTAAGAGCATCCTTTGGCTGCAAGTATCAACTTGAATAGTTACTTGAAAGTCATGAAACATTAGCAGGGAAACTTTGATTAAAAATAGCCATTGCTGGGCGCCTGGGTGGCTCAGTGGGTTAAGCCGCTGCCTTCGGCTCAGGTCATGATCTCAGGGTCCTGGGATCGAGTCCCGCATCGGGCTCTCTGCTCAGCAGGGAGCCTGCTTCCTCCTCTCTCTCTGCCTGCCTCTCTGCCTACTTGTGATCTCTCTCTGTCAAATAAATAAATAAAATCTTTAAAAAAAAAATAGCCATTGCTTACTGCTTTGAGAGAATTTTCCTCTTAGAGGAGGGTCTTCAAATTACTTGCAAACTGCTTGATTTGAACATGAACAGATACTTCTCCAAAAAAGACATAGAAATGGCTAAAGATACATGAAAAAATGTTCACCATCATTAGCCATCAGGGAGATTCAAATCAAAACCACATAGAGGTGATTATCTGTTTTGTGTGTGTTGAGTTTGAGGTGTTCTTTATAGGATCTTTACAGATCCTGCTCTTTGTCTGTAGTGTCATTTGAGAATATCTTCTCCCATTCCGTGGGTTGCCTCTTTGTTTTGTTGACTGTTTCATTTGCTGTGCAGAGCTTTTGATCTTGATGAATCCCAAAAGTTCATTTTTGATTTTGTTTCCTTTGCCTTTGGAGATACATCTTGAAAGAAGTTGCTGCGGCCGATGTTGAAGAGGTTAGCGCCTATGTTCTCCTCTCGGATTCTGGAGGAATCTGCCTCTGGATTCCTGTCTCAAAGAGACATACAAATGGCTAACAGACCCATGAAAAAATGTTCATCATCACTAGCCATCAGGGAGATTCAAATCAAAACCACATTCAGCTACCACCTTTTACCAGTTAGAATGGCCAAAATTAACAAGACAGTACACAACATGTGTTGGAGAGGATGTGGAGAAAGGGGCTCCCTCTTACACTGTTGGTGGGGATGCAAGTTGGTGCAGCCACTTTGGAGAACAGTGTGGAGATTTCTTAAGAAATTAAAAATAGAACTTCCCTATGACCCTGCAATTGCACTCCTGGGTATTTACCTCAAAGATAGAGATGTAGTGAAAAGAAGGGCCATCTGTACCCCAATGTTCATAGCAGCAAAGGCCACAGCTGCCAAACTGTGGAGAGAACCAAGATGCCCTTCAACGGACGAATGGATAAGGAAGATGTGGTCCATATACACTATGGAGTATTATGCCTCCATCAGAAAGGATGAATACCCAACTTTTGTAGCAACATGGACGGGACTGGAAGAGATTATGCTGAGTGAAATAAGTCAAGCAGAGAGAAAGTCAATTATCATATGGTTTCGCTTATTTGTGGAGCATAAGGAATAACACGGAGGATACGGGGAGAGAGGAGAAGGGAGTTGGGGGAAATCGGAGGGGGAGATGAACCATGAGAGACTGTGGACTCTGAGGAACTAGCTGAGGGTTTTGGAGGGGAGGGGAGTGGGAGGTTGGGTGAGCCTGGTGGTGGGTATTAAGGAAGGCATGGATTGCATGGAGCACTGGGTGTGGTGCATAAACAATGAATTCTGGAACACTGAAAAGAAATATAAAAAAAAAATAAAAATACCTTTTTCGAGCCCGGCTAGAACCTTGAGAATTGTCATTCTGAACTCTAGATCTGACATATTACCAATGTCTGTATTGATTAGGTCCCTAGCCTTCGGTACTGCCTCTTGTTCTTTTTTTTGTGTTGAATTTTTCCGTCTTGTCATTTTGTCCAGATAAGAGTATATGAAGGAGCAAGTAAAATACTAAAAGGGTGGCAACAACCCCAGGAAAATATACTTTAACCAAATTAGAAGAGATCCCAAATCGTGAGGGGGGAGAAAGGGGATAAAAAGAGGTTCAAAAAGGAAGAAAGAAAAAAAAAGAAAAAAGAAAAAAAAAGAAAAGAATTTTAAAAAAAGAAAACACATTAGAAAAATATAAAAAAGAAAAAATATATATATTAGATAAAGTAGTTAAAAAACGTTAAAAAAGAAAAAGGTAAAAGTAAAAAAAAAAATTTTACCCAAAGGCGAGAAAAAAAAAAACAAAAAATGAAAAAGAAAAAAATTAAATTAACTGCAAGACTAAAAAAAATCACAGGGAAAAAGCCATGAGTTCCGTGCTTGGCTTTCTCCTCCTCTGGAATTCTGCTGCTCTCCTTGGTATTGAGACCGCACTCCTTGGTAGGTGAACTTGGCCTCGGCTGGATTTCTTGGACCTCAGTGTGCGAAAGGAATCCATCAAAATCCTTCAGGAGAACACAGGCAGCAACCTCTTCGACCTCAGCCGCAGCAACATCTTCCTAGGAACAATGCCAAAGGCAAGGGAAGCAAGGGCAAAAATGAACTATTGGGGTTTCATCAAGATCAAAAGCTTTTGCACAGCAAAGGAAACAGTTAACAAAATCAAAAGACAACTGACAGAATGGGAGAAGATATTTGCAAATGACATATCAGATAAAGGACTAGTGTCCAGAATCTATAAAGAACTTAGCAAACTCAACACCCAAAGAACAAATAATCCAATCAAGAAATGGGCAGAAGACATGAACAGACATTTCTGCAAAGAAGACATCCAGATGGCGAACAGACACATGAAAAAGTGCTCCATATCACTCGGCATCAGGGAAATACAAATCAAAACCACAATGAGATATCACCTCACACCAGTCAGAAAGGCTAAAATCAACAAGTCAGGAAATGACAGATGCTGGCGAGGATGCGGAGAAAGGGGAACCCTCCTACACTGTTGGTGGGAATGCAAGCTGGTGCAGCCTCTCTGGAAAACAGCATGGAGGTTCCTCAAAGTGTTGAAAATAGAACTGCCCTATGACCCAGCAATTGCACTATTGGGTATTTACCCTAAAGATACAAACGTAGTGATCCAAAGGGGCACGTGCACCCGAATGTTTATAGCAGCAATGTCCACAATAGCCAAACTATGGAAAGAACCTAGATGTCCATCAACAGATGAATGGATCAAGAAGATGTGGTATATATACACAATGGAATACTATGCAACCATCAAAAGAAATGAAATCTTGCCATTTGCGACAACATGGATGGAACTAGAGCGTATCATGCTTAGCGAAATAAGTGAAGCGGAGAAAGACAACTATCATATGATCTCCCTGATATGAGGAAGTGGTGATGCAACATGGGGGCTTAAGTGGGTAGGAGAAGAATCAATGAAACAAGATGGGATTGGGAGGGAGACAAACCATAAGTGACTCTTAATCTCACAAAACAAACTGAGGGTTGCTGGGGGGAGGGGGTGTGGGAGAAGGGGGTGGGATTATGGACATTGGGGAGGGTATGTGCTTTGGTGAGTGCTGTGAAGTGTGTAAACCTGGTGATTCACAGACCTGTACCCCTGGGGATAAAAATATATGTTTATAAAAAATAAAAAATTAAAAAAAATTAAAAAAAATAAAAACATGACTTTTCTCTTTGCATTAAAAATAAATCAAAACAAAACTAAAAAACAAAAAAACACAACAACAACAACAACAACACATTGAGATGCTACCTTTCACCAGTTAGAATGCTTCCATGAAACTTTTGTTTAATCATATATTCCTCCCTCAGTAAAATGGTATGAGTATCTTTTCAATTAACCGTGGGCTCTTTGTTAAATATGCATGGTTTTTCCTTGCTCATTAAGGTTCATTGATCTTCTTCAAGGTTGAAGAGACAGACTCCCATGGACTCAAAAGCAGAGATAAGCTTTGCTGGCTTATTTCTATCATCCAAATCCTAAAAATGATCCCTTAGTAAATAACACCTTGCTGTCCTCAAAGAGCCTTCGAGAAGCTTATTTTAGGTGAGTTAACCCTGGCTTTGCTATAGATCTTGTTATCCAGCTTCCCCAACTGCTGAAGTCCCTGTCAGCTGCTCCAGTCCCTGCACATCAGCTCAGGGACCAGCATGGTGGTCAGGATCCAAGCCATGGAGTCACAACTCCTGCTATGCCCACTCGTCAGCAGTGTTGCAGAAGTGACTGCAGCTCTCAACACCTCTGTTTCAACATCAGTAAAACAAAGATTCCTATCTCCTATGGTTATCAGAAGGATCACAGGAAGTAATGCCTGGGAAAGCATTCTAAAGCCCTGGGAAGGGCTTTCTAGGTGTCAGGCACAGGAGAGGGGACTCCATCAGCAATAGCTATTTTATTGTTATTTTTATTACAGAAACATTTACTGAGACCCTACTATACTAGGTGCTGGTCTAGGTCACTTGGGATGTTGAAAGGATACGATGGGTCCCTTAGTCTCAGAAGCTTACGGTCTGAAAGGAGCAGATGAATATATGGACCATGAGAGTTCAGGGTGAGCCTGACCTTGAGGGAGGATTCCCTGGGTATTTGGAAGGATCTGCCCAGATGTGGGCTCTGCGGGAGACACCTATAGGGAATTCTGAAGGCGGGGTAAGAGTTGGCCATACCAAAGTGTTTTCATTGACAGGAGAAGCTTGAACAAAGGTCCTGAGGCACAGAGGGGTATGGAGGGGTCTGGAGTCACTGATACAAGGTGGGCAGTGAGCATGTCCGGTCAGAGGCACCTCTGAGATGGTATTGAGGGGCCATGGGAAGTCACCAAAAAAATTAAGTGAAGGAACTAGTGGATGTTCTTCTGTCCCCGGAGGATAGATTTTGCAGGAATATGAGGAAGAGACTGGCTCCCGGTGGCTGGTTCGAGCAACACACCATGGAGAGGGGAAGCCCCTCTTGTTTGTGTAAAGAAGGGATCCCTCTCCTATGGAGCCGTGATAGGAGGCACCCCCTGAAGGCGGGAGCTGAGGTGTCTGGGGGAGAGAAGGGTGAGGACAGGGCCACCAGAATCAGCTGGCAGCATGGAGTGAAACCCTCCCCCCACCTGTAAGGAACAGCTCTGAGGGGGATGAGGTATCCGGCTGCCTGAAATCCCAACTTCTATTCTTTATCATCTCTGCCCCTGGACAAGTGACTCTCTGTGATCCTTGGTTTTCTCCCATGGAACTAGGACTGGTAACACCTTACTGCAGGGCCTGTGCACACCTGAAAAGGGAGCGAGTGTGTAGAACACGGCACCGGGAGCCAGAGGCTTGGTCAGGGGACCCAGACGGAACATGTGGCAAGTGTCATCAGAAATGTGTGAGGCCGTGTAAATCTGGAGGGGTCTGATTCGGAGTTTCACCAATTGCAGTTCTGGTCCCAAATGGGTGCTGGGCTTTGCACCCAGGAAAAGGAGTCGAATGGATCCCAAGGGCATTTTTATCCTGTCCAAGATGCAGAACCAGTTGCTATAAACGTCACTCAGATAAAGCTCAGTCCCAGTGCAGGGAGCTGGGGGCTGAGTGGGGAGGAGACCAAGCTGGAATCAGAGAAGTCTGGCTGTGACACTCATCCCTGCTGCTCCTTCCTACTTCACCACCTTAGGGAAGTTTCTCACCTTCCCTGACTTGTGTTTGCTCCCCTGCAAAATGGGGATGGTGATGCTTGCTTTCTGGGCCACTGTGGCGGGGATTAGGGGAGAAATTTCAAGCAGTGACTGTGTTATCATTAGGGGTGATGCAGAATAATTACAAATAGTTTTGTAGCACAAAATCAGGAGCACTATTTGGGGAAGAACAAGGTATTTTGGAGGTGCCTAGGAGAAGGGGATCATTTTTAGCTGAGATAATCAGGAAAGCCTTTGCTTGGAGGATACGGGACTTGCCCTAGTCCTGGAGGAAGGTACAGACTGAATGGTGGCTTCACCACCGTGACATGGCCAAGTAACAGCTACGTTTCCCAGGACCCAGCACCGTACATACGGTCCAGTTAGACTGGGCCATGGGGCATTTGCATGAGGTTTTGGAGGTGAAGGAGAAGGAGCAGCCATGTTCTTCAGCCCTTAGGAGGTCCGTGAAGAGTGTCCAGATACCATCATGTCTTTTACGCACTGTCCTCACCTGCTGGCTCAGTGGTGGTGGCTCCCACTGAAAGTCTCCTCTGATTCTCCAACTCCTGGATGGTGGTGGGCTTGGCTTCATGAGCAAAAGTGCCACCTTCATTTGCAGGACACCCCTCCACCTATCACAGACTGAGACACAACTAATCCCTCACTCCTGGGAAAACACAGGAGAGCGTCCAGTGGCCTCACCACGTCTGCCTCCCTGTTGTGTTCCTGTAGAAAATGTCCCCTAGCTAAACCACTCATCATGGGGAGCAGGCACAGGGCCTGCTCGTTGCTGACAGCAGGCCTCAGTTCCCGGCCAGACTGCAGAATTATTCAAACAAGCCAACAATGTCCTCCTGATCCTACAAAACCTGCTCCCACAGCTTTGGTGTCTTCCTTCCCTGGCCATGGGGGTATGTGACCAACAAGCTGCTGCCAGTCTCACATGTCCATGGTCAGGTGCTAAGTGTTTGATCCTCCCACAACCCTATGGTTGTAGTCCTTCCCTCACCAGTGAGGTAAAGAGGCCATGTTCAAAAGAAAGCCACACAGGGCTTCCAGTTCTAGCCTGTGGGTTCCATGGGACCTTGCTCTCTCCCATCTGATACCAATCCTTCCTTTCCCACTGCCTTCCTTGTGGACCTGAAGCACTGGCATCAGACACAAAACCCTCCACTTTGCAGGGACTGGTTTCCAGAACTGCATGGATCCATGCCTGGGTCCTATAACTTACCTTGTTTCCCCAGAGGCCATTTTCTGGAAGTAGCAAAAGCACAATTTCCCTCATTCCCAGTAAAGACAGTGAATATTCAGTCTCCTTGCCCACTCCCCTTCTTCTCAGAGGTGAGGGCAAATTCATTCTAAGGACCAACATGATGGCTTCGCGGCAGGGGAGGAATCGGGCCTCACTTGGCATCTGGAGACACCAGACTCTGCGACACACATGCCCCGTTGGTGCTCCTCAGTTCTGGCTGGACCATGCCCCTATCCTCAGGACAGTGACACCTGCTCTGACCCTTCCTGCCACCTCATTTGATTCCTTTCCAATCTATTAGGGGTGGGGGCTCTGTGAACCTATCTTGTGCCCTTGGACTCAGCATTTCATGCAGATGGGATCCCATATCTCCTCAATCCTCCAGTCCCCACCATATCAGAGCCAATATGGCTCTGGGACACCTTCCCCTCCCCTTGGGGCCAGTCCTGGGGTAGGTTCTTGGCTCCTTCTCAGAGACCTTATGACATCTAATTATTTTTCTTTCTCTGTCTCTCTTCTGGTTTAAAGAGGACTTTTCCCTCTTAGAAAAGCAAGTAGTTTTAAAATCATTTCCTTTTTTCCTGGGGCAATAGCTTTTTAAAAAACCCTTAGACATTAAAAACTTGACATCTTTCTTCCTTCTTTCCAACTGGCTTGATGACTTTGCTTTGGAGAAATGACAGCCTCTAGTTCCAATTAGAGAAGGCCATGGGGCCAGTGGGGGATGGGGTGACACAGCATACTCCAAAGTCCCAGACAGAGGGACAAGAGAGGTGCGGAGCCTAGTGTTATGGACTAAATGTCTGTGTTCCCCCCCCCATTCATATGTTAAAGCCCTAACTCCCAATATGATGACATTTGGAGATGGAGTTTAGGGAGATAATTAGGTTTGGGTGAGGTAATGAGTATGGAGCCTTATAGGGGGGGTTAGCACCTTTATAGGAAGATGAAGCGAATCCAGAGGCTCTCTACCCCCTCACCTGTGTCCACTCATTGAGGAAAGGCATGTGAGGACACAGCAAGAAGGTAGCCAGACACAGGCTTGCTTTGAAAAGTTTTACTATTAATTTAAAACAACTTAGCATGATAGACAGTGAATTCTATAGCTAGGGACACATATAGGGTGCTTCCTGTTTGTCAGGCCCTACTCACAACATTTAGTGTATATTAATTTCCTCAGTTCATGTATTAAATGTCTTTCAACTTAATTCTCAAAGCAACAATGTGAGGTAATTACTTTTCTTATCTTCATTTTACAAATGAGGCACAGGGAGGTTGGTTACTCATCCAAGAACACAGAGAGAGCTAATGGTTGTCAGGGAGACTGGTTCCTAATCACCATGTAGCACTGTCTCATACCAAATGAGTTTTCAGGATTAAAATTGGCTATGCGGTTGATTGATTAGCTGGACAGAGAAAGAAAGGATAATTACTGGAAAAGAATAGCAAAGGATGAACAAAAGGGTGGGACCCATAGCCTAAGTAGAAAGGCTGAGCTTTGAAGGTTGAGGGACAAGAGGAATAACAGACAGAGCTGGAAGGTGATAGTAACAGTGTTTGAGCACCTGAACCCAGCTGCTCCTGAAGCTGATCAGATGCATTATGCAAATTTCAGCTTGAACCAACAAAATCCTTTTCTTACTTAAATCAGGATATGTTGCATATTCACTGACTTGCATCTGAAGCATGTTAATAACTGATACATTCAAGGAATTTGGAGTCTGGTGGTAGAGAAGAGAGGTGGAGAGCTGTCACTGCATGGTCTGACCAGTCTTTGTCTAGCTGTCTGCATTGGTGTCCCTGGCCAGTCCTAATAAGTTATACCAGCAGGCTGGCTTACATCAACAGAAATATATTCTATCAAAGTTCTGGAGGTCAGAAGTCTGAAATCAAGGTGTTGGTAGGGTCATGTTCCCAGAAAGCTCTGGGGAGAATCTATTGTTTGCTCTTGATGCTGGTAATCCTTGGTGTTGTTTGGCTTATAGATGCATCACCCAATCTCTGTCTCCAGGATCACACAGTTATTTCCCTGTGTGTCAGTGTCTAGAGACACCAATCGTGTTGCAGTAGGGCTCACCTGGGTGGATTAGGACTTCATTTTAATTTGAGTCTATTTTGAAATAAGGTCACATTTAGGGTTAGGACTTCAACATATTTTGGGGGGAGGGGCATAATCTGCACACTGTACTCTTATACATGGCTGTATGTGACATACGATTATCTTGATTGTGTCCCCTCCATTCCTCCTATCTTTCCACAAGTGTTCAGGCAGCTTTCTATCTCTCAGATCTCAAGGGAAGAGAGAGATGATACTGTCTAGAACAAAGGCCAAATTCTTGACTTGGAGTTCCAAAACTGGTACTTGAAATTCCCTGTAAAAATAACTGCCTAAAAGCCAAGTGAATTTTGATGTGTAAGAGTTGGACTTGGTTGAAAAACAAAAGGATTTGTGAGTTTTGGCAGGAAAGCTTGGAGGGCCGAGGACAGAGAGAATAAAATAAACTGGATTTCTGGAGAAGCCACAGAATGTAATGCAATGGCTGCTTTTCAGCTACTTGCAAAGGGAAATAAGGATTCAACAAGCAGTGTGCTTAGGAGGCAGGGAGGTTAGAACAGAGCTGCTAGTAGGTGTCTGAGAAGACTCCCAGAGGTAATTTTAAACTCTAAAGGGGCAAGAATCATGCCTAGAGGTTTGAGGAGCCCAATGAACACAATCTGGAAATACTTCAAGTCTCTTAGCATGACCGAAGCAGACCCTTAAGTAGATGACAGAGGCATTTAGCCAGACAGATTCCAAGGCAGCCTCAAGGTTCTGCACATCCTAGGGAGGACCAGGGCCCCAGAGGGACCAGAGCACCTGCTATATCAGAACAGGGGAACACAGTGACCACGGCAGGGATCACAGACCTTAGCGCTCACTGGCTGTCAATATAGAATACCAACAGGTCATGAGGGACAGCTTCACTGAGACCCAACAGCTTCACTGTTGGCCTCCCAGGTTGGAGGCCAACCCTTACTTCAGGCAGCCTGTCTGGAACCATGTGACTGTTCCCCAGAGCATACCTCCTCCCAGAACTTAGTTTGCCACAAAGACACAAAAAAGGGGAAGGAAGGAATCCATCACTTGGATAACCACTTATCCCCAGCAGGCTGAGTCATAAAATGGAAGTGGCCAATTTTCTTGTATTAAATTTTATTTTTTTTAAAAAGATTTTCTTTATTCGAGAGAGAGAGAGATCATAAGCATGGGGGAAGGACAGGAGGCGAGGGAGAAGCAGGGTCTTTGCTGAACAGTGTGCCCAATGTGGGGTTTGATCCCACGACCTTCAGACCAAGACCCGAGTTGAAAGCAAATGCTTAATCACTGAGCCACCATGGTGCCCTTAAACCCCGGAGCAGGATAGTTACATCTGTATACATCTGAGGCTTCTATTTTTCTCCCCTTGAACTGTATTCTTTCTTCCCTAATTCTTTTTTCTTATTTTTTAAAAATTTCTTTTGAGGCTTCTTAATATGTGTATTAGTTATTTATTCCTGTGTAGCTTAGTAGCTGAGGACAATGCATGATCAGGTTCTCACAGTTCCTGTCAGTGAGGGTTTGGGGTGGGATGTACCTGGGTTCTCAGCTTCAGGGTCTCCCCATGCTGCTGTAAAGTAGTTGACAGAGACTGAGGTCTCATGAGAATGCCCTCTGGGGAGAAGAAACTGTTTCCAAATTTGTTCAGGTTATTGGCAGAATGTGTTTCCTTGTAGGTGCAAGACTGAGGACCGACTGCTGGCTGGAAGTTGCCCGAGCTTGCAGGGGCTCCCTCCAGTCTCCTTCCCCAAAGTCCTCCCCCTGGGTAGTTCACAGCATGACATCTATACCTTGAAGGTCCCCAGGAAAGTGAAAGCAAGGTGTTTAGAAAGGTGAAGTCTTATGAGATGTCATCACAGGAGTGACAGATGGTCACGTATGCCTTGTTCTGTTTAAATAAAAAATAAATTAAAAAAAATAAATTTAAAAAAAGGAAGGTAAAAAATACATGTAATGTGTCTGATAGCCATTTGTATGTCTTTATTGGAGAACTGTCTGTCCATATCTTCAGCCCATTTTTTGATATGATTGTCTGTTTTGTGTGTGTTGAGTTTGAGGAGTTCTTTATAGATCCCGGATATCAACCTTTTGTCTGTACTGTCATGTGCAAATATCTTCTCCCATTCCGTGGGTTGCCTCTTTGTTTTCTTGTCTGTTTCCTTTGCTGTGCAGAAGATTTTGATTTTGATGAAGTCCCAAAAGTTCATCTTTGCTTTTGTTTCCTTTGCCTTTGGAGACATATCTTGAAAGAAGTTGCTGTGGCTGATATCGAAGAGATTACTGCCTATGTTCTCCTCTAGGATTCTGATGGATTCCTGTCTCACATTGAGGTCTTTTATCCATTTTGAGTTTATATTTGTGTACGGTGTAAGAGATGGTCGAGTTTCATTCTTCTACATATAGCTGTCCAGTTTTCCCAGCACCATTTATTGAAGAGACTGTCTTTTTTCCACTGTATATTTTTCCCTGTTTTGTCAAAGATTATTTGACCATAGAGTTGAGGGTCCATATCTGGGCTCTCTACTCTGTTCCACTGGTCTATGTGTCTGTTTTTATGCCAGTACCATGCTGTCTTGGTGATCACAACTTTGTAATAAAGCTTGAAATCAGGTAATGTGGTGCCCCCAGCTTTATTTTTATTTTTCAACATTTCCTTAGCGATTCGGGGTCTCTTCTGATTCCATACAAATTTTAGGATTATTTGCTCCAGCTCTTTGAAGAATACCAGTGGGATTTTGATCGGAATAGCATTAAAAGTATATATTTCTCTAGGCAGTATAGACATTTTAACAATGTTTATTCTTCCGATCCAAGAGCATGGAATGGTCTTCCATCTTTTTGTGTCTTCTTCAATTTCTTTCATGAGTGTTCTGTAGTTCCTTAAGTATAGATCCTTTACCTCTTTGGTTAGGTTTATTCCCAGGTATGGTTCTTGGTGCTATAGTAAATGGAATCGATTCTCTAATTTCCCTTTCTGTATTTTCATTGTTAGTGTATAAGAAAGCCACTGATTTCTGCACATTGACTTTGTATCCTGCCACATTACTGAATTGCTGTATGAGTTCTAGTAGTTTGGGAGTGGAGTCTTTTGGGTTTTGCATATAAAGAATCATGTCATCTGCAAAGAGAGAGAGTTTGACTTCTTCATTGCCATTTTGGATACCTTTTATTTCCCTTTGTTGTCTGATTGCTGTTGCTAGGACTTCTAATACTATGTTGAACAAGAGTGGTGAGAGTGGGCATCCTTGTCGTGTTCCTGATCTCAGCGGGAAGGCTGCAAGCTTTTTCCCATTGAGGATGATATTTGCTGTGGGTCTTTCATAGATAGATTTTATGGAGTTCAGGAATGTTCCCTCTATCCCTATACTTTGAAGTGTTTTAATTAGGAACGGATGCTGGATTTTGTCAAATTCTTTTTCTGCATCAATTGAGAGAACCCTGTGGTTCTTCTCTCTTCTCTTATTAATTTGTTCTATCACATTGATTGATTTGCAGATGTTGAACCATCCTTGTAGCCCAGGGATGAATCCCACCTGGTCATGGTGGATAATCTTTTTAATGTTCTGTTGGAACAATTTCTTTTGAAGTTTAACTCATAAATGCTTTAAGAAGTAGCTTTAGTTAGCTCCTCTTTATCTCCCTCCCCTCTGCTTCTGCAGCCCTTCCCCCCTCCTGTAATATATATTAATATAGTTAGTTTTAAGAACAAAAGTGGCTTACATCTCCAGAAGACATGATATAAAATCAAAGAGGCACTGCATAATTAAACATTTAAACATGATTAAACATGAATGAATAAGGAAGATGTGGTCCATATACACTATGGAGTATGATGCCTCCATCAGAAAGGACAAATACCCAACTTTTGTAGCAACTTGGAAGGGACTGGAAGAGATTATGCTGAGTGAAAGAAGTCAAGCAGAGAGAGTCAATTATCATATGGTTTCACTTATTTGTGGAGCATAACAAAAAGCATGGAGGACATGGGGAGTTAGAGAGAAGGGGGTTGGGGTAAATTGGAAGGGGAGGTGAACCATGAGAGACTATGGACTCTGAAAAACAATCTAAAGGATTTGAAGTGGTGGGGGTGTTGGGACGTCGAGGTACCAGGTGGTGGGTATTATAGAGGGCACGGATTGCATGGAGCCCTGGGTGTGGTGAAAAAATAATGATACTGTTATGCTGAAAATAAATAAATGAAAAATAAATAAAAAAAATAAATGTTGTGTAAAAGTTAAAAAAAAAAAACATGATTAAGCACACTTACATATATGCTCTTGGGCTAGGAATTGATTTCAGTACCATGGACATTTACCCAATCCAAAGCTCCTGGGGGTGTTTGCCTTATGCTAAATACAAACATAACAAGGCACCCGGGTGGTTCAGTGGGTTAAAGCCTCTGCCTTCACCTCAAGTCATGATCCCAGGGTTCTGGGATCAAGCCCTGCATAGGGCTCTCTGCTCAGCAGGGAACCTGCTTCTTTTTCTCTCTCTGCCTGCTTCTCTGCCTAGTTGTGATCTCTGTCTGCATGGAGCACTGGGTGTGGTAAAAAAAAATAATGAATACTGTTATGCTGAAAAGAAATAAATTTAATTAAAAAATAGAAATATAACAAAATGACCCTTCTCACCCCAAATATTGAAGCAGTGTTTGTAAGTGAGTGGGGTGCTTTTTGGGACATTTTCCATTGACAGGTGTTACTCACCATGCACGGTCTTAAGTAATTGGATCAAAGGCATTGTTAACCACAATCATTAACATTTATTAATAATCTATATGTGCCAAACAGTTGTTCTGAGCTTTTTACATGCATCAACTCATTCCATACTCACAATATCCCTGGAAGAAATTAATATTATTTCTCATACTTTACCTATAATGAAATTTAGACACAAAAGTTACAAGATTATCCATGGTAGAGCCCAGAGTTGAATCCAGTAATCTGACTGTAGATCTCATACTCTTAATCACTATATTTTAAGATTCTACAAAGTCAGTACAAAAGTCTTTGAAATGACCTAAAGAGAAGTAAGACTTCTTTGAGCTATTTCATTAAGTCTCAAGATGAATTGCTTGATGAAAAGACCCTGGTGTGTTGTGGGTTCAGGGTTCAGTGGTTTCCATCTGTATAATGGGGCAGGTTCTAGTGAAGCACATTCTCCTATATTTATTACTTTTGTTCCAAAGACTAGCTCATGTGAACTTTGTGTGAAATGATATCTCTTTTTGGCCCTCTTTTAAAATATTGTGCTCAACTCAAGTCAACAATCTCTCACCCTGTGTGTTAGCAACATTGGGCTCCTCTTAGCAGGGAGCTAAGAGGATGAATCAGCCACAAAATGGGGTATCACAAAAAAAGCTTAAAAGAAAACCAAAATCAGATTTCTGGAAATGTTGTTAAAGGTTCTACATGTATTTCAAGACCTATAAATATCTCATCTTCTATCTTTGAAAACCTTTACTGCTGGTCCAAATGTTAATCCACATTAGGTTATAAACCTGGAAAGGATTCTGTGGTCAAGGATAAAAGACAAAAGATAAAATTGGATGCTTCCTGGCTGAGTCCAACCCTGCTGAAGAAACCAATGACTTTCTTTCCTTGACTTCAAAGCCCTGACAGATTTACTTATTCCCCAAGCCTGTCAATCCAGACGAAAAAGTCCTTTGCAGAATCCCTGCTCTAATAGTGTCCAGCCAGTTCTTCATGATAAGAAGGCCTGGGAGGGAAAGTTAACCTAGAATAAGCTTCCGCCTCACTTTTTATTGGAGACAATGCCAGTGGTCTCTCATGTTGGTTTCCATTTGCCTTCCCCAGGCTAATAGGTCAGCTTTGGAACAGACTCACCAAAGCTGGCTTCTGTCACATCAAGAATGCAGAGGAGCATTTTACAATTCAAACAGAGTAAATATGGTGGCTACTAGGGGATGGAAAGTGAGGGGTTGAAACTGATGGCCTTTAAGCGTACAAACTTATAATAGATAATCAATAAGCCATAGAGAACTAATGCACAGTATACTGAATATAGGCAGTAATAGTAATGCTGTATTATAAGTATATAATGTGACAAATGCCATTACAATGGTAATGTGAAGTACCAAATGTACAATATATAAATGTACCACATGCTGTACACCTTAAATTTACATGATGTTACTTGTAAAATTTATTCAATTAAAAAAAGAAAAGAAAAAATAAAACTAAGAGAATTTGGTCTTATGCTTTGTCCCTTACTTCTGACCAAGATATACTCACATCATACATGGAGGTGAGAAATAAATCAGATTTTTTTTCTAGGAAAAATCATAATAAGATTAATAATAATAATAATGTTCCCTAATGAAAATAGTAAGAGAAAAGATATTAACACTTTGATGCTACTTATTCAATTATGTCTTTATTGCCTAATGTTTATTAAACATCTAATACATGCCAGGCACTAGGATAGGTACAGGAGTAGAGCAAAATGGGAGACCTGACATTAGGTATGCATCCCTAGAAATAGAACTTGAGATGTGATTTCATATGCAAATAGTTTATGGTAAGGCTACAACGCTACCAGGGGAAAACAAAACAGGAGTGGGGGAGGGAGGTTGGAAGAGAGAAGAAGCAAGGATGTGCTGCTCTCTGACAAAGTCCCAGCTTTAGGCTGGTCTCATGTTCTGAAGCGTAAACAGCAATTTGGATTTTGCTCCGTAGAGAAGCAAGGGAGCTGAGCTCCCATACTCCTGTGCTCATTAGTCACTGGATAAGCTCTCTCCAAGGGTATTAACTTCTGGGAATGCTGGCTCTATGCTTGTAGGAAAGGTAATCCCAGTAGCTCAGAAGCAGTGCACTGATGGCAGTTGTAGGGGCTGCCTCTCGGAGAGCAGCTCACCAAAGCTAGTATGTGGGTACTTGGAAGGATTAAGAAGATATCTGAAGGATCTGGGTGGGGCAACCAACAAGTTCATACAGTCCAGCCCACATTCTGTCTAGATTTACTTCCTTCTTACATTATATTCCCTCCAACCTGTCATGGCTTCTTCAAGATTGGGGTTGAGTTCAATCTCTGTGGAAAGCCATGTAAGAGGAGAGTTAGTGGGACAAAATATAGCCTCTGGTGCTCTAGTTGGTCCCAAAGCAGTATCTGATGTTCGTTATCTCTTTCTGCTGGCACCTATTCTAGATAACCTTCACCATTGGTAATCACTGCTGCTGGCCTGGTGGCTTGTTTAGCAAAGTCACCATGAACTTCATCCCTGAGAGATGACTATGCCTATGATGGTCATTGTTGTAACTGCCCATGCTCTTAAAAATGGGCAGGAGAGTGCCAAGAGATACCCCAGTGAATCAAATGCATGGCAATATATTCCTTTCTGCACCTAGGCCGTGGAAACCCTACTTTCTCATGGTAATCAAGGTCAAGTACTCCTTCCAGGATGATGATACCTTTATTTGCCTGCTGATATGCTGTTGGAGAGACCCCAAAATGACTGGGTAGCAGCTGTAGCTTTTAGTTTAATGTGACTTTTACTGTGTCTCCTGCTGGAAACAGTTATCCTCTGGTAAGTGGGCCTCTAAAATTGTGGGGATGAAATCACAAATTTCCTTGTGACTTGGTGTAGGTGAAGGTCGGTTATTGTCATTCTTGCTTTTAAAGTTTGATTTCTGGATCCATGTACTCTACCATGGGGACTTAGTACCTTATAATGGCTGTTGGTTTAAGATAAGTGCTGCATCCTGGGGGACCACAGTACCCCAACATCATGGGGTGTTGTCTCCATTCTGGGATCTTGACTATATCTTCAAGGTACCCTTATTGTGCTCTATTATTATAGATATAATAGGGTGAGTAGACCCATCATCATGTACCTAATGTCACACTTTCTTTGCCCTAAGTGGTCTCTTTGTTCTAGACAACATTTTGCTATATGGGACCCCCGTCATGGTATGTTTGTTACTCCATGAGTTCTCTGATGTGTGGGCCTTGGCAGTGGGGGAGGAATAAAATGATATATGTGAATCTTGATCATTATTGCTGCTTTTTCCAAGCCAGAGAAGAATAAGGAAGATGTCAAACAGGAGATAACTTCAAAGTCCTGGGCTTAGACTTGTGTCTCAGGGAGAACTGGAGTAACGTAGAGGTCAACAGGGTGGTTGCCCTGCTCATAGGCAAGGCATCTTGGATTCCACACCCTGTGCCTGCCTGCCAGTTCACTGGGAAGACCTCTTCATCCAGGGGACATAAACTTCCAGGCACCTCCTGCCTGGGAGGAGTTTTTCCCAAAAGAGTCACATGGACAGAGTTCATGGAAGTTTTTCCCAAAAGTTTTCCCTGGGAGTTTTTCCCAAAAGAGTCACATGGACAGACACTTGAAGCCAGAGGATGGGCACAGAGGAATTGGGTAAAACAGATGTGAGGAGTTCTAGATGAAGTGCAGACAACGTCCTCCACAGACCTACAGTTCATGGCTAGCTGTGGCAGATCCTAACCAAACTGTCATAATTCAGAGCAGTAGGTGTCATAACTTACCCTACAATTCCAGGGTCCCTGAGCCTAAGTCTGCTTCTTGGGTTTAAGGATGTGAGAAGGGAGAAGGACAGCTATGCCCCAGGAAGTGACCTCTGAGCTGAGCTCAGAAAGGTGGATGAGGATTATTCAGACAAGTGGAATAGGGGATATGATGTTCCAGGTGGATGAACAGTCATGAGTAAAGTCACAAGGATGAGAGACCAGGTACAAATATTGAAGAAACTGACAGGAACATTGAGAGTGTGTCTGTGTGGAAAGGATGATGGAGGATAAAGGCGTGTTGATAGGGATGAAAGAGTAGTCTAGTTTAGACAGAATACACTAGATGAGAACCAGATGTTGAATGATCTTATATGTTATACTGAACAGCTTGTATAGTTTACTTAAGGCAATTGAAAACAATGAAAATTGTTGAGCAATAAATTACTCAGTGAGAATTGATTACATGGTAAGAAGAGTAGTATGGCACTGGTGTAGAGAATGAGATTGGAAAGTGTATAATATTGGAGATACTAAGACCTATTCCAGGAAGTAATTGCAATAATCCATGTGAAGAAGGACTTGAGCCAGAGCAGTTGTTGAGAGATTAAGAAGCACAGGGAAAATTGTGAGAGGATAAGAGACATGGTTAATGACTGTGGAGGTGAAGGAGAGTCCTGGATTGGATGGTAAAGCCATCACTGGGATGGGGACTCAGGAAGGGGGAGCCAGGAGCAATGAGATCAAACACAGTCATCAGTGTTCTTTGTCTGAATTTGAGCTTTGCATGGGACATCCAAATGGAGATGTCCAAGAGGCTGTTGGATGTGGACTGATAGCTCAGAGCAGAAGTTCAGGCTAGAGATATAAATTAGAAATCAGCAGAATGCAGATGATAATTAAAGCTATGACGGCAGCTGCGACGCTAAAATTGTCCAGGGTGAGAAATAAATGCACAAGAGTAAGGGGGGAACATATGGGAAAATACACATTTGAAAGGAGCTTTGAAGAATGAGAACCTTATCAATGAAATTGAAAAGAATTATCTCGAAGAGCAGAAGAACCAGAAACCAGGAAGAAGACAATTTCTCCAGTGCAGCAGAAGAGCAAACTGAGGGGGTCATGGGATCAGACCACAAGTAATTTCTCTGTGTCCTTCAGGAGGTCCACTTCAGGGGAAAGAGTAGGTGGGAGAAGGGTGGTGAGGGCATGTGACCTTGAACGTGTGTACACGTGTGTACACGTATTCAAGATGCTTTGTTGTGAAAGAGAGTGGGGACAGGATAGTGTCCCTAGTGAGTGGAGGGTGGAAGGAGAGATTATTTTTTTCTTGATGTGAAAGAGTTGGGTATCTTTACGTGTGAATATGAGAGAAGATAGGAGTGGACAGGGGAGTGTGGATCTTACAAAGGTGGGAGGAGTTGGGTCCCAGACTACAGATGGACAGATGAGCTGTGGGGAAGAAGGGGCCACTTTTTCTACTGCCCTAGGAAAGCAAGAATGAGAAAGGGTGTAGGCTCAGAAGAATTTGGGGGGGGGTATACAGAAAAAGGAAGATGTTTTCTTGGTTGCTGTTTGCTGAAAGTGAGGGCAGGAGATGGGATGGTGGTTTGGAGAAAGACTTGACAGTGTAGTCTGACCCAGGTGGAGCTGGGATAGCATCAGCAGTGCTGGCCTCCTAGGAGCCTCAGCTGCGGAACACCGGTTTCCATTTCCAAGAGTGGGGAGTGTGATTTCCTGGCACATGAGGGCTACACCCACCGAGGACAGACATCAGCCTTGCTACCAACAGTGGCAACAACAAAAATCAGTTTTCTGTGACTCTCACAAGGGTTACCGGGACAAACTTAGAAATCTGCTGAATGTAATGTTTGGATAAAGCCTATGTAAATACAAGTCTTTATTTTGAAGGAATAAAGGGAAGGTCAATCTCTTCAATACCCGTATGTGAGATTTTACGCAACACGCAGTGAAGTCTCTATTACCCTAAACCTTCAAAAGTGAAAGTTTCAGTGAAACAGGCATGTTCTCTCGGCATGTGGCCAAGCTGTCAGAATCAGGTTTCCTTACACTCCCCCCCTCAGGATAAAGAGTACACACGCACAGTAATTAGCTGAATTTAAGAGTTTATTAAAAAGGTTAAAATCTCTCTTATACCCCATGCTTAGGCATATTTAAGAGTATCCCTTTTTGCATTCTACAAAACATCTACACACCTACATTCACTTCCTAACCATTATTTATTTATTTATTATCTATTATTTTTTTTTTAAAGATTTTATTTATTTATTTGACAGAGGGAGAGATCACAAGTAGGCAGAGAGGGGGGGGGGGGGGGGGGGGGGGGGGGCGGGAAACAGACTCCCTTCTGAGCAGAGAGCCAGATGCGGGCCTCGATCCCAGGACCCTGAGACCATGGCCTGAGCTGAAGGCAGAGGCTTAATCTGCTGAGCCACCCAGGCACCCCCTAACTATCATCTAAAAACATTTACCAGTTTTGGCTGATGCTTGGGCTGGGTGGAGGAATTTTAAAAAAAAAAGAAAAAAAAAAAGAATGTAGTGCAGTCCTCACCTCTCACACACACTTCCAAGGAACTCGGATATTTACCCAATGAGGTTGACACCAAGAAGGATCATCCCCTCATTGAGCTGGAAGGGCCTTGGAGAGCAGATCTCATCAGGTCTGTTTGCAGATGTCCAAACCAAATGGCCAAGCAAGAGATACCACGGTGAGTTCCTGGGCTTGTTGGTGCTAGATCTGAGCCTCTCTGCACAATGTTCTTGCTATTATACCATGTGCCTTGCCAGCCTCAAATCCTCTATGGCCCAACATCATTAAACACACAACATTTTTCATGTTCAGCAGAATGGGCACATCGGGAGGCAAACAGACAAAGACATCTTGAGAACAAGAATGGAAGCTGGAGGGTTTCCAGTTGGCTCTGTAGCCACTAGAATGTCCCCTTGCCGCTTGCTATGATAACCCTTGTTGCCAGCATCTTCATTATGCTTGGTTTGATACAAAAGACCCTTAACTACTCTTAATGAAATTATCATCTCTTCAATGGTTGAAGGTTAATTCTTGCTACATGATTGGGCTGAATATCTTCACCAAGGTCCACTATGCTGAAGGTCATGAAAGAAGATAAGTGGAAGTTTCAACAGAACAGGCATGCTCTCTTGTCATGTGGCCAAGCAGTCAGGAAAATAGGTAGCGCTGGGCTAACAGTATGACTTTACCAGGCTTGTGCTTTGCTCTGCAGGTGGAAAGTACATCTCTTTGGACTGTCGTCAGGATACCTTCCTAGTCAATGACGGAGCAACTTCCCACCTTGATGGGAACATAGATGTTGGAAGGTTGCTGATGTGGTGGGTGGGACGTGTTTCTTTTGTGTGTTAATGAGTGTGGGCACAGTGATTTCATGGAAGATTGTGCTTTTGCTCAGGTCAAAGGTCTTTTTGTTCCACATACCTAAAGCTAGACTAGCATGCTGGCACCATTATTGCTCCATCTTAGAATTTGAACCTTTGTAAGACAGTTAAAATTTTGGACTTGCCCTCCATAATACCCACCACTAGGCTCACCCAACCACCCTGGTGGTAGGTATTATGGAGGACACATATTGCATGGATCCCTGGGTGTGGTACATAAATGATGAATTCTTGAACACTGAAAAGAAATTTTAAAAAATTAAAAAAAAAATCTTGGAGGTAGAAACTGGAAGCAACTTTTTAATAGATTGCCAAATATTTCTGCATGGAGTGGGAAAAGGAGGTCTCCTTTCTTTACTGAGACATTCAGCCCTTAGGGGAACCTCAGAGAATGATAGGTTAAGGCAAACACTGAATTAACTCTTTGAGAACATAATTTTTTGCTCATACACAGCATGGTTGGAAATGTTGCCCCTCATCCCACAACTGTGATATACAGCTGGTCACTGTAACCCCTCTGTGGTAGTTTGGCCCTGGGCCCCACTGTCTCAAGAACATTTCTGAGCACCTTCCCTTCATTACACACATGAATGTATATCTCAGTTGTTTTCTCTCCATAGAAGGGTTATTTCTTTGAAGTAGAACACAACCCTCTCTGGGGAGGCACAATGCCAGTGACAATAAACATTGCCTTTTCTTCTTACAGTTGGCTTGAAGTTTCTGGAACACAAAGAGCTTTCCATCTTTGCCAAGTTTGTCTTGGGAGATGAAACAGACACTCCTTGCCATGGGCTCAAAGTCACTTTTTCCCAGCCTTTCCCCCTTTCTGAAAGTGAGAGATTGAGAAGCAAAACAACAATAACAACAACATTCCCATCAAATTGCAAAAGGTCTGTCAGTAGATTACAACAGAAGTCAAAGCTGCAGAGTCCCGCTTGAGAGTGGAGGGGGTGCTAGTGTTCCCCACATCTATTTCATCTTTGTCAGGATCTGTAGAAGGTCTGATTTGTACCATAGTCCAAAGCTAAGTAGTTGGTCTGCCACAGTTCCATGGGTGCTTAAAGAGGACACGAGTCTCCTAAGTCAGAGACTCAGTTGTGGTATTACTTGCAGCACAGTGATTGACATGACTGCCACACTCCCATCAGTTCCTTTGTGCCCTCAAGGCCCATGGGGTGATGCACAGGAGCTTGGTAGACTGTGTGCACACAATAGGTTTGTGTCGCAGCTTATGAACCATGAAGTTAAGAAACACCAAACACCTTTTTCATTTCAACAAACATTTATAGGATGCCTCCTATGGACCAAGTGCTGACTTATGAATGGAGGACTCAATGAGAAAAATGGAACTCTGTCCTTGTGCAGCTGACTTTCTTTTCAGAAAATATAAAGAACGAAAAATAACCATTATAAATAAGTAAACTACATAGTTAGTCAGAAGAGGAGAAGTGGATAGACTGAGAGCTATAGAAGATGTGGGAGCAGGAATGCTGGTGCTGGGAAGGGGCTAGATGTGGTAGGGAATAGGGTGTTCAGAGAAGTCTTCACTGAGAAGACGGAATTGGAGTGAAGATGGGAGAACACAAGGGAACATGCTTGAGGTCATGTAGATAGATGGGGAACCTGGAGGATGTGGATGCCTGCGTCTGATGCTCAGGAAACTCCAAACTTAAAAGGGGGTTGCTGGCAAACCTGTCACATTTTGCCTTGGAGGGAGACATTGTTTTTATTATCTTGGTCAGAAAACACATCTGCCTTTTTCCCGGCAGGGAGACATCAGTCTATCTTCCAAAGCTATTTGTTAGGTAGCTATTCCTTGGAAAGATGGAACAGAATCTATTAATGCGTTCTCTCAAAAGACAGGCACGGATGCAAGAGACTCACAAAGGATTGTTTCTCAATAGTTATTCCCCACTCACATGCCTACTGACACTTGAGTGACCCAGCTAACACTGAGGTCCTTCCAGTCTTCAATACCAATTTGCAGAGGGGAAAGGGACTCAGCCAGGAACCTGTCCTCAGTTACCATTTACCTCCATCCTAACCCTGGCTCGGCAGGCTCAGATATTCCTGCTGAGAGCTCAAGAGCTCTACCATCACAAAGCTCAAATAAACAGCCCATAAGAGAAAACAGACAGAGTTCTGCCTAAACCTGAGGATTTCTTGAGTTATGCCCTTGTTAAGACCACAACAGCTTGGTTTCTAAGAGCAGAAGAAAACTTTTCCTTCACTCCAGCTTCATTCCTCTGGCTGTGTTGTTTGACAGGTCACCTTGAGCCAATGGGTGAAGAATAACATGGAGCACAGAACCCCTGGATACTAAATTTCTGATACTTAATCTTCCCTAGTGAACTTCAGAGTACTGGTGATACCCTACAGGACACATTCTTTAGGCAACTGAGGAAGGCTTTTGAACAGGGACATATCATCAGCTCCCATTGAACTTTTCAGGGTAGGTGACAAGTCTAATAAACCAAGCCTTGGATTTCTAGTACTAGTTCCTGAAAGCTGTCCACCTTGGCTAGAAATAGATTTGGTGCTCACAACTAGACCACAGCCATTTATTTAAAAACCATATTGAGACGCCACCTTATACCAGTTAGAATGGCCAAAATTAATAAGACAGGAAACAGTAAGCATTGGAGAGGATGTAGAGAAAGGGGAACCCTCTCACACTGTTGGTGGGAATGCAAGTTGGTGTAGTCACTTTGGAAAACAGTGTGGAGATTCCTTAAGAAATTAAAAATAGAGCTTTCCTATGACCCTGCCATTGCACTCCTGGGTATTTACCCCAAAGATACAGATGTAGTGAAAAGAAGGGCCATCTGTATCCCAAGGTTCATAGCAGCAATGGCCACAGTTACCAAACTGTGGAAAGAGCCAAGATGCCCTTCAACGGATGAATGGATAAGAAAGATGTGGTCCATATATACTATGGAGTACTATGCCTCCATCAGAAAGGATGAATACCCAACTTTTGTAGCAACATGGACGGGATTGGAGGAGGTTATGCTGAGTGAAATAAGTCAAGCAGAGAATGTCAATTATCATATGGTTTCACTTACTTGTGGAGCATAAGGAATAACACGGAGGACATGGGGAGATGGAGAGAAGGGAGTTGGGGGAAATTGGAGGGGGAGATGAAACATGAGAGACTGTGGACCTAGAAACAAACTGAGGGTTTTGGAGGGGAGGGGAGGGGGGATGGGTGAGCCTGGTGGTGGGTATTACGGAGGGCAACTATTGCATGGAGCACTGGGTGCAGTGCATAAACAATGAATCTTGGAACACTGAAAAGAAATTTAAAAAAATCACATGAACCTTTTGGCTTATGGAGGATCAAGGTCCCAGACCAGAGGAACCTTAACTGAGTGTGATCTCTTGCTTATTTTAAGAACAGTATGTTTTCTGTATCTTAAGTACTATCAAGATTGTTTGTGGCAAGGACACAGAGTCAATGGGATGAGAGCTTACCCATTCTCACTTGTGATAACCTTTGTATCATTTCATTCCTCCATCTTTCCCTATCTCCACTTCTCCATCCCCTTCTCCTCGTGGGTGGTCATGGCAGATATGGATGCAAGAAAGTGAGCAAGCTGACATGTGATCCACATGGAAGCACTGGAGTTCCTATAGATGTATGTGCAGTGAGGGCTATGTGGTTTTCTGCCAATGTATTATGAGAAGGCCTTGCTCACTTC
Organism: Mustela nigripes; assembly: GCF_022355385.1. Taxonomy (NCBI): domain Eukaryota; kingdom Metazoa; phylum Chordata; class Mammalia; order Carnivora; family Mustelidae; genus Mustela; species Mustela nigripes. The sequence goes on from NC_081558.1 coordinate 214,122,623, forward strand.
AGATAAATAGACATTTTTCAGACTGTCAGCTGGATGGATGCCTTAGAGGAAATCCAGCTCATTGATCCTATAGCTATTGTCCATTGACTCTAAACCTATTCTCCCTTAACCAAGAGCTATCATACATTGACTTTGTAGCTATTCTCCATTGACCCAATGCCTATTGTTCACTGACCCTCTAGTTATTGGCAGAGGATAAAGAACTTATCAGAGTTCCAGTGCTCTAAGATACATCAGTCTGTGTTCAAACTTAGCCTAACAAGATGACCTCTCAAAGATGTTATAAATCTGGTTAGAGACAGGTAGAGTTCCAGAGGAAAATTAATTATTATCACCCAATAATGGCTGTTTTACTACACAGTGCCCCTTTTAATTTATGGATCTATAGAGCTTTATGGCCATCAAGAGTGGACCACTTCCTGAGAGGTAGGCAACTGGACTTTTTGATACAAAGCTTGTGTTTTGAACTCATTTTAATGAACATCATCAAGGCAGGATTATTGAAAGTAATCCATTACAGAAGCAGGTATGATGCAGAATTTTTATTTTTGCACAGCTTGAGAGAAAAAGAAAAAAATGCTAAACTTCTAAGTTTGGGGAATATAGAAGTTTTAAACTGATGAAAGATAGTTTTAATTTTCTCCTGGAAAGTAGCACTTAATTTCTTTTGCATACAAAAGCAGTCTGTGAGTATCTGTGACATGCATCGAATCCTGAAACCATGGCAAGACACACACACACACACACACACACACACACACACACACACACTTCACAAGCATGGAGTCGTCTATGTTCATGTCAGCAGGTGGTCTTGACTGAGTCCTGGACCTATTCTGCAGGTGCTCTGTGTCGCCTATCTATGTAGGCAAATGTGCCTGCCTGGAAAATAAGTGGAAGGAAGCAGTGATGGAAAGGAGGAGGGAGAGAGAGAGGGAGAAGAAGATAACAGGAAATACATTTCTGAATGCTCCAGATGGTAATAACTGACACCAGTCTATGCTGGTGGCTTAAATGGGAGCCTGTAGAGAATACTAGGAGAGGAAGGTACTTGTGTAGTCTGTTACCTGGGCAACTGAGCTGCCATGGGCATATGATCAAGTTTTCTGGTCAGTTCCAAACTTCTGTCATGTAGACCTGAGAAAGTCTGAGATGGGATGTGGGTGCCATGGGAGGAGAGGTTCTCTTTCCTAAGCACATTGTGTAAGGGTCATGGGATGAAGAATGCACTTCAGAGTAGTTAAGAGTAAGTTCCCTGTTAGGATGAGCCATGTGGTAAATAATTTAAACTTGGAGGAAGAAGAAGAAAAAGTTAGATTTCAGAGGAACATAACTTACTATTGGCTTGTTTTCCTCTGGGTACAGAATGAACCAGAGACAACATACACCAAGATGGTCTGTTGCAAACTTAGATACTGGTCACAGTGGTGACAGGATAGGTCCTGGAGGGTAAGATGCTTCGAATTCCCTGGTCCTCTCTTTCTTTCTCCAGCAAGCTGGTGTTAACTGTGGGACTCTAGAGTAGGGGTCTGCAAACTTTTTCTGTATTGGACCAGATGGTAAATATTTTCTGGTTTGCAGGCCGTACCATTTCTGTTGTAACTACTCAACTGTGCCATTGTGGCACAGAATAGCCATAGACAACATGCCAATGATGTGCATGGCTGTGTTCCAATAAAATGTTATTTATAAAAGCAGCAGTTGGCAGGATTTGGCCCCCAGACCATGGTTTGCTGACCCCTGGTCTAGCTAGGGCAAGAGGTTCTGTGGAGAGGCAAGGAAGGAGCAGAACATCTGGGAGTTTTAGAGTACCTGGCCCGTTCCTGACTGTGGTCGGGACCAGCTGCGTCTTCTGTGCTCTTCCCAGCCATCCCTGAGAGGCTGGAATGTTGGTGCCCTCTCTGGCTTATTGAATTGGACTCTGGGTTCAGCCCTGGTGTTTGCAAACACAAGCATCAAGAGGAAGAAGGACCCAGCAATCAGTAGGAGACAAGAGAGGTAGACATCGAAATAAAGGCAGACCACCTTTTCTTTTTTATTTCGCTTAGACAAAATGCAAAGAGTGTCTCATTAAATTAAAAAATAAACAGAAAAGAAAATCAAATTGATTCCCCCCACCCCTTCACTGACGGCACTCATCCTAATTCACAACAGAAGGAGGTCAAATTGAGGACCCAGTTTCTAATGGGAAAGAAAGGTGTGCAAACATGACTAAAGTCTCCCCCCTGCCCCCAAATCAATGTTCCTTTTAAATTCACAAAGAGGGTAATTTTTTCCCCGTTTTCATTCTTAAATCTTGTGTGATAGAACTTCCAGTCAGAAGGTTTAATTAGTCCCCCATGCACTTTGTAGAAAATCAGTAAAAATGCAATAACCTGTGAAGATCATAAAACTGGACTTCTTTCCCAAAAAATCAGATGCCCAGGCAGATGGAGCTCACACTCAGACAGAAAAAAAGCAGGAGAGTCTTTGCACTGTCTGTGGTTTCAGTATTTTCTCTTTTTTTTTTTTAATATATTTTGGCAATTTTCTTTAATTATAAATATTGGAATTCCGTAAAAAAAAGGTAGCTTTGATTGAATTTTTAAATTGTATTTACAGCCGCTGTCCAGTCATGCTGTTTGTTATACCAGGGTGTAGGATTTTGCGTAGGGATTGTTTCCTTTCAAATGGCCCCGAGAGTCGAGCAGCGATTCTTGGGAGCTGCTCATCTTAGCTGCCTGTCCCAGCTCTGCTCCCTCTCGCTGAGGTAATGTGGCCACAGCCCCCTGCTGCCACTGCTGTCCCTCTCTTGTGGAGGACGTGGAAGAGGAGGCCTCCATGGGGATTGGCTCAAGGACCGTGGGGCGCTTCAGGGTCCGACTTTTCTGAGGTTCCAAGCACGCCTGCCCCAAACTCAGGTCCCTGCTTGTGCCTGCACCGCTTCGGTTTAACAAAAAGTCCATTCTAAGGTATGGAGGCAAATGTATGAGGTCACCTGCAAAGAAACACAGAGCAGTTAGTTGGCTTTTGCTAAGCAGGGGCCGAGTGCCTTTCGGGTGTCTGAGCCGGGCATGTCACCATACCGGGCCGTGTTTGCAAGACCCCTTGTCAGAGGTCGCCACAGAGACAGGTGGGACTGTCCTCACCTCCCGTCCCGTGAGGCATAGGGCGAGCCGGCTTTTCTATGGCACATTAACTGAGAATCTTAAGTGTCATACTTCAGCCAGAGAAAGAGAGGTAACAGGATCCTTCAAAACCTCACGAGGGACAGAAAAATGTACATCAAAGGCCAACAGTGCATCCTAGGTATAAAGCGTGATGGGCCGGACCCTGTATGTGATCGGGAGTGCTTGGTGGAGCACGGGGCTCAAGGAGAGAGGCACGGATGCCAAGGAAAGGCTCACTGGCTAGGCCCCTGCTTCTGTCTTTCTCACATGCAGACAAGGCGTGTTGATGGCAGCAAGCTGGGTGAATGCAGGGGGCTCCTCCTGGCTACCTGGGGCTGGAGGGGCTCACTACTTCGGCTCACTTGTAACTCCTTCATGGCACACTGTGTAGGGAGCTCTAGATAGAAAACAGGCTGGGAGTGGGCTGTCCTAAAGCTGAGACTCTAGGAAAGAGGATGCACAGGTTGAGGGAGGCATGGCGGTGGCCTGAGGTCAGAGGACATCCACAGAATGTCAGGGGGATGTAATGGTGAGGCATAAAGCTAGGCATAAAGCATCCCCTAGCTTCCAAATGGAGGATGGTGTGAGGGTGATGGGAAGGAGGTGTGGATTTTTATATATTCAATTTCCTAAAAGCAATGACCTGTCTTTCATTCTTAAGAGTTTAATGAGCAAATGACATGAATTTGCTCTTTTATTTACTTACATGACAATGACTCTTTTATCATTTTGTTCACATACTTGAGAAAATGTGGAATTCATTTACCTCCAGGGTTATTTGAAAATGTAGGTCAAGAGGGCCTCGTGCTGTTTCTGAGACCCAACTGAATTCTGAACACTTGACATATTTGTAATGTGTTGTCACAGATTTGGGAATGAGTCTCTGTCCCAGCTACTCCCCACTGAATGAACAGGGCTTATTAAGCTCTGGAAAAACAATAGGCTGTTGGTCCCAGCTGGATTGCAGGATGCTCAGGTCCTAGATTAGGTGGAACAAATGTGTTTGAAATTACAGACAAATCTCATGATAGCTGCCTTCTGCCTGCAGGGGCTTTCACACTAGGTTCAGTGATCAGGAGGGCTGGGGTAGCTGAAAAAGGTGGATGAGAATTAGAAATCCTTAATAATGGAAACACTACGGTGCCCACATCACGTACGAGGGTTACTTGTGTTTGCTAACTTTACTGCAGGTCTTGCCGACAACCTCTGAATATCCAATATCTCTGAGTGATCCAGGTTTTCAAGCAAAGCTTTACTGAGTTGCACGATGCTCTAATTAGCCCTTTCAACAGTGTGAATGCTGCAAATGTGTTCTCTTAGTAATTCATGCACTTATGTGGAAAAAAGCACCAGAGTAATCTGTCATGAGCTTTGTTTATTAAAGGCATTTTATGTCCATTAAAATCCCAACCCATGTGCCGCTCCAAGGACCACTTGGGAAACTGGGATCTCTAATCACCCATGCATCTTCCATGTTCTTCAGGTGCCTACAGATCTGAGGCAACACATGTGCTTATTACTCCAGCCAGAGAAGAGGAATGGAAACCGTGGCGACCGTCCTCTGGATGTTGGCACATCTGCTTTTCTCAGACTCCCACCCTCCATCTGCCTGTTTCCATGGGAGAAACTAAACAAGGATTCTAATGGTGCGGATTAGGAGGAGAGGTCTGGGAGGCATTGCCTGCATTTAATCTGGGCTCAGTCTCCTCACTCATAAAATGGGAATAATAGTAGAATCTACCACATACAGTTGTGGCGCAGGTCTAATTAGGTAATGCATGTGAAAGGTTTTCAGCCAGACATGTCCCTTCTCAGAAGGTCTGAAGTTAGGGACTGGAGACTGGCCAGGGGTTTCTACCTTGGTTTCTGTCTTCAGTGGGTTGATTAGTGTCCACCACTTCCAAAAGATAGGTCCATGTCCCAATCCTCAGAATCTGTGAGTGTGACCTTTGTAGGAGAAAGTCTTTGTAGATATAATTAAATTAAGGATCTGGAAATGATATCATCAGGACTGCAGGTGGGCCTAAATCCAGTGGCAGGTGTCCTTATAAGGAAAGACAGAAGGAGACTAGAGACAGAGAAGACGAGAAAAACCATGTGAAGAGGGAGGGAGAGGATGGAGAGATGTAGCCACAAGGCAAGGAATGCCTGGAGCCCCCAGGAGCTGGAGGAGGCATGGAAGGGATTCTTTCCTAGAGTCCCGGGAGGGAGCACAGTCCTGCTGACACTGGATTCTGGAATTCTGTCCTTAGAACTGTGAGAGAATAAATCCGTGTTGTTTGGAGCCACCCAGTTTTGGGCCCTTTGTTACGCCAGCTATGGGACACTCACATAGATGTCCTTTCTTCTTGGCTGGGAGAACTTCACTTGGGACCTCCTGGAATGCATCTACTATATGGGAACCATGTCTGCTTACGTCAGTCACAGGAAAGGAGGGGGTTTCTCTTGAGAGACCAGTAACTGCAGCCAACGGAGTTGTGGTTTATGGGGTCTCCACCCTGTGCTCTGACCTGCCACCTGCCCTTCTTCCCTACAGAAGCCAAGGCAGCACCTCTTCCCCTGGTTCCTCTGCTCCCTGCGGAGGCAGACACCTGTCCAACTGACCCCCAAAGACCCCCTGAGGACTAGGTTGGAGGTGGCTTCCCTGAAGTCTCCTTCAGGAGGGAGCAGAAGCCTCTTCAAAGGCATCTGAACCCACAGGGAACAGGTGTCTTGGTTCCTCACTGCCAGCCACCCCCAGGTGACCCACCCCTGGCTGCTGAACCCTCTCCAACTCTGTGGGGCAACATGCCCTAAAGCTAATCTGCCAGGACCCTCTGGAGGCGTCCCATACTTGTGAAAGCAGCAGTGACCTAGGAGACATTCAAAGATCTTTTTTTTTTGCCTTCAACTCTATAATCACCTCTACCAGGCACACACAGCCCTTGGCATCCTGTGTGTTGACACACTATTGCCACAAACATAGGCAGAGCCAAACCCTGACCTTAGAGCATGTTCTGGAAAACCAGCTACAGTGGAGTTCACCTCTACTTTCAGCAAGGTTTGAATCATTGAATCATCTGCGTTCTTCCTCTCTGCTTTACTCAGCCCTACCCCTCCCCTTTCTCTCTCTCTCCTTCTTGTTTTGTTTTCCTTACGCCGACACTCTCCTCCATGGAATGAAGGTAGAAGGAAGATGTGAGAGAGACAGTGCAAGCAGGTGGGGGGACGGAGCTGGCAGCCGTGTGCAACGCAGATGCCAGGGCACCATGTCACGGAAAGTGTGTGGCATTTGTGTGTCTACACATGTGTATGCGTATCTGTTCATGTGTGTATGTGTTTGTGTGTCTATCTGTGTACACATGCACATGTGTTTCTGTGTATGTGCATACGTGTATTTGTGCATATACACATGTAAATGTGTTCATGTGTAGGTGTCTCCATGCGCATGTGTGTGCACACGTGTGCCATCTGTATGTGTGTTCATGTGTTTGTGTGTATATGATGTGTATATGATGTGTTCATGTGTTTGTGTGTGTAAGTATGTGTATATTGTATGTGTACATGTGCATGTGTCCATGTGACTGTGTGTGTGTGTGTGTGTGTGTGTGTGTGTGAGACTGTGTGTATGTCATGAGGACAGAGGGGAGGAGATCCTGGGGGGAGGGACAGATACCACAAGGAGAGGATGAGGCATCCAGGAGAAAGGGACAGGCGGCAGGAAGACCTAGTCTTACATTCTGACCGCTGGAAGGGAAAGGATCTGGGAACCACAATGCCTCCTTCCACGTTTTCCTTCTGCCCTATTTACCTAACTAACTACACTTCTAGCACTTTCCTAGTTAGCTAAACCCATTAGCTACTTTCCCAAACCCAGCATGAGTGCAAACGCAGTGACGGAGGATAGGAGCCCCAGATGAGCCCTTGGGACACACTCCATCCGCTGGTTTTTGTGATGCTTATTCATGCACTTGTGTGTCATGAACACCCCTCTGTGCTCTGCTCCTGAGGCCCACGGCCCTTGAGTCAGAGACATGGGGTGGGGGCACAGCTGGAGGGGCCGACATACCCTTGGGGAGAAGGGGCTCTAAGAGGCTGAGCTGAGGGGCCATGGACCTTGGGTACCACTAGTATCTCCGAAAGTTCACATGAAACAAGTGGCATCGATTTCTACCTCTGTCCCTAACTACGTTGCTCATGGGTACCTTCCTAACTCCTCACCCCCAGATGCCCTGACGGTCCCGCATCCACCAACAGGTAGGTGCTCAAAGCTTGCCATCCTCCCCGAGGGAGATTTCAAGCCACGGTTGGCCCCACCACATGAAAACTCACAGTAAACCAGCCTCACTCATCTGAAACCTTCCTATCTGGAGACCCAAATTTCCTAAACGTTCTCGGTAGCGTCAGAGGCACACATGAAGTCTGAATGCACTTTAGCTTTGGAAGAAGGATGGCGAAAATCAATATTGAAAAAGAGCAAGAATGCATCCATTCAGAAAATCTATGATGGATGTGCGTTCCACGAATCTATTCTCAGATGGTGCTTCCTGCCATTCAGTGTGCACACACTTGGGAATGAAATGTCTAAAGTTGAGATCAGTGGTTCTCAGCAAAGAGGGACTCTGCCCCCAGGAGGTGTGTGGCCATGTCTGAAGACTATTTGGATATCACAGCTGGGGTGTGGCTGTCACTGGTTTTTCTTGGACACAGGCTAGGGATGCTGTCCAACATCCTACAAAGCATAGGATGCCACTGCCTGCCCCTCACCCCCATGCCTTTAGTCCTCCAGTGCTCACTGCGTTGACCCTGAGAAACCGTGGTTTAAAGGGGCTAAAGTTCACAATTCCATGTGGACCCTTATTTTGCTTTAATTTTATTAGAAAAACATTTCATTCTATCAAATAAGTAATTATACTGCTCAGTATCTACTAATCCAAAAGGAGTTATGGCCTCCGTTCTTGGGAGAAAGTGAGGGATGGGTCTCATGCAACGGCAGTCACAAGGTCTTCCTCTTATTTGGTCTGAAGAGGTGGGAGCTTAGAATGGGATAAGAACATGAGCTGGAGAATTCTGAGCTTCCTGCTAAAATCCTGCCTTTACCTGTAGATGGTTCTGTGATACCCTTCAAGTTTTGCATCTTATCTTTAGGCAGGTGAAGGGGGCACGGTCATTTCTAAGGGCACTCTCAAGTCTGTAAGAGTCTTTCTTATGCTCTTTACTATCTAACCTGTGAAAATTGAGCAAGAACAATGCATTAGGAATTTGAGGATAAGTACAAAACAAATGAATGCATTTTTGGGGAGTCTAAAATTCTGAGGCACATGGAAAAAGCTTTCTTCCCCTTCCAATGCAATACTTCATTAGCTCCTGTGAAAGCATGTATAAGTACGTGTAAAAAGAAAATGAATCAGAGTCTCTGGGTCTTAGCTCTCCTCTGAGGCCATATAAAAAGGAACTTTCATCCATTTCTAATAAGGCTTCATATCTGCCCTTGGATGGAGTTGGGTATTGATGCAAAGGTAAGAAGCAAAAGATGCTTACCTTGACTTCTAGCAATTTCAATAAGAACCACACAGATCAGACTTGTAATGATGACAGTATTAAAGAGCTAGTTAAAAGGGGAGAGAGTATGGAGTCTGCCCATTCTGGAGGCAAAAGAGATCTAACACTTTTTTAGTTTAATATTAATGCTGCAGCAAGGTAATGAAAACTTGTAAACGAATCTCTCTTGGTAAATGAATCTTCTCTCCCAAATGGCCCCCAGGAAAACCCCTAAATAAATAATGAGAGATTGATACCAGAGGTCCATGTACGTGGATTGTATTACCATTCTTGGCTTGTACTTAGGAGGCTTCATGCATTTTTAAGAGCTCATCAATATTGTGATCCTCCTACTCTCTGGTGAACTTTAAAAACTACACTGAGATACAAAGTGGGGCTTTGAGTTTGTTGCTGCTCATGATTTTTCTGAAATAAAATAGTTCTGAATGAAGAGCAGGATTGGAAAACCTGACCCAGCGTGGAGACCAGGTCAGAATCCCTTAGCTGGGTGTTTGGAGCACCCAGTGAGAAAGGGTCCATGAGGTTCAAAGAAGCACCAGCTCCCACCTAAGATCTCTGAGAACCCACACACTGGGGACTACTGAGGAGGGAGCCTGCTAGGAGACCTGCCCCTGCTCCACCGTGAGGCTGGCAGACCTGTTTCAGCAATCCTGTGCACCTTGGGTCATCCTACGGAAGGACAAAGTTAACCTGGAAATGAGAGGATTCTAGGCATATGGAATATACATTTGGGGAGTTTAGGAGTCCAGAGAGCAGGAGTCATGACCAGTGAGGAAGACAGGTCTGGTTTCTCAAAACCCTGTGAGTCTCTATCCTGAGCAATGGACAGCTACACAAGGGATTTCAACACCAGAATGTCACCACACACTGGAATTTAAAGCTTGTTGCTTCCTAGTTTGGGATATAGGATGCATTAGAAGCTGGTGCCAGCTGTGCCCACACAGGGCTCCATGGAAATATGATGGTCTTTGCTGTTTTCTTGCAGTTTTGTATATTCCCAGCACCTTCAGGTTATCATGACCTCTCACAGGAGTGTGTGTGTGTGTGTGTGTGTGTGTGTGTGTGTGTGTGTGTTGGGGGGTGTGTGTGGTCCCTGTCTTCCAGAAGCTGAATTTTGCCTTGTTTCTTAGATTTCCTTATTCATCTGTTTTGTGTCTATAGGTCTCTGCTGTTTAGGATACTACCTGCTATTCTGACCAATTAAGGAGACTGTGGGAAGCATTGGTTTAATATTATTAACACTTTTATGTCTTAGGATAATACCTGATACAGTATCTTTTTATAGAGAAGATATTCAATAAATATAGGTTGCATAAATGAGTGTAATAGATTTGTGTTTTCACAGGGACTTTTTGGAGATGCACTTTCACTGTGATTAAGCCTTTTTGCTTGTCATCTGTGCCACTAGAATCTAGAAACTTTCTTCTGGCCACTCTGCAGGACACAGATGGGCTTCCTACCTCTCCCTTACAAGTTACCAGGCACAGACCTCCTCCTTACCTTGTAACACCCATGGGATCCCCAGCAACTAAAGCTGAACCCCAATAAACTAACCAAGAAAAACAGTGAGCTAAGGGGCTTGGAGTCGGAAAAAAGGCAGTCTGAACAAAACACACACTTAGGAATTGGAGGATATACATAAGCAGCAGTGTCTACGATAAAACCACAAGAGCTCTCAGAAAGTTGAGAAGACTTGGGCCCTTGAAACCAGAGGCAGAAAGAGGAGGAGGCCAGTGCAAAAGGCAAGTGGGCTTGGAGTTCCAAGTTTGGGACCCTGCATAAGGAGTCCTACCATCACTTCATGTGTCCTGGAGACATCAAACTAAAATAACAAGACAGTCTTGTCGAAGACAGTTGAAGAAGGTGAAATCGCCAATACGCGTTAAAGAGATCAGTGAGGAGAAGGGAGTTGAGGGAAATTGGAAGGGGAGGTGAACCATGAGAGACTATGGACTCTGAAAAACAATCTGAGGGTTTTGAAGGGGCAGGGGGTGGGAGGTTGGGGGAACCAGTTGGTGGGTATTAGAGAGGGCACGGATTGCACAGAGCACTGGGTGTGGTTTAAAAACAATGAATACTGTTACGCTGAAAAGAAATAAAAAAATTAAAAAAAAAATCAGTGTCCTAGCAGTGAGCCAGGATGAGCATGGTGAAATATTTAGGTCCACCCATGGCAGGTATGCGGAGCAATATTCGGAGGTGCTGTTCATGGCCCCCAGGTCTTTCTAACTTTAAATATTATGGGAGTATTTGAAAGTTTGTCAGCTCAGAGCTAACTGTTGCTATGGGTGGTGAATGTGAGGCTCATTCCAATCTCCTGCCTTTGCTCTTCCTCTGGGCACACCACTGTCACCTTAGGATGTCTTCCGGAGTTTCTTTGCCCCATTCACCTTAGATCTCAGTTCACAACTCATTGCTCCAAGAGGACTTCCTGGACCATTCTCCCCAACCCCTAACCCCTGCCAGACTTGATCCCCTATCCCATTACTTCCCTTCCCAGCACTTATCATGATCTGAAACTGTGTTGTTTGCTTATTTGATCAGTGTATGTCTCTCCAACCAGGAATATAAACTTGCTTAAGATGAGGTCTTTGTGCATCTTGTCTATCGTATCTTCAGCTCTGAAAGTGGGACCACCTATTGAGTGGGAGATCAAAAAAGACATGACGAAGTTAGAAAGGAAGCTGGAAGTCTGTGAGGGAAGAAGCAGGGGCATCTCTGGAAGGATGGAGGCCAGAGAAGCTCAGTGTGCGTGGCATGCGTGCATGCATGTATGGGGTGCACATCTGTTTGTGTCCATGTGGAAGTATCAAAGATACTTGCACTTGAAAGGAGACCTTTTCCATAGTTCTTAGAATAACATCCATAATAGAAATTTCAAAATCTCATTGTACTGAGTGCAAAAAAGAAGAGAAGGTTGCAAACTTGAGACATAGGACCTCCCATTACCTAACCCAAAGGGGTGAGGGGAGGGGAGATACAGAACTGTTTGAGAGGAACCCACTGTGGTGCCTTGGGTCAGGAGGAGGGAGTCCGTGCCAGGTGACCTGCCGGGAGCAGAGCTCATTCTGCAGGTGGTGAGGTAGATGCAGGTAGAATGAGTCTGTGGAGAAGGATTTTTGGCAGTGAAGATCTCTGGAGTCTAATTCTGATTCAAGAGCCAGCATGAAAACCACATGGGCTTTGGAGGTGAAACAGCACAATCACAGAGACAGCTGAGAACAGGAAGATCAGCCTTCATTGGAGGGCGCTGCTGGAGCTGAGGTTGGCTTGTCCTTCAAGTAAGCACCTCTTACTCCATACTCTCCCTTTTGATTAAAGAAGGGTGTGAGGGACAGTGTGAATGTATACAAACACTGGAAGCCAAAAACTGCTTCAGGTACCTGGTTGTTTAGAGAACCAACAAGTTGGCAGCAGTCTGTGATCATCTGCGGCTGGAGAATGTCAAGTATGTCCATCATGGGAGGGGCCAATGAACATATATTTAAGGCTAGGACCCCAGAGTGTGAGTGCAGAGATATAAAGGGGCTGACACTTCTCTTGCTGCTCGTGGGGCCAGGATGCATTTGGTTGCATATGTGAAGCTTTAAATTGATTTAAGTAGCTTTGTGCAAGGGTATTTCTTGATTGCATAGGATAAACTCATAAATGGAGGTGCAGCCACAATCCCAAGAATGTTAGAAGCTGGCTCAGAGTGGTATCTGAACCCAAGAACAGGTACTGTAATCAGAGTATTGGAAGTAGTCTTGACCAAGAGAGAAATTTCTTAGAGGAAGATAGAGTTTTATTTGTTTGGTTTGTCTTTTGTTATTAAAGTTGGAAAAAACCATCCATTATTGTAGAAAATAAAACCACAGAATAATTGGCATTTTATTTAAAGTAAAAAAGTCCCCCAAATTCAGTAAATTCAAAATTCAGGTATAGTTAAACATCTAAAACGAGATTCTGATGTTTGCCTTCTCTGTGAGGTGTCACATGCCATGGGCAGCTCCCCTTTACCTGTAGAAGAGGTTTCCTCTTAATTTGTGAAGAGCAAGACTAGAAAATAAGTCACTTTATTTAAAGGTAAGCTGGAAGGTGGGGTCGACTTAAACGTTCTCTTTATTTTACTAAGAATTTCTAATAATTGTCACGTTTTAAAATTGGCAGTCTTGTCATCAATACAACGGTGATAAATGCACTCCTTCAATATATTTATTAAGTACCTACTCTATGTATCATACACAGTGATAGAAGCATATATTCAGTGCTTAAGTCATTTAAAATATTTCTTGAGTGCTGCCAAATTACCTGCTAGACACTGGAAGAGAAGTAAGGAAGCAATAAAGACACGTTTTCTGTCTTCCTAGAGCAAGCATCTGGCCATGTTGATTTAGCTTGATCCTAACTTGATTTGTGGAGTGTTTAAAAGCTTTGGACTACAAGTGGAAGAAAAGACCATCACACAAGAAGAGCTGATGGTGAAGAGAAAAATGCAGAGAGATTGGGAACTTCACTGAGGCACAGGCTGACTGATGCCATCTAGAGCCATGGTGACACAGGTGGGAATGAGGTTTGAAAGTGCAGCTCAAGGAACTGATAAATTTGACACAGCCTCCAGTTAGCAGAATAATAAATTGTAACCTTGGCTTTTGTGCCTGTTGTTGAATTTCGTCTCATTATAAGGGGACAATAGAAAGGCTTTCCAAAAAGCATATCAAATGTTCAATAATAGTAATACAGTAATCTAGAGTGGACAAAACAAAGTTTGTGGATGTTTGGTCTTGCATTGACTTAAAAAAATGACTCATACCTAAAGTTATAAAATCATTTTAGTCTAAATAGCATTTTAAGACTATGCTACTTCAGTTAATTGTGATCTCTCAATTGTTCTGATGGATCCAGGCAACAATGTCATAACAAAATTTCAAACTTTTTTAAAAAATTGAATCTAACAAGAGGAACAACAAGACATTGAAAAAGAAACTCCATCAGAATCCTAGAAGCAAATATAGGCAGTAACCACTTCAACACTGGCCACAGCAACATCTTTCAAGATGTGTCTCCAAAGGCAAAGGGAACAAAAGGAAAAATGAACTTTTGGGACGTCATCAAGATCAAAAGCTTCTGCACTGCAAAGGAAACAGTCAACAAAACAAAGAGGCAAATGACATTACACACAAAGGGCTGATATCCAGGATCTATAAAGAACACCTCAAACTCAACACACACAAAACAGACAATCATGTCAAAAAATGGGCACATGACATGAACAGACACTTCTTCAATGAAGACATACAAATGGCTACCAGACACATGAAAAAAATGTTCATTATCACTAGCCATCAGGGAGATCCAAATCAAAACCACATTGAGATCCCTCCTTACACCAGTTAGAATGGCCAAAATTAATTAAGAGAGTACACAACATGAGTTGGAGAGGATGTGGAGAAAGGAGAACCTTCCTACACTCTTGGTGGGAATGCAAGTTGGTGCAGCCATTTTGGAAAACAGTGTGGAAATTCCTTAAGAAAGTAAAAATAGAGCTTCCCTATGACCCTGCAATTGTACTACTGGGTATTTACCCCAAAGATACAGATGTAGTGAAAAGAAGGACCATTTATACCCCAATGTTCATAGTAGCAATGGCCACAGTCACCCAACTGTAGAAAGAACCAAGATGCCCTTCAATGGACAAATGGATAAGGAATATGTGGTCCATATACTCTATGGAGTATTATGCTTCCATCAGAAAAGATGAATACCCAATTTTTGTATCAATATGGACTGGAAGAGATTATGCTAAGTGAAGTAAGTCAAGCAGAGAGTCAATTATCATATAGTTTCACTTATTTGTAGAGCATAAGAAATAACATGGAGGACATGGGGAGATGGAGAGGAGAAGGGAGTTGGGGGGAATTGGAAGGGGAGACAAACCATGAGAGACTATGGACCTGAAAAAACAATCTGAGGGTTTTGGAGGTGAGGGGGCTGAGGGATGGCTGAGCCTGGTGGTATTATGGTATTGTGGTATTATGGTATTATGGAGGGCATGTATTATTGCATGGAACACTGGGTGTGGTGCATAAACAATGAATTCTGGAACAATGAAAAGTAATTTAAAAAATAAATAAAAATTTAAAAAAAAAAAGAAACTCAAGCCTTTAATTAATTCAAAGTTTGCACAAGTAAGACCATCATTTCTCCCAGGAGCTACTGTATGCAAGGGAAGATGGCTGCCAATGGAAGCATGGCATATGTAACTGGGTGATACCCAAATGAGGCAGATGCTTCCCAGGGTGTCTGTGGCCACCGAAGAGAAGTAAACAAAAGAGGGAAGGAGTTGAGGAGCCAACGGCTCATCTGGAGACCACACTGGTGTCGCCATGAGAGTCCTAACAACAGCATCCACAAGGCAACAACAAAAACAACAACTGCTAACCATTTTACCCAAATTAGGCTACACACATCTTACACCAAGGTCATGCCCATTTTACAGATGGGGCAACTGAAGCCCACCAAAGTTAAACAATGTGCCCAAATGAGGCACATTTTCTTCTTTCCTGTGTTCCTCGGTCTTGGGCTTAACGGCCACAAAGAGCTTATGTTTTTATCCTATGTTTTTCTGCATTTGCCTTGCAAATAAATGCCAACAACAAGAAATGCTTGAAATAAAAACACCCACAAATAACAGCTCATCTTCTCCCTGAGGAGGTAGACAGAATGAGAATAAATGAAGCCATCATTCTTTATTGTATGCTGGCATGAATTTTGACTCAGTTTGGAAGATTAGTTGCTGGATAGACAATTCTTATTTTATATATTTTTATGCATTTATAAGGCTCATTTCAGCTGGGCTATATGCCATAAACCTCAAAGGAATTGCAGTAATTTAAAAGCAAAGATAAATTTTTCAAATAGGACTAGTAGAATAGTTCAGAAAATGGGAAAAAGGGAAATAAAACTAGATTCAACAAGAAAGCATAGGCCAGACCACAAAGAAAAGTCTACAGGCAGCTCTTTCAGGGTGAAGAGGAAGAGTCTTCAGATGAGAAGAACCACTGGCTGCCATGGTTGGATTCAGTATACAGACCTGTTTATTTGTCCTCTACAATGGTTTGCAGATATCTTGTTTTTATTTAAAAAATTATTTATTTATTTAACAGAGATCACAAGTAGGCAGAGAGGCAGACAGAGAGAGAGGAGGAAGCAGGGTCCCTGCTGAGCAGAGACCCTGATGCGGGGCTCGATCCCAGGACCCTGGGATCATGACCTGAGCCAAGGGCAGAGGCTCTAACCCACTGAGCCTCCCAGGCGCCCCGGTTTGCAGATATCTTACCCAACACTTGAAAACTGCGGCTCTTCATAGGAAACCAAGATTTCTGGCTTCTCTTGAGAAAGTCACTTATCCTGGCCCCCCATTTTCACTTGAGATGAGTTGGCAGGAACATGCTGGAGTCTCTCCCCTTTAGACAGTCTGTGAACTCAAACTGTCTTTCATGAATCATTTCCCTTCTTCATGCTCCCCATTCTCTTCACTTATGCACATGATCTGCCAGGCCCTGGAGACCTTAGAACTCAGAGCTGCCATCTACACACCCAGTCCACTCCCACATACCCAGTCCACTCTCATGTGCTCAAGGCAAAGACCGAACAGTGGCTGACCAAACCCCAGGCAGTCATTGTCACTTTGGGTAGCTCGATGAAACCAAGGCCCAAGCACTAGCCCACCAGTGAGATCGCTCTCCTCCAAAGTCCTCAGAACAACAGCTTTAAAACTCAAGCCTCTTGTGTTTGAGCCTCCTCTCATCCCGTGATGGTGACTCTCTCCAACCTGAGCTCCCTGGGCTCTTTGATTGCTTAAACAACAGAATATGACAGAAATGATGTGTCACTTTCCATGCCCAACCTTAAGAGACTGGCTATTTCTACTGTTTGTCTATGGGACCCCTGCTTAAGAACGAAGCTGCCATGATATGAAGAAGCTGGAGACACACTGGGGAGAAACCCACCCGGGGAAGACATGACCAGCACCAGGCTGCCAGGTGAGGAAGGTGTCTGGAAAGGCTCCTCCAGACCTGAGTGAGCGTCCCCAGTGACACAGCTGGGCAGCTGTCCCCGCCAAGCCCTGACTACATTGCAGATTTGTAAACAAAATAAGTGACTGTCACTTTTGGAAACCCATAAGCTTTGGGGTGGTTCATTACACAGCAACCTGTAAACAGAGCCCCACGTCCAAACACCAGGACCTGCTTTCATAGGGGATGGGTGTGAATCAGGAAGACGCGTCTCCTCCCCAGTGGTCCATGCACTGCTTTGCTCACCTGGCCGATGTGCCTTTGGAACCGCCATATTCATCACTCGACCTCCATCCTGAGGTTTGGGGGGAGATGCAGTGAACCTGCAGATCCCCGATTCTGAAGGGGTGCTGGAGGTCAGACTGTCTGTGTACTCATTTGTCCCTGCCGTCAACTGCTCCGATGATGTGTCTGATATGAAGCATTCCGTGATGGTGAACTTGGCGTGCCTCAGTTGCTCTTCCATCTTGGCGTGCTCATAGGCCCTGGCCAGTTCTTCGTACGTGGAGGAGGCACTTTCTGTAGAGACCATGCTGCTTCGTGCTCGATCTGCCGTGTGAAAGAGAGAGAACAAGACGGGTCAGTGATGGCTTACGGGCACACCCACTGGACAGTCGTCTCTAGCTTGTGGCTGCTTTTCCCAGATCCTTGCACCACCTGGCTGGGGTCCTGAGGGGTCTTTGGCTGAGAACTGCTTTTGTCACTATGGGACCTGCCCTGTGTGCCTTGGTAAATTGGGCTCATGGAACTTGGTTTCAGCTGAAATTTTCCCAGCCTGGGACACTGTCGTCAGCCAGCAACGCTTAAAAATTTCTGTGTTTCAGGGCGTCTGAGTGGCTCTGCCACTGAGTGGCCTGCCTTCGGCTCAGGTCATGATCATAGGGTCCTGGGATCGAGTCCCACATCAGGTTCCCTGTTCGGCAGGGAGTCCGCTTCTTGCTCTCCCTCTGCCCCTGCTTGTGCTCTCTCTCTCTCTCTCTCTCTCTGTCAAATAAATAAATAAATAACCTTTAAAAAATTCTGCATTTCGTTAAAATAATTGGGAACATGGTGAATAATTGGGAACATGGTGTACACGGACGGCAGTGTCCACCCCTGCTCTGACTTGTGAATCAGCCTGTCCCACAGAGACTTTAATTGATGTGAATGATTTGAGCTCTGCTGTTAGGCTCCTCCAGCCCCAGGCTGGCAAGGAGGGCGTGATGGTGGTTGGAAATGAAGCCCGTGACGCTGCACAAAACTGGCAGGTAGGAAGAATTGCCCCTGGTCCCTCAGACTCATCCTTTGTGATCACCATCCTTTATGGGGCCCAGAGAGCCATCAGGAGCAAAGGAGGAGTGTCTTGGTCAGAGGAATCTCTATTTTACACACTAAAAAGTTTTGTATCACCTCTGTGGAACTCTGAGACTCTTCTGAGAGAAATAACAGCCATAAAAATAAATGTACAGGGTAACACTCCACCTTTGGAACACTATTTTTAAAGTATATCAGCCAGAACAAAAGAAAATGAGTATGCAAATTTCCTACAGCTATTAGGTTTAGATATAATTTCTTTTCAAAAGTTAAGGTGGGGGGTGGGACAGGCCGGTGCTATTCTTAGGCCCTGTCTTCTCTCTGAAATGAAATCTTGGTGGTTGATGGCACAGACTGGATGACTTACCTTATAATCAGCCCCTGTTTAATTGTCAAGAGGATCAGCCTATGTTCCCTATAGAGGGTGCTATGACCTTGCCATGAAATTTCAAGTGAAGCCTCTTAAACCCAGAGATGGTAGTGGGTCATGTGTGCCCTCAGAATATAATCAGGAATTATTGCAATCGTGTGGGTGAAAATTTTAAAGTGTCTGTGTCTCTCAGTGGGGTAGGAACTTTCCTGAGATTCAGGACACCTGCAAAACAGATGCCTTTGGAGTTTGCTTTGCAGAAATCACCGGGCCTTGGGCATCATCAATGCTGCCTGGTTGTACTGGTACCTGTTACATAAGCGGCCTAACAATTTGAAAGTGACCTTGAAGGAGCATAAGTAGGAGTTTCTGAAGCCCATCTGTGGGCCATGCTCATCCGCAGGGTTGCGGAGGAGGTGTGGCGACTCCTACCTGTGTCTTGTGAGGGGCTGACACTGTAGCTGTCACTCTCCTTGTCCATTGATCCCGCAGCCCTGGGCGTCGGCAGCCTCCAGTCTGTGGTGAGGGTGTGTGCTGAAATGGTGGGGTGGGGTCTGTTAAGGGTCCACTGGCTGGCATACCGGTTTCTTGCTGTGGGTCCTGCCTTTGCATTCCTCCTGGTGGTGGGATCTGCAAAGAGCCAAGAATAACGTATTTCTTAGTGTCTAGGAGTATGCTCAGTCATGAACAAAGTGTTGAGCGTGGTTCTCTCCAGCCAGCTCTAAGAAACCCCTGCAGGACTCTTGCCTTCAGGAAGCCTTCCCTGACTGCCCCTGTCCAGAGAATCCATTTCCTTTCTCTTATGGACTGAGACATTAATGTGAAATGTAGACATTCTAAAGAGTCCTGCTGGATAGAGAACATTAGATCTGGACTCAGGAGTTATGGACTCAAACCTTCCTCTCAGTCCTTAATGTTTTTCTGGCTCAACACACATCACCCAAACTTCAAGAGAATAACCACCATCTTCCATGTTAGGCCAAATATGCTCCAAAATGGCCTCTTTTTTATAGTTCTCATACCTTAAGGGGTTGTTATGGGTTGAATCATGTCTCCTTAAAAGATATGTCCACATCCTAATCCCTAGGACCTCCGAATGTGACCTTATTTGGAAATAGGGTCACAGAAGATGTCATTAGTTATGATAAAGTCAGACTGGAGTAGGGCAGCCTTCAATCTAATAGAACTAGTGTCCTTCTAAGAACAGGAGACAGACACTCAGAGGGAAGACAACCATGGAACAAGGGAGGCAGAGATTGAGGTGCTGGGGTTGTAAGCCAAGGAATGTCAAAGGTTATCGACAGTGATCACCTGAAACTAGGCAGAAGTGAGGAAAGACCCTTCTCTACAGATTTCAGAAAAAGCGTAACTCTGCTGACATCTTGCACTTGGATTTCTGGGTCCCAGAACAGTGAGACAAAAAATTTCTGTTCTTTTAAGCCACCCTGGTTTGTGGTATGTTGTTACAGCAGCTCTAGGAAACAATATAGTTTTATTGCGGTTTTGCATTTACTCATTGCCTTGAGTAGGATTATTTTACTCATCAACTAAATTGCAACTTCCCAGATGAGAAGAATGACACCTTCCCCTTAGTCCTTTGCATATGGTAACATCTTTTTAAGAGAATTGTCTGAACTTTGTCCAAGACATGGGACGTTCAATGCAGAGCATACACAGTTAATCGGTATCTGGATTTTGTAACTGCCACCAAGATGGTCTGGCCATCTCTCAAGACCACAGTCAATATTGACTAGTCAGCCCTAATGGAGCAGGACCAAAAGATCAACACTGAGATGGAAAACCCTTAGCATTGGGACAGTGACTTACTAATATGCCTTCGTGGACCTGGAGGTCTCTTTGGGGCAGGGGTAAGGGTGTTCATCCTCAGGTCCATTCACAGAGCCTACAATAATATCCGGTACACAGAGTCCCCTGGATGAACCCACAGAGCCCAAGATCATTTTATGGGTGAGACAGTGGAGGCAGAGAGAAATGACACAGCTATTAAGTGGTAAATAGGGAGCCCAGGACGGCATGGGTTGGCTCAAAGATTGTCTACCACTTGACCACAGATATCCCCACCCTGGACATCTAAGTGTCTAATACAGTGTTCCTGTGACACTGCCTCCTTTGTAATGCCAGTTTGGATCATGGGAGGCAGACACTTAGAAGTGGTAAAAGGACTTTCCTTTTAAATGTAGGATTTTCCTCTTTGCGAATTCTAGTCATTGGACTTTGAATCTAATCCATCATTCTACAGTGCTGGAGAGAAGCATTAAGATGGCAGCCAAATCGATATATTTTAAGATTTCCTGGGTCATCAAAATGCTTCATCTCAGTGCATATTCTTTGGGGCATTGATTTTAAGACAGGTTTCATCCCTTCCTTGCAAAATTCCACAGAAGAATTTATTGGAAGATATATTTTTTTTTGCCTTGATTAGAATGTAAATGTGTTAGGCTCGAGTGCCAGGCTCTCTGGACAGCAAGGCATGAATGATAATTGTGCTTCTCCACTGAAATGCTGAGAGAGAGGTCCTCAAAGAGATAGAAAAATATTCTCATGGGTAGGAGGCTAAGTATCTTCCAGGTACAATGGACTTCCCAAGGAGAGCTTCAATAAATGAAGCTTGTTATTTAAATGCTAATGAAACTTTTCCAAAAAATTACCCTATCCCTTACATAAGACTTGAGGATTCTCATTTTTTAAAAAAAATTTTTGGAAGGTTCTCACTTTTGTTCTTTAAGTTTCTTGCAGCAACAGTCATGGATCAGATTTACTCCTGTCACGGATGCTTGGGTGGTGGGGTGGGTGGGTATCCGTTTGATCTTCCCACCTCAAGGACGCTGTTTTATCAAACCCCCAAACTCCCTCCTGTGTTTCCTCCCACTGACCTGCCCACCCATAGTGGGGCAGGACTGTAGCCTCTTTCTCACTGAGATCACCCTGTGTGGAAAATTCCATGGTCACGCTATACATGCCAACCTCTATTCAAAGCTGGAACTCTTTTCAAGTTAATTTTGTTCATTATCCTTTTTTTCTAGATGAGGACAGTTTTATCAGTGGCCTGATAATGCTGGAAATATAGGTCATGATATTACTTTCCCTAAATCACAGGCTGCAATTCTGTTCTTCTCTAAGCAACCATCCTAGAGGCAGAATTATCTCAGTAGGTAGAATATTGAGGTGGTTGACACACTTTTTTTTTTTTTTTTTTTTTAAATCAGGTTTTGGGAGCTGTTTTGTACCTGAGCTGAACTCTTTGGTATGGTAGCTCCTAAGATAGCAGCTGAAGTGAAAATCTGACTTGGCATCTACTTGGTAGTCTCCTTTGTAGGCCCTACCAGGTAATCTACTAAAGAAATGTTGACATTTACTGCCCCTGCATGGAAAGCATTTTATTTGGCTCCCTACCATCCTGATACAAATGCAACTTAGTGATGAGCCATCATGCTTGCTCAACAGCCAACAAATTAGAAGATAAGTGACACAAATAACTCTTGGCCTTTCAAGACTGGGTCTGAACCTACATTAAGCTTTTCTGCCCAGTGAATCAAATTATTTTAATCATCCTGAATTTGGGATAAGAGAGGATTTTGTGGCTAATAGGGTTATAAAACATGTCATGTGTACTGTGATCTGGGTATTAATCTGCTTTTATTCTCTGGCATTTGCTGGCCTATCTTGTAGGGACTGTGGCCTCCGCTGCACGTGGTGATGACGCCGAGGGGCCTGAGCATTCCCATCATGTAAGGAACAAATATTTACCAAAAGCTCATTATATACGGGATTTCCTGGCCTATATCAGGTATTTTCCCGTAGTATGGTATTGAGTACAGCTCTGGGTGATAGAGTGTGCATTGGTTTTCAAAGACTCAGTGAAAAAAGAGTCGATGCACGCCGGGACCTCTCCCTACTTCTATATGCAAATCTGCTCAGTCCCCAGATGTCCCCTAAGAAGCACCCGCCCCACTGAGACACAGAGCGGCTGAGTTAGGTTGCCTGCCTTTGACCCAGTTTCACTACTCGCTGGCGGTGAGCTTCTCAGATGTGCCCACTTCCCTCATCTCGGAGAGCAGACTTATCACCTCACCTACCATAGGGCTGATGTGACACAAGGAGGGAGGAGCTCAATAGATCTCGGGGCCTGGCCTGGTTCCTGGGTGACAAACACTTGGAAAGGGTTGGAGCACATCCTGCTTATTGGGAAAAGGGTGGGAAGAGATTCGGTGCATGGATCAGGAAGGTTAGAAACTCTGTTTAGAGAGGCTTTCGTAGAAAAAATACACTCATTAAAGAATCAGAACAAGGGGCACCTGGGCGGCTCACGGGTGAAGTGTCAGCCTTTGGCTCATGTCATGATCCCAGAATCCTGGGATCAAACCCCCCAGCCCCCGCTGGGGTTCAGTGGGAAGACTGCTTCTCCCTCTCCTGCTCCCCCTGCTCATGATCTTTCTCTTTCTCTCTAATAAATAAATAAAATCTTAAAAAAAAAAAGTCAAGACCAGATGCTAGAGAGTTCCCATGCTTCAGCTGAAGGGTAGAGCTGTTAAGGACAGGCGTGCTTCCTAGTCATTCCCAATCTAGCCCTCTTTGCATCAAGGGTGCTTGTACATGCTCTTGGTCCAGATGGGTGGGTGGTGACAAAGGGATGGCTTCCATGTAAATATGACCCCAAACCCCAGGTAAAGTCTAACACGTTTCACTTCTTATGTCTTTGTACCCTTGCACAATTTGTTTGTGCCCAAGAGAGTTGATTCAAGTTCTCCTGTGATGATCTCATTGGTCGTCTCCATGGACTGTGCTGGGAGACCCTGCGTACATACCTGCAGCCTCCAATCGGCTGGGTCCAGACCTCCAGCCTATCAGATGTCTTACGAAATGGAGAACAGAGAGGCCAAGTGGACTGCCTGCGTACTGTCTAAAAGGTTAAACATCCTTTCTTTTCCATCCCTTTTACTCTGATTTCAGAACTTGACAGTGGGATGATATTTAAGTCTGTTTACTGAGTGCCTACTGTGTGTCAGACCCTGCAGCTGGAGCTGGGGGCAGGGGACACAGACACAGACACCAAGAGATGCCCCTCTTTGTCCTGTACCCTAACCCACAGGGACAGACAGGGACACAAACAGAGCTGCAGACACAGCCAATTTCCTCTCATTGAAGAGTTACATAGCCCACTGTTGGGATTTCTCCCAACCTAATAATGAATCTTTATTGCAAGTTGGGAAAACTAAAAAAAAAAAAAAAAAAAAAAAAAAAAAAGCCTAGAAACATAGCTTCTACGATGAAGTCATGATAGTGTGCAAACAACATATCGTACATGCTCTTCTTTAAACTAGAGAGGCCTGACCTTGACCACGCCGTCCTAGAATCATTAGAACAGAGTAATAATGCCACCTGCCGCCGAGGAAGCAGACTCTAGATCCTTCTCTGCACATGCGCTCAGCTGTGGTGTGGAGAACCAACCACATGGGACCGAGAGAAGAGGCGTCTGCATGTGGGCACCATGACAGACTCGGGGGCACAGGGCGCAAGCGGAGAGCTGGGGGTCATCTGTGGGTGTGGGAGGCGGACCCCCCACTGTTTCCACTTCTAAATGAAAAATGCGATTTCTTCGTCCCTCCTCATGTGGTTCTGGGAGGAATATTTAAGGAAAAGCTACTCCCGAAGATTGTTTATTGATAATGTTGTGCAGACGTTATGAAAGGAATAGCTCTGAAGTTGGTTGGTTGGTTGGTTGCTTTGGACTAGAGACTGAGGAATGCATTTGAGGAGCTCTGCCCAATGTTTGTAAACACTGCGGGATGAAGTTCATCCCAAAGGAAGGAAGCAGCGTTCTGGAAGCTGTGGTTGCTTCAAGGTGACGGGGTCATCAGGCTGAGCCCTGTGCAGAGCCTCCCAGGTCTCCCAGCACGACAAGCAAACTCCCGAGGTTGGCCCAGGAGGCCTGGCGACCAGGCCAGCTCTCTCGCTGGCGCCTCCCCTCCCACCTCCCCTGTGGCTCACTGCGTTCCTGGACGCCTCTGCCCCAACAGGCCTTAGGAGCTTTTCCTTCCCATTCCCTCTGCCTGGCAGGCTGCCTCCTGGCCATGACTCAGATTTTCTCCTCAATGGCGGGCTCCCCAGACTCGTGTTCAAAGCCGCCTCTCCCATCCTCTCCCCCACTCACCCCCAACTCACTCTCTCACTGTCTCTTCCTCATCTCCTGCTTTCCCCGAGTTCTCTCAGGTAAATGAAGAATGATGGTGTTCGTTGTTTGCGTCTGACTCCTGCACTAAGATGAAGTCAATGTCTCTTTGGGTCTCGGGACGTGTCCCCATCACTGGGCCATATGTCAAGTAAAATCTTAGTACGTGATTCTGGGTCTGAATGTCCGTATCCTTGCAGCCCGGCTATGCTTCTGGGGTGACAGGTCTGAGAGTCGTGGACGTGCTGCCCATCTGCCTCCAGCTTTCCACTTGCCTCTTGCTGGTTCTAGTGTCTGCTTAGGACCGACATTCACATCTGTGCTGATATTTTAAATGTCCACGAGTCAATACGTCCATTAGTCAGGTGGGGGTGTGATCGCGCAGCTGGGAGGTTCCCAGTGCTTTGGTATAAGTTCCCTCTCCTCTATCACGGCTGGCCTCTGTGGGCTCTGCCAGTCCCACATGGAAGGGGAGGTGGGAATGCTTCCTCGTTTTTCCCGGCAGAAAGAAATCAAGTGCTGTGAGTGTGGCAAGCTTGAGAGGTCCTGTACCATGGCATTAAAGGCCAGGGACACACACAGGTCTAACACTTGGGGAAGTATTTCTCTAGAGGGCTCTGGACAATCAGCATCAGAATCTCCCAGAATGTCCTTTACAATGCGGACTCCTGGGCCCAGTGGGTCAGAGCCTCTGGGGATGGAGCCCTGGAATGGGGTTTTGAACAGACATCCTGGGTGATCCTGATGCATTTAAGGGTCTGGGAACCACTACGTGGGCACCTGCCCTATTTCCTCTGCCTCTTTCCTATTTTCCTGCTAATGTCTCCGTCTGCTTCCATGCTGCCTGGCCGTGAACCTCTGAGGTCACGAATTCATCCATTTTAGTCCCCCGGGGTCTGTAGTCTTTCCTCCACTGCACAGCAGACAGTGGCTCAGAAACCCATCTGGGCAGCCTCCTGAAGTGTCCAGACCCTGGACCAGGCAAATGATGAGAGGGAAGCCAGTAGCTGGAGAGAATACCAAGGACCATGAAGCAGTTCCTAAGGGCAAGGCTCTCACTCCTACTCCCTTGCACAGTTAACTCTCTCTCATGGCTGCTCCGGTCTTCACTGTGTGCGGATGTCATTAGGGAAAGAAGGGGGAGAGGTTAGACAAAAGAGGAAATAAAAGATATCTTTAGCATGTTCTTGAGGACAATTTTTCAAATGAATTTCAGTAACACTTCAAACCATTTTCAAATTATGATGTTATTAGAAACCAACTGGTTTCCTTCACGGTGCTTGATGCATTTCACAAATGCCTTTCGAGTCGGAACTTATGAAAAGCGGTTTTTAACATCGTAATATTTATTTTTCTAATTATAACACTCTGAGAATCTAACTTTTTGCAGAGTGATTAGAGATTTAAAAGCTAGACATCAAAGCTTTCAAAAAGATAATAATCGGGACATCAATTTCTCAGTCCTTAAAGAGATTTAGAAACAATTTCAATTATGAAGGAGTGAGAATGTCTAATTAATAAGCTCTGGATACATATTAAGAGATTTAATTTCATTTCAGTAATTAATTCCCATATATTATGGATGCAGATATTAATAACTAAGTCAAACATAATCCCCGGATTAGCCAAGACTACAATTTTTCTGAAAAAACATGTGCAGGAGGAAAGCACAAGGTCCAAAGACAGACCCACAGCTCAATCTTGGCTTCATTCTGCATTGTGTATACAACTTTGGGCTGTTTACCTAACTTCTCTGAGGATCCATTTTTTTTTTTTTACCTGTAAAACAGAGGCTATCATATCTATTCATATCCATTATAAGTAGGTACCTTGCAGGGCTGCCTTACAGATAACGTATAGGACATAAACTTTTAATCCTAATCCTGTCACAGAGTACATACTCACTAATGTTAATTACCTTCCTGTTTTCTAGTGTCATCCAAATTAAAAAAAAAAAAAATACCTTGACCTGGAATTTCTAGCACTTTCATAGTAAATCACTACCAAGGGTTACTGGGTTCAACTGACACAATTTGGATACCAGCTCAGATCGGACAGTAAAAACACACTGTCCCAGTGAAAGCTACTATCATAGGTATTTATTTCTGAGACAAGGGGCCAGTGAGTCCCACCTCCATCGGATGGGGACAGAGCGTCCATATCTTGTCGGCACTGCCAGCACACACACACACACACACACACACACACACACACACACACGGTCTGCGCCATCTGACCACTTACTCGTTCCTGGCCGCGCATCTGAAACGTCCACCAGGGGCCCAGTGGCTTGCGACACTGACTGGTAATGTACCGTGTGTGTCACCGTCAGGGACTTCTGCTTCGCTGCCTCCCCAAAGTCAGCATCCGTTAACAGGACCGTGGAGCGATCGTCTGCAGAATGGCAGGGACACAGGAAGCCAGACAGGTTTACCCTCTTTCCGCGTCTCCCTCGCCTTCCCTCCCCAGGCCCTTGTGTTATCGCTCATTACAACAACAGTTACGACCTCGGCTAAAATAGCAAAAACAAGTTAAAATGCAAGCGCTGCGTTAGAACCGCTGCAGAATACCGAAAGGAGGTTATCTGTAGGGGTCGGCTTTCTGAGCGTGGGCGTGAGAGAGGCACGCACCTCAGAGGGCCTCCTCACGAGGCGAACACTGATTTGGGGAGGCTTCTTGTTGCTGTTGACTGTTTAACAGAGTTCGGGAATTCTGTGTTTGGCAAAGCCTCAGATGGAGCTGTCCGCAGAGAAGCCGGCACCACCCCATGATAGGGCTCCACTGCAAGTCAGCTCTGTCTGCAGGCTTAGAAGAACCCCACCATAGCTGTCTACACTCGAGGGGCTCTCACGCCGGCCAGGGTATGGGGTTGGGGGAGTGGAGGGGGAGAGAAGGGCTCTTCTTCCGAGTTTATTGATTCCTCCATTTGAGAGAGTCTGAGGTATGTTCCCTTCCTTCTCACCTCTTCTGAGCTTTAATTACTCTGGAACGTCCTTTAATTAACTTCTCGAGGTGACTCACTTGTCAGGTTTCCAACCCTAGTTGGCTTCCTAAGGTTAGGGAAGCAGGAGACTGGGTTCAGATGGATCGGGAGCATTTTAGTGCATGGAAAGGAAGCAGTTGGTTGAGCTGTGTGTCATTATTTGGTTGTCTCAAGATTTTCATTACTTTGTTGTGATACTTTCCACACTTCCTTGAGAGCTCTTTTACTCCAAGGGACGCTTCCGTTAGGATATGTGGATATATTCATACATTTTCAAGCACCGTAGCCCAGGATGTTGTTCATAGGAGTTTATCAGTCAGCTGGGACCACGCTGCGGCATGCCTTGAGACAGGAATGGTGATGTGAAAGTCATAAACAACACAGTTAGACTTCTGTGCCCAAAAAAGGCCCTGAACAGAATGAACCTTACAAAATCCAATTACTCAGGCTCTGGCAGGAGAGGAAAGCCTCTTGAAGTTAGAATAAAATTTTTTGGCGGGAAGACAGAGGAGAGACTGCCAAGGTGTCTGCTGGCATCCCAGCGTGGGGTGTGCAGTAGGAGCCACGACTCGGCGCAGGGGGTCACGCCGCAGCCTTCCCCTGGTCCCCACACTGGGTGGCCTTTCTCCAGAAACAGGTTCTGACAATTGGACCTGACAGCAGAAGCCCAATATCTACATTTGTTTTTCACTGATAATACTAATGTGCTCTGGTTGCCGACACGTAGCCCTGCAGAGAGCACCCCTGATTATCTGTGGCACTAGGGTATAAACTCTTAATGGGAAACTTTGGGTGCCTGTCAGTGGGTGAGGCTAACCTTTCCTTCTGGCTAGAAATTAATGGCACTCTCCTATTGGATTCTTGTAGTCAGAGCCCAGAGTGTTTTAAAGCATCACATTTCTACTTCCCAATAATTAGAAAATGCCATCGACCAACTGTCAAGCATCACCGGGAGGTCAGCGATTCTTGGTGATCAATGATCCTGTAAATAATAGGACACATTTCAGGTGAAGGGAAGTGACTCTGGACAGAATGATGGGCAGGCCTTTCTCTGGGATTGGGCTAACAATGACTGCCTATTTGAACCACCGTGGGACAAGGGTTAACAAGTCTGATGAGGAAGATTTACCAAATGTTGTAACTATATTATAAGGTCAAAGGAATTATATTTTGATTTTTGAACTGATGTTTCAAAGGAAATTTTGGTTTTCATGCCTAAACTATTGAGTTCAATAAGAGAGATTCCAGCCATACTCCTGGAAGATAAAGATGGTCAGGAACAAAGCATGGTGCTTTGTCTTGACGTGAGCTAGCGAATAAAATCTTGTATATTTAGGATGAGTAGTGAGCACTCAGACGACACGGGTAGTATTCAACTGAATTTGGTTGACTGAGGGCCATACAGGGCTTGACCAACCTTCTTTAAGAGCTCTTATGCCTGGGCCAAACTTAAAGCCAGCAAGAGCAGCTCAGGCCTTAGGATTCAGGAGCCTTTAAGCTGAGGTGTCTCTGCTGTTCTATTAAAACATAATCATGCAGGAAGGGGGCAAAAAGCGATGGAGATGTTCTGCCAATCTGGCCATTTACTACTGTTTTCCTGGCAGGAGGCTTCTAGCATAGGTGCCAGGAGTGGGGTACTTTTAGCCAAACCACAGGATAGGGCTGCCCTGGGACCAAGTGCCAGCAAACACCTTCCAGAACAAACACAGAGTGAAGTTTCAAAAGGGCCAGATTGGGCAACCTGTCTCAGAATCTGTTTCCATGGATACTGGAAAGCTGAATGATATTTCTAAGGTGAGGGCTTCTGGGAAGTAGCTTATTGATACAGAATCAGGTGGTGACAGTCCAGGAGGCTAAGCTGGCGGCTGGGTGGGTGTCCTGCCTGGTTCTGCATAATCTCTCAATGTCCCAATTACAAAGTAGTATCTTTTTCCTACATTGATTGGGTGGGTTAAATGAAATGATGCACATAAAGTGCTTATAAAATAGATGACATTAGAGAGCCCTCAGCAAACGTTAGCTGTTCTGATCATTATTGCAATGGGAATATGAAGTCTCTGATTCTGGGTTGAATACATCTGAGGCAGAAGGCAATAGGGAATGGCAGATTTTGAATGGGATGGCTGGTAGGAGTCAGGACAGGGGGGTTCTGGGAGAGCTGGGGACGGCTGGAAGGAGTCAGGACAGGGGGTTACTGGGAGAGCCAGACATGGAAGTCCTCCAAGTGAAACACAGATCTGGGTGTTTCCCAAAGCACTGCCAAGGAACCCATTCCAGGGTGTCTGCAGGGTGTTGGAAGATGATGAAGAGGTGGCTCGTGCAAAGACACTTGTATGTTAAATGATAAGTAGAGTTTACATGTTTTCTTTAATGAAGGCCTGGGAGCTGAAGAAGGCACTGAGTGGATTTCCAGAGGGGGCTTTAATGTGCGGTCCTTCTAGGTTTATTTGATTACAGGTGTTTGTTCTTTGGAGGATCACCAATAGTGCCTCCAGGAAAGACCCAACATGGATCAAGGTTGGGGAACTCCTGTTTCAGGTGACCTCTGAGCCACGTGTGAGTTAATTTCCCCTCCACATTTGCTGGTATTTATTATTATCCTCAATAACAATCATCTTCCTTCTACTTTGCTCATGTAGCTCTCAAGATGTTCCCATAACTCCTGGGGTTTGGGCGGAGAGGGCATGGCTGTAGCAGACACATTGTGTGAAGCCATGAACAAGGACCCTTACCGATGGTCTCCATTGTGTCTCTCTCTTCAATCAAAAGCTGAGCCCTGGGTATGTCAATGTGCATCCTCAAGGTCTGCTGTTGCTTGCTCAAGGTGTCCGAAGTCCGGGTATTCTTACTGGGGATAAAATAGAGGGGATTTATGAACAAACGCAGTTCAGACTTACATGATGCTGGAAGGTGCTTATATATCAACTAGGTCTAGCATCACATTATTTGAATACCTTGTGGGAAGGGGAGGGGGAAAAAAGCAAGGAAGGAAAAGGAGGAAAGGAGAAGGAAAAAATATTTTCCCTCTTTCAAATGATATTTATAGTATGAACCTCAACAGTCAGTTGCAAGATTCAAAGAATGAAAACTGTCAATAGAAATTGGTTCCATTTTGATAGAACGTTTGGAATTTCCCCTTCTCATGTAACGCTAAGTAAAACAAACAAGAAAAAAAAAGGTGATTTTTAAACCAGCAGCACTTCCATTTGTCAGACAGGAGATGTTCCAGTGGTGGCAAGGGAGAAAGCATGTGTGCTGGCTGCTGGTTGGGTGGGGTTTCGACTAATGGATTTGTATTTACATCTGGTGTCACTTTATTTTTGTTCCAGTGACAAATCTTAAACCGTGTTAACTTCCCTGACACTAGTTTATCCTAACTCATATCACATTTTAGAATTAAAAACAAAACCCAACTACTGTAAGAATTTGTGTACCAGAAAATTACTCTCAGAGTGAGCTGTCTTCTAGAAGTAAATGAAAACAGGTGGTAAAATGGCATGGGACAATCAGATTCAGTCAAAGCCTCCAGGAAAAGAAAATAATAATCTGCACGTTTCACAAAAACACACAAAAAAGTCAACAAAGGCTTTAATTAGAAATCTGCATCCCGGGAGGGATTGAGCAGTTTTACAGAGCTGTAAGGATTGAGAAGATTTCAAAATAATGTAGAGCTGACCCTTGAAGAGCACAGGTTTGAACTGGAGGGGCCCACGTACATGTGGATTTTTCTCCATAAACACAGGCTGGTACTGTAATATTTTCTCTTCCTTATGGTTTTCCTAAAAACATTTTTTCTAGCTTATTTTATTGTAAGAATGCAGTATATAATACATAGAGTATGCAAAACATGTGTTAACTGAGTGTTTATGTTATGGGTCAGGCTTCGGTCAACAGTAGGCTACGAGCAGTTAAGTTTTGGGGAAATCGAGAGTTATGTGTGGATTTTCAACTGTATGCAGGGGTCAGCACCCGTAATGCCTGCATTATGTCACCTGTATATTCAAACAACTTCTAAGGACCAACAATCATTCAAATTAATTCATTGATGTGATAAAATATGGCATCCATAAATCTAAAATCGACTTTGAGAAAAATTTCTACTTCACTCAATGATTTACCTCTTCATTAGTTACTTTAGTAGAAAACAATAACAGGGTATCCGTACTACGTCTGAAATGTTTTTTTTTTTTTTCTCAACTAAGCGTTCGCCAGGAGTCCTGGATCCTTTCTTATTGACGACAACTCACCTACCTTTGAACCCTTTGAACCCTGTAGCTGAAGGAATGTTAATATTCTGAAGGTCAAGTTCACACAAGAACCCCTATAGACATTTGCATGTTGAAGACTGGGGTGATATTCTGAATATTTTGTAATGGCCTTTCCCTCATTTGAGTATAAACAAAAGAACCTATAGAAACGACATCTTCTGAAAGGTGCATCATTCCTACTTAGGACTTGATCTTGAACCAGATTTCTTGCTCTGCAGAAGAGTAACTGGGTTACGTAGCTAGCGCATGCTAATTATGCAGAGCCCAAATTCAAACGTTTGGCCTGAATTTCTCACATGGTCTATATGCTTTCTGAAATTATTTACTTAACTGCGCTTTCACTCTGGGTGTGTGTGTGTGTGTGTGTGTGTGTGTGTGTGTGTGTGTGTTTTACAGCATAGTTTCTAATACTTGTGTGAAATGAAGAACATTTTGGTGACTTGGGGGCTGCCATTTAGACAAGCTCTATTTCCACAAAAACAGATGGGGAACTGCTCCTCTGTGAGTATCTGAAAGGTCTGTTTAGAAACTCCACTAGGGACTTGAGCTTGTCCTTGCACCAAAAATAGAAATGTGAGCTAGTTCCTTCTGCTCATCATGAATAATTATGAGGCAGTCCACGGCTGCTCTATTAAACACTATGAACCCAAGCACAGACTGTACTTAACAATAAGGGGACCACTGTCAGACCCACACAGGAAGTATGCTAAATAGCCACTGTGCCCCACTGCGGTGGGCACGAGGACTTAGAATATGATTGAACTTCATAGACAAAGACAATCAAAGCTGGAAGTAAGTTTTTCCTCCTCCCTGAAGGAATGCATGCTGTCAAGTTCTGTAACAAAAGGCATAAACATGGCCCAACAAACCTTGAGCTTCAGAAGCTAATTCTTCCTCTCTCCCTTCGCACTATTGTCCCCTTTGCTTTGAGATAGTGGCCATGTGGCTCCTCCCTCCCTGGCTTCAGGGCTTGGTGCAGGTGCTGTCTTCTCAATGGAGCCAGGCTGGTCCAGCTCTGGGCACTGCTGATGCTGCCCCTCCCCGCCCTCTGTTGCATTTTGTTTCCTCAGTGCTGAAAACTCTTGAGCATATGTTTAATGGACTTATCTCATTTGTGATCTGTCTCTTCTGCTGGGATAGGAGCTCTTCAAGGGGTAGCCCCTTCCTTTCTGCCCCTATATATTCCTGCGACTTAGAGCAGTATGTGGTCGGAATAGGTGCTCAATAAGTGTGTTGAAGCTTGTTGAATAAATCCTGTTATTTGGGGGGTACAGTGGGAGTGAGTGACAAGTCCGAGAGGCAGTAATATTCTTCTCATTTAATGGGTTATTAGGTCTCAGCTTTCTTAATGTGGCTGCCATAGTCTATAATCTATGGTTCTAGGAAGACTGAATCTCTAAAATTACAATAATTGGTCACTAAAACAGCAGCAAAACTTCTCTCCCACCCCCCCCCAAAAAAACACACCACACACACACACACAAAACAAACAAACAAACAAACAAAAAAACCACTTATTTGAGGAAAGCTCATTTGTGAAAAGATTCTGGATGTTTTCACTGTAGGAACAAAATTGCATCTTTTTATGATACGGGATCATGCCAAGTACGTTAGTTATTATTGAAATATAATCTTCCAGTATCCATTTGCCCTCTGGTTGTCTGATTAAAATGACAGAGAGCTGACCCTCGTTCACCGAGTACAGTATTTCCGAGCTTAGCCAATAAATTACTTGCAGTTTTTAAAACTCTTTAAAGTCTTAATATTTTCTTAAGCTTTGTGAGGAAAAAAAAAAAAAAACTAGTGAAAAAGTCTGCACATCACCCACCTTCCCAAATATGATATGAAACATTCCATAAGTTTAGAATAACTAACTGTAGGGCTATCAGGAACTCATTATAATAGTTCAATTTTTTTTTTTTAACTCTGTGTCTTAAAATAGGAACATCAAAAAGGCTAAACTCATTTACATTCACAGTTTGAACCCTTCTCCAGGATTTTCCACTTTCAGCTCTTTATAATACTGGTCTTTGGATGTTAACCACGTATTGGCTAATACTTCAGAGCAGCCTAGTCTTACCTCTTAGAAGGCTGGTATTTTGCTTTAAATTATATTCACGTCATCATAAAAGGAAGAAAGTCCTTTCTATCTTAGGCCTGGTGGGTAAAGTCTCTCTTCTTCCTCTGTGGGGGGTGATTTGCTTGGGTGAAACAGAGGCATATGCAGAAGCACGAAGCCCCGTGACAGGAGATGGGGGACGACACTGTGTGGGGGATACCCTGGCACCAACTCATCTGTGTTTGTCCCACAGTAGCATCTGCCTTCCTGGCCCTTGGACAGCTAATCCCACTAAAGTATGCAGATATACTTTTTGTGGAACATGGCTGGAGAATATGTTATCTTCACCAAGATCCCAGAATGGTAAAGCTAGGAACAATTGCAAATTGTTAGCTTTAGATGTGGAAAGTAGAGCATACAGGGGGAAAACGACTGGCCCAAGATCACAGAACCAGCCCGTGACAACATGAGGTCTACAACGCAGGCTTGCGGCTCTCTGTTCTCACTGCACCAGCCTGCCAAGTTCTCCATTTCCCACGCAAGCAGCGTGAAGATGAGAGACAGCAGTTCTGTAGCCTTCTCTACACCAAGAGATGTGACTTGCCTCGACTTTCTGGACCGCATTCAAAATATGGTTGGCCCTTTGATCTCCAGGTAGGTCACAGGGTCTTTTGATGCTTGGCCCCACCAACTTGCCAAACTCAGATTGAACTGACCCTTCATGATGAAAAGCATTGTGTTTACTTCTAAATTAATCCCATAAAAATCTACCTATTTGAGAAGCTTGGAAATTCTCTCCCTTTTCAATCGCTGTACCCTCTGGGGGAAAACCACCTCAACCTCCTTAAGTGGAAGTAATTATTAGCTTGAACGGTCCTAATTTCATGTTGGCAACTGTTAACCTCAAATACCACTATTAATTCCTGTTTTGTTCAGCAGGTGGTCTTTCAACCACGGTGATTGACCTATTAATGAAGAAGATGCTTTTTGATGTCTTCCTTGGGTCTAATAAGAAGGGGGAGGGATGCATTCTAGGACATCAGAGAAGCTAATACCGACTCATCCTAACCAAACAGATGTTGAACATGTCAGAAACCACAGATTCCAGTGTCATGGGCTTTGGGCAGAGACATGATCTCTGGTTGAAGAGAGGCCTGGGAGGGCTGCAGGACGTAGGCTGTGGTACAAACCACCAGTGAAGTGGACTGGGGTAGAGACAGGGATGGTGACCTGTTACACAGAGCAGAAGTCATGCCCAGTCTACAGGGGTCACTTGATAACCTTTGGACAGCCTTAATCTCTACGCTGTGCCTAGTACGGCCCGAATATTTTCAACAGAAGTCAGAAAACCACAATTGTATATGAAATCTCTTAGGAGGGCAAGTGATGTGATGAGCACTGGAGTCACTGAACACTACATCCGAAACTAATGTGGTTCTAATATGTTAGCTAATTGAACATAATCATAAAAGAAAAGAAAGAGAAAAGAAATCTTTTGATTTCTGAACGTTATCAATGAGTTCATATTTTTAAGTCTACATTAGAAAGTTTATTTTGTTTGGTAAATAAGCTACTATAAATTGAATGATTGGCCTTTTTTGTTTATTCGTTTTTCAGATGTTTTGTCAGATTTGCTCTGCACCAGGTGCATGTGTGTTTGGATGCCTCCCATGTGACCACAAAAAAATGTCCCAATACTTGCTTAGCAAACAAGTATAGACTTGCATTAGAGCAACTCAAGTCATTTTATATAGATTTTCATATTCTTCTCATGCAAATTTGATCTAGAAGGATGGGTCAAAGACCCATTATAAAAGATACATATCACAGGCCATTTGCATTTCTGAGTGCTCCTCTGACGTCTAGATTCCTGCTACCAGCTCTCTGACACTTTCACTGGACACTTGGGAAGCATCCCAAATTCAACATATCCTGTCCGAGCCTTTTCATTCCCATTAACATTCCCCTTTTCCTGTCCTAAAAAAAAAAAAAAAAAAAAGAAAAGAAAAAATGTCTCTACACTGCATCTATCTTCCTAATCCCTAACCTTAGCAAATGACACTTATATTTATTTAATTGTTCACTCCAAATATTTCAGAGTAATCCCGAGTCCTCCATATCAATATACAGTGCACATAGTTTTAAAACACAGCATGACCAGGGTGCTTGGGTGGCTCAGTTAGTTAAGCAACTGCCTTTGGATCAGGTCATGATCCCGGAGTCCCCTGCTTGGCGGGGAGCCTGCTTCTCCCTCGGACCCTTTCCTCTCTCACGATCTCTCTCTCTCACTACCTCTCTCAAATAAGTAAATAAAATCTTTAAAACAAAACAAAACAAAAAACCACAGTATGACCAAAAGGATGTCTGTGGAAAATGTAACCTATGACGGCAGTTGACCTCTGCCTTAGGTCTTCAAAGATACTGGTGATATATGTGCTGGGATATCATTGTGAATAATAATAAAAAATACCAATTTTATATGCAAAAATATGGAAAGATGTTAAATCCATATGTGGTGGGATGGGGAGTAGGAGAGACCCCATAACCCATCCTCTTTTTCTCCTACAGTGAACATACTAAAATGGCAGCATCATTAGGGTTCCTGACATTTTTCTTATCTGATTTCCAGACTTTGATTACCCTTTTCACTTTTGGTTTAATCATTACAATATAAAAAATGATTCAAATGCAAATACTGTGGTGTCTTCTACAGCTGTGAAAACTCACTTATTTATTCAACTACTATCCTTCATTCATCAGGTATAGTGCTGGCAGTTCTAACAGGAGGGCGACACATCAGGCTGTGACCTCCAAGACCAGACAGTGAATAGATACTTGCAGCAGAAGCGGGTGAGTGCTCTAGTGTAGGGGTGCTCACGGTGCCATAGGAGCTGAGGGCAAGGAGGAAAAGTACATTATTTGGTATCTATATATCCTATTAGGCCTCATATGGATATTTGGTACATAGAATAAACTTTATGTGTCAAAAATAAAAAGTGCTATCAATTTCAGACAATTATTTAAAAAATCATTAAAACAAGTTGGACATTATTCTTTTAAACATGATATCTGAGATGGTAGGTTTTGTTCTTACCTCATGAGCATTTCAGCTAAACTCTTTGCATCTGGGGAAAGAAAGTTAATATTAGTACATGATAAACAACTCATTAACATTCACTTAGGCATTATGACAAATATTTTACAGTCAGATGACAATAGCCATTTTTTTCCTATTGCTCTTTACAAAGTCTTGATGTTAACTGTAGAATTCAATAAACATGTAGTATTCAATAAACTGTAGTATTCAATAAAAACGTACCTGCAAATCCATATACCACTAAGAACCAAAAGTTTAGTGGATTCCTGATTTCTTCGCCCTGAGAGAATATACTTAATATTTTTGATATATATATATTTGAAATATATATTTTTAAAGTATATACATATATACATATACATAAATATATATTTCAAAAAAAGTATAATACTTTAGGACCATAAAAATTCTCAGACACCTGCTAAAGTCTCTTTACAGTGTATTTATTTGCCAATTTTTTTTAGTAAATCATTTTATTTTATTTTATTTTTTTATTTCTTTTCAGCATAACAGTATTCATTGTTTTTGCACCATACCCATGCAATCCGTGCCCTCTCTAATACCCGATTTAATTTCAGTAGTCAGAAAATTAACATTTTCAAGCTAGTTTATTTATGTAGTACATATTCTACTCTTTTTGTTATCAAAAATAAAAAATTAAAAATGTATGACACTATAGATCACTTTAAGAAAGCATTATTATAGAGATGTAAGTCCCTAAGGTTGGTTAAAGAATTACATAAATGGCATATCTTGTGTCTAGATGTTTATTTCAAATTCCAAAATAAGAAATTTTCTCTATTTTTTTTGTCTCTGAGGACACTGTTTACTAAGATTTGGTTACCACTCTGACAAAAGAAATTCTGTCTAAAAACTATGTAGAAAAAAATTCTACATTTTTGGTGGCATTGCTTTGAAATTCTCATCTCCCTTAAAATATAATTTGTTTTTCTTTTTACACATTTTGTCCTGGCAAAAGATGAATGTTTCCTTTCTTAGAATATAAAAGCCCTCTTCTTTTTTTTTTTTTAATTTTTTATTTTTTATAAACATATATTTTTATCCCCAGGGGTACAGGTCTGTGAATCACCAGGTTTACACACTTCACAGCACTCACCAAATCACATACCCTCCCCAATGTCCATAATCCCACCCCCTTCTCCCAAACCCCCTCCCCCCGGCAACCCTCAGTTTGTATGACCCAGCAATTGCACTATTGGGTATTTACCCTAAAGATACAAATGTAGTGATCCAAAGGGACACATGCACCCGAATGTTTATAGCAGCAATGTCCACAATAGCCAAACTATGGAAAGAACCTAGATGTCCATCAACAGATGAATGGATCAAGAAGATGTGGTATATATACACAATGGAATACCATGCAGCCATCAAAAGAAATGAAATCTTGCCATTTGCAACAACATGGATGGAACTAGAGCATATCATGCTTAGCGAAATAAGTCAAGCAGAGAAAGACAACTATCATATGATCTCCCTGATATGAGGAAGTGGTGATGCAACATGGAGGCTTAAGTGGGTAGAAGAAGAATCAATGAAACAAGATGGGATTGGGAGGGAGACAAACCATAAGTGACTCTTAATCTCATAAAAGCCCTCTTCTTGCTTTTTTTTTTTTTTTCCTATTGCTCTTTAAAAAGTCTTGATGTTAACTGTAGTATTCAATAAACAGAACTTCCTGGAAATGGATTCAGCTATGTGACTGGCTCCATAGTGGAGAAATGCAAATGCTGGAGAATTTTCATTTCATCTTTCATCTTTGGGGGCTGACATTTAAGCGCAATCATTATCATGTTAGAGGAGCATGGGATTACTGAGGGGTGAGGGGCATGGGCAGTCAGGGGGATAACCACCCATGGGCTGGTGTCTCCACGAAGCCAGGCTCTGTCCTTCAAGTCGGCCATGCCAGCTCCCATCCAACCTCATGATGGGGCCCTGGTTTTGTGCACAGATGGGTTCAGTCTGGGAAATGAAACACTGCCTTCTGCCCCACCCATATGGTGAAGCAAATAAAGCAAACCAGCTTTTAACTTCCTAGTTCATGTCTTTCTCTGCAAAGACCAAGCAGATATGAGTTTCTTCTCTTCCTGAATGATTTAACACTTGCAAAGTAAATATATATTATCATGCCAAAAGCGTGGGATTAATTAGCTCTATGTAACAGCCAAGCAGTGGCTAGCTCAACAGTCTAAAAAAGAGGGGGAAATGTAAGGAGTACACACTGTACTTCAGCTCGTGATTGGAAGGTAAGTTAATCTCCAGCATCTTCAGAATGGACCTGGTTTCCTCATCTTGCTCGTTATCATCATGCTTTTTCTGTTCCTGAAGTCAGCACATTTTCTGTCCCATGATTTTTTTTTTTTTTTTTACATCCATGTGCTAAGGAATTGCAGCACCCGACATGTGGGTGAGAAGCAGCTCTCAAACACCACCTTGCTTTAACTGTAAGTTCTCTTTATCCACAACTAGCAGGCGTCTTCACTGTGGTTACGCTGATCCACAGCTGCAGCCACCCTGAACCATTTTGGTCCATGCTTCCCTAAGCTTATCATCTTGCAACAAACCCCTTTCTCTTTCTGTCTGGTTACTACGTCCTCCTCCTGATTTCATCTGAAATTCTGAGAAAAATGCCATTATTTGAAATATACTTCTTCTGTGAGTTCACATTCGAATGTCACCGGTAGAATTTCACTCACAGTGATGGGGGTTCAACAGCACAAGGGGCACTGGGGACTGAGTGCGAATATCTCCTGGGAGTAGTAGACACAGGGTGGGCTGTGGTCAAAACAGAGCGTGCACTAGGAATTTGGATGTGTCAGTCTATGCCTGGGAATTACCATGCCCTCCTTCAGAAACCAGGAAATAGAGACCCAGATACATTCCATAATCTGCTGTAGGTGAGCGGGAATTCATAACCAATGTCTGTTGGTACAAACTATTTTTCCATCACTATCCTTAACTAGGGCCACAGCCATCTAGTTCATGTCAACCTGAACATTGACACTCAACGTCAATCTGGAAAAATCCAAGACTGCCCCCACTTTAAAGGGACTACGGGACCCAGGGAGCATAGACTCCAATGGGAAGAGGGCTCCTTGGCACAAAATCCTGGAATTCGAGCTCCTTCAGGAAGCAAGGAGTAGGTCAGTTTGATTGGAGAGTGAAGTTTCCAAGCGTGGTTGTGAGTTGAGGTTGGTCAAGGCATAAGGAAATGAGGAGGTGTGACTCTGTGTTACTGGCCATAGTCTGGACCAAGAGGAGGAGTGGAAGGAGGGCAGAGGTGGTGATGGGTGGGTGTGGGTGCTGTGTACTAACACTGATCCATCCAGAGTGTGTGGCATGGGGGCTGGGGAAAGGGACTTGGTAGTGAAGGTGAGAGGCTGGGAGGATTGGCAGCAGTGAGGATGGGGGTGAGGAGCATCTGACGCTTGAGCAGATGGATGGTGTCTGCAAGAATCGGGACTTGCTGGGTGTGGAGGGCACCACTGGAGAGGCTGTAGGGAGTCCAGGGAAATGGCGAGATTGAGGATATGCAGGGCTGGGTGTAGGGTCACACAAGCCACAGCACAGGAGTCTGGAAGGACATGGAAGCAGAAACGCGGTTGGAGCCGGAGAGTTTGGCTTCAATCCCACCACAGTACTCGACCATGTTAGTGTCGGTGGTGGGACAGGAGGGGAGGCTGTTCAAGGCAGAACTGGAATCGAGTTAGAAAGAGATGTCAGGACTGAGATGGAGCCCAGGGTCTTCATATTCAGGTAGGGACAGTGAAAAGAGGTGACAAAACATGGGACACATTTTTGTTTAGGGGTGAGAAGAGAGTCTGGGGCACGTGAAGAACACTGACAGTCATAAAATCATGAAATTGCAAGAGCACGAGACTCTTCCAGTCAACCCTGCAGTAAACATTTGCCTCTTGCCACCGTGTCTTGGGCAGATACTCAAATGAGCTGGGACACCGAACACTCCAGTGAGGGGGTCGATGCTGTCGCCCACCTCCCCTCTCAGGTCTGACTCACTATCAAGTCTATTGATCTGTCACCTCAACATGTCCCCGTGGGACATTTGCTTTTTTCTCTCTGCTCAGTTGGAATCTCACGACACGTTAGCAGCCTCCTCCCAAGCCTCCCCACCTCCAGTGTGTCAGTTCTCTGAGTGACATGAGCCTGCAGGAAGGGGGATGGACCTGAAACACACCCCTCATGTGTCACACTTGCGCTTTGCAACTCTCAAAGGGACCTCCCTGCCAATAGAACTCAGCACAGAGCAAGAGCCTTCGCGTGCTGGTCCCAAATGATCTTTCCAGCCCCGCTGCCCCTCACGTCCAGCCTTCAGCCCGAGGTTCTAACTCTTGCATTCTCTGCAGACTGCATGATGGGGCTCCTGGAAAGCTTCCTTTGTCACTGCATCATATTCAGATGTGACTTGCACTGTGAAGCCCCCCAAGCCCCTCCAGGTGAAGCTGGTGCCTTGGTTCTCCGGCCTTCAGGCACCCTTCTGCACTATGTCCAGCACAGCCTTTCCCACTTGACATGGTGGCCTCCTCTTCCCATGTCCTCTCTCCACTGGCTGAGTCATCTTCCTCTCCAGGCTCAGTCCAGTCCCTGCTAGGCACATCATGTTCTCCTGGGGATACGCTTCATTGTGGGACACATCTTTGTGCTCTTGTGCTGAGGTCCCTTGATGTAATTTCTACCTGGACATAACGAGGACACCTGGACCATTCACAAGCCATGGGAGTATCTCCAACAGCTGGGAGCCACCTGTCTCTTTTCCAAGTTGAAGTTTCTAATTTTCTCCATCCCTTCTCAGGTGGCATAATTTCTAGATAATTCTCTTCCTGAGACTCTCTTCTGTGAAAGACCTGTGATTTTTTTATTGTCCTTCATTAAATGAGGCCCAGTGAAGAAACTGGTCATTTTTTGAAATTCTCTTTCTCACACACCTGTGAGGATGCAGTGCTCATTATGTGGGTTGCAAATGAGTTTTTACAAGTTATGTAGATTTTACAATGATCCCTATTACATTTTATCTCTTTTTTTCCAGCCTTTCAAAAACTCTTCAAATTTGGAGTCTTCCCATTAATACATTCTCTTTCCCCCTTGGAGTTCTGCCACCTCTAAAATGGTCTCAGCCTGCCCAGATTTCAACCTGGCTCTCCCTAATTAGTCAGCCCCATCCCAATGCTAGTGGACTTTGTCTGGGCCTCTGCTGTTCCCTATAATTTCCTGATTGCTCACAAACCAGGCTTTCTATAACCTAGTCTACTTTATTTCAATCTGTAATTTCTAGAATTTACTGTTTTTGAAAATGGGTTTGGAGTATAACTAGTTTCCAACACCTTTAATTTGACTGTTCAAAGATTATCCAGAAATATTTTGGGATTATGTCGGGAAAATATTTGTCCAGAATCCTAAGTCATCATCCTTTGGGGTCTAGGGACCAGTATCACATGATATCCTTCCTAGTAATTCCTATGGGGAAAGAGCCTTCTCCTTCAGTGTATCATCATAGCATTTACTGGTGTCCACATTATGTTGCCCATCATTTAGAATTCTTGTGATAGTTTGTTGTAAACATGCCTTCCTTCCTACTAGCAAGAGATAAAAACTATTATTTTATGCAATTTCCCCTCTTTTGCTCCCATAATGACTAGAACATAGTAGGTTTTGAAAGAATAAGTCAATTTAAAGAGTCAGAGGCTCTATTTATTTTCTAAAGTTCCTTCCTTCCTACCTTCCTTTTGTCTTTTTCTTTCCCTCCCTCTCTCCCTCTTCTAACCTATCTTCCTTCCTGCTCCCTTTCTGTCCTTTTCTTCCTTTTTTATAATTCTTCTTCCACATTTTATGGTTTGAATAGCACTTCTCTTGGTGCATATCAAAGCGAAGCAGACATTGAGTCGTTCTTCCTACCTGCCATCTGTTAGTTAATATGAGAACATCATCTCAAGTCTTGTTCTTGCTAAACAGTCTCTTGTGTTGCCTGTCACATTTTTTCCCCACAAATTTCAGCTCAATCTGAGATTTAGACTTTGTGACACCTTTCCTAAAGTCCTTTGCTACTCCTACATATCCAGCCTTGGCTCTGTGTTTCCCCGTTAATCTTTTGGGCTTGGGCGTGATAGAGAAATATCACCAGGATATTTGGAAGGAAGGGGTTTCAAAAAATAACATTTGCAATGAGTCCTAGCAAACGGTATCTGGAAGGAGAATTTGGTGATGAGGAGGTAACTGGTCATCTGCCTTCAGGAGAACATGTGGAAGTGAGACCATGAGGGTTCAGGAGCTGGTTAGAAACAGTGCTGCTGAGTATAGAATCGTCTTTCAATAATCTAGTGAGGAGAAGCAGCAGAGAGAAGGGCATCAGGCAGAAGATATGGAAGACAGAAGTTTTGACGGTAGAAATAAAAAAATCCACAAATTATTTTCTATGGGAAAATAAAATTAGAAAGTAACTGTTGATTCTGTGTTGATATATCTTCTAACTTCAGGCTTCACTGACAACCCTTTCAAAGCCAACCCAGTTGATGGGACGTCCCGTTTCTTTTTTGACCGTTCCCAGATCTGAGGAAGTTTCATGGAAAGAGGGCTGGGATAGGGCAGTAGCCAGCTGGGTGCTCTCTCTAGCTCCGCCCTGATATGTGATTTTGGACAAGTTCCTTTAAGTTTCCATATCAGCAAAATAGGGCATAATATACTACCAAGTTTATACTCCACTTGTTTGCACTGCTATG
Source organism: Mustela nigripes (assembly GCF_022355385.1). Classification (NCBI taxonomy): domain Eukaryota; kingdom Metazoa; phylum Chordata; class Mammalia; order Carnivora; family Mustelidae; genus Mustela; species Mustela nigripes. The sequence goes on from NC_081558.1 coordinate 214,166,382, forward strand.
GAGAGACTGAGACAAGGCAGCATCGTGTAAAGCGTTACGGAGCTGGAGGAAGGGGAAAAAGTAGAAGATAGTCCTCTATTGATTACTGTGTGACTCAGTGGGCTCTTGGGAAGAGGCACCCCTGTTGGGTTAAGAGTCCTACAGTGTGGTCTCGCCCCGTTCCCGTATTTTTTTGTGGACCACTCTTCCCTTCGTGGGTCTGCACCCAGCACATAGGTTCTCGCCCACCAGGCAGCACCACCGCAGGGCGTCAGGGGAGCTCAAGGCAAGCCTCAAACACCACAGCTGTGCCAACCCAGAGTCTGGGCCGTCTCATACTTCATGGGCCCAAATGTTTCCTTAAAAAAGAGAAATCCCATTATTGCCACATGTCTACACTTTCATTCTGACATTCTGGTTAGGTAGACTGGGGCATGCTTAGCTTTACCCTGCTGTCAGGCAGGGGCTAGCACAACCCCCCGAAATGAACACCAGCGTGGGAGTAGCAGATTTTACCTAGATTTATGATCCTACCAAGAGTTCTTTGTAAGCTCCCTGACAACAGTCCCTGCTTTTCTGTGAAATTGAAATGGATCTCATCAAGTAGCTTTTTTCATAAGGGCTAGGAGTCTGCATTTATATATTTTTTTAACCAGATGACAAATAGGACTTTTAATCATCAGTGTGCTATGAAAGCTAATCCAAAAACCACAACGAAATAAATATTCAATAAAGAAAACCATATATACTTGCAATCTGAGAAAACTGCAAGTACAAACATGGACCAACTAGAATACCCAGGTGGGGGAGGCGCCAGGTCCGACGCCAGCTCTCTCCCTCCTGACGGCCTGCTCTCTGTCCCTCACTCCGCTAGCTGCCCATGGCTAGACCCTGCTGCCCTCCTAATGTTCTTTTAATCCCTACCCTCTGATACAGAAACTCCTTTTACAACATTCTCCCATTGAAAATTTGGAGTTTTGAAATAATAATTTTGTTAAGAAATTAAGGTTTAACACAATCTGAGGGGTTTGAAGGGGCGGGGGCGTGGGAGGTGGGGTACCAGGTGGTGGGTATTAGAGAGGGCACGGATTGCATGGAGCACTGGGTGTGGTGAAAAAATAATGAATACTGTTTTTCTGAAAATAAATAAATTGAAAAAAAAAAGAAATTAAGGTTTAAAAAAAGAAAAAAAAAAAAGGAAGGAAGGAAAGGAAACTTTCAGAACACATGCTTCTGATCCCAGATAAACCACACTTGGACATTTATTAGTTTGGTGAAGTTGTGGTTTATTTGGGATCGGAAGCTTGAGCTGCTTCTTTAGATTATTGAAGTTCAAACACATTTTTGGTCCTACAATTAAGGAAAGCATTTAGCTCATTTGCAGACCAGATGAAAGGGATGTTGGAGCTTAGCAGACAATAGCCATCCCTCATGGCCTTCATCTGTGCCCATGTACATCCACGAGGCCACATCCACATGTGGCCACATTCTCTCTGGGAATGGCCTTCCGGAACTGGTCTGTTTTTATAATATTAACCCATTTCAAAGCAAGCTTAAAATAACTAGGTTTCTCTTCACAGGATGAAAGGCATTTTGCCACAGAAGCGTGGACAAATTTTATACCCTCCATTGATTTTTATTTGTAGCTTATTTGAAGCTCCAAAAGTGGTTTTTAGGCTTGACACGCCAGTAGACCCAACTGACTGGTGCCAACATAACTTTGCACCTTCTTGGGTAGACTCACACTAAAGGAGGAAGTTTTTAGTGATACTGGTGTTGATTACTTGACGTAGGAATCAAATTTTTACAAGGTTGGGGCTTCTAGGATTATGGACCCAGCCAGGGATTTGTTCTGTAAACTTGCACTTGAAGGATTTAGTAGTGGGGAGAAATCAGGGCATGATTATAAGCAAAATGTTGCTTCTGGACTCCTGGATATGGTTACAGATTTTTTTTTTAAATGTAGCATTTGCAGATAATTCAGACTTTAGAAGATTCTATGCTCTAAAATTAGTGAAGTTCTCAGGAAGAAAGAAATACAGGTTGGCTAAATTGCTTGATTCCTTTCTTTCCTTCCTTCCTTCCTTCCTTCTTTTCATCATTTTTACCTAAAAGAATGTTGTGTTATATTCACCTAACTAGGTTGTTAGTCTACATGGTAAAACATACTTTGCTTATCAACATTTAGTAGTTTCTAACAATCAAACAATTAAAAAATATGAAGTTGACCTTAAATAGTAACTCTAACAGTGTCCATTAGGGATCCCACAATATTTTTATATAATCCAAATTTTATTTCCAGTTTTGATACTCATTGGTGGTTGCTCAAGCAACATTGACATTTTATTAGAAATGTCCTTATTTGGGATGATAACAATATTATATGAAGCAACCCTATCTTTTGAATCTGTAAATATATTAGAACTCATTCTAATCCAGGTCCAGGATCTGTGCCTTACGTGGGTCAGGTTGAAACTGGGTGACTGACTCTACCACTGAGCTCTATTTCATATGGAAGCACCTACAACACTAAGTTTTGGCTACAGTTTTCCTCTATGAGTGAGTTGGGAAAAATTGATGTTATTAACCAACATTTTGGGGGCTCTGCTGGACTAAAAGAGAAATGTTTGGGGGCAAGTCCATCCCCCCTCCCTCCCCAATAACTCACATCACCTATCCTGTCCTTTCATGGTGCACTTTCACAGTTAGAGAAAGATGTCTGTCTCTTGTCAGCCTTCCTCACTGTTAATAGAACGTCAGCTTCTGTGGTTCTGGGACAGGGCTGTAGCCCTCATTTTTCTCTTTGGGACCTAGCCAAACACTTGTGATCAAATAGAAGTGGTTAATAAGAATATTTCACGTTTCACTTAAAAAATGGTGACGGCCAGCTCATGGCAGGTGATCGACAATGGTTTGTTGAATTGAATTCACTTCTGTGCCTCCACATTAAAATGTGCCCTTGGGAAGCAGCTAGAGTTGGGGCCCCCGTTCTTTGCACTCTCGCGACCATCTTGTCCGAAGCTGGGTTTGGAAGGCTTTGTGAAGCGCGTGCAAAACACAAGACGACAGACACTTTTGTACTCCAGCAAGCTACTTCCTGGGACTCTTTGCTCCCCAGCATCTCGCTTAAGTACACCTTCTTTCCCACAGTTCTTGTTTTCTTCCTGCTGAAACCTTTGTGCAGGCTCTGTCTTTCCTCAGTCACAAAGAAAACAAAACTGTTTCTGGGGCGGGAAAGGCTGTGCTCTCCGATGTGATGTATTGCTTTCTTTACCAAGAGCCACTGCAAAATACCAGTGTCTAGGAGTAGAGATGTCCACAGTGACAATGCCAGTCCCAGGATATCGTCTGGTGGGAGCCCTTGCGAAGGAATCCCTGAGTGATAAGGCATTGCACTTGTGAGGAGCACCAGATGTTGTACAGAAGTGATAAATCACGTCATTCTACACTTGAAACTAATACACTATATGTTAACTAACCAGAATTTAAATAAAAACTAAAATAACAACAACAAAAGAATAATAATAAGGTGTGTGGGCCTGCTATCAGTACCCAACATGTTGGTAAGAGTTAGCAGCACCTTCAGCATCTTTAGAGACTGGGGAGCTCAGATTATGGGTAGAATGGGGCAAATTACTTTTGATGGCTGCATAGTATTCCATTGTGTATATATACCACATCTTCTTTATCCATTCATCTGTTGATGGACATCTAGGTTCTTTCCATAGTTTGGCTATTGTGGACATTGCTGCTATAAACATTCGGGTGCAAGTGCCCCTTTGGATCACTACGTTTGTATCTTTAGGGTAAATACCCAGTAGTGCAATTGCTGGGTCATAGGGCATTTGCGACAACATGGATGGAACTAGAGCGTATCATGCTGAGCGAAATAAGTCAAGCAGAGAAAGACAACTATCATATGATCTCCCTGATATGAGGAAGTGGTGATGCAACATGGGGGCTTAAGTGGGTAGGAGAAGAATCAATGAAACAAGATGGGATTGGGAGGGAGACAAACCATAAGTGACTCTTAATCTTACAAAACAAACTGAGGGTTGCTGGGGGGAGGGGGGTTGGGAGAAGGGGGGTGGGATTATGGACATTGGTGAGGGTATGTGCTTTGGTGAGTGCTGTGAAGTGTGTAAACCTGGAGATTCACAGACCTGTACCCCTGGGGATAAAAATACATGTTTATAAAAAAATAAAAAAATAAAATAAAAAAAAAGAATGGGGCAAATTAAACCACAGCTGGGAAGGAAGGAGTAATTCAACAGGGCTGGGGGCTGGGGGAGCGGACGACGATCTTGGCAGAGGGTGACAGAGTACCGGGAAGGAGTGCCTTCATTTTTAATGCACTTGCTGCCAAACCCTTGTGACCGAGTGGAAATGATTAAGACAAAAAACGAATTACTGTTGTTTTAGAAGATATTACGTGAGAAATTCATAGCCTTTGAAACGCAGCTAGTTAGATCTGGCCATCTAAATGTAACAAGGAGCTCATATGATAATTGTCTTTCTCTGATTGACTTATTCATGCAACATAACACCCTCGAGTTCCATCCACATTGTTGAGAGGCAGGGCAGGGGGTTGGGGGGGGGTAGAGAAGGGAAAAATGAAGTAAGATGAGATCAGGAGGGAGACAAACCATAAGAGACTCTTAATCTCACAAAACAAACTGAGGGTTGCTGGGGGGTGGGAGGGCAGAATAGGGTGGCTGGGTTATGGACATTGGGGAGGGTATGTGCTATGGTGAGTGCTGTGAAATGTGTAAGCCTGACAGTTCACAGGCCTGTACTCCTGGGACAAATATTACATTATATGTTAATAAAAATAATTAAAAAAATAAAAATAAATGCAATAAGGACAGAACCTTGCTGGTCCGTCAGCTATTGGTTCCTCAATAATATTGTCTCTAAAGTCCAGAATGTAGGGTTCTGTTGTCTGTGAAAAGGTTAGAAAAACATCCTTTTGTTATCTTAGTGATGAGCACTTGTGAATGTAATCCAACACAGTTCGCCTTACACTGGGTTTCTCAACAGAGTAAGCAGTATGTGGCTCTTATGTAGCTCCAAGATGGCGTCCCCGTCTCTCCCCAGTTGGGATTAATTGCTCCCTCTTTTGTGGGTAAGTAGGATTTTTTGAAGCCCTATTTTGATATTCATGACATTTTTGTTCTTTTCCTGGTAGAAGTTCATGTCTCTGCCTCCTACACTAAACCCAAAGTTCAGAAGGCTCTTTCTCTTTCTGATGAAACAAAAAGCACAAAGTATGGTGCTTAGGATATATAGGATTTACCAAGGTAAGTCTGCAAAATTAAGTAAGTGGTTAACGGGATTTAGCAAGGATATTTCAGTGAGATCGACAGCCCATCTGAATCATGGGGCTGTGGGAAATTTAACGGAAGGGCTATTAACATGTACAGAGCATGATGTACTTTCAGTATTCTAATTTTTCGGTCAAGTGGAAGCAAATTGATAGGAAAATGTGTTAGGGCCATGTAAAGAGAAATGCTTCTCAGAAATGCAGATGGGAGAAAGTACCATGTTCTGCTGCTCTCACGAGATGGCAGTGAACTGAAGTGTTTGCAGAAGATGTCCGTGTTTACTGTGTGTATCAGTGATGTCTGGGGATGTCCGAGATAAGTCCTGGGACTGGGTTCCCAGACTTGTTCCTCAGGTATAACTTTTAGAAATATGCAGAATGCTGGATGATTCTGTCCACACTGGACTAGTTAAATGAGAACATCGTGTCCATGCATTTTATCAAAAGAGGGACTTGGTGGAATACTGTGACAGGTGAAAAGTGAAGGGCTCAGAACCGTTCTTCCTGACGGGGTCATGTTGGAAAGAGCTCGTTTTCCTCACACTGTGGTGCAAAGGCAAGGAAGGGCTCTCGGCCAGAAGCTGGAAATAGCTTCATCACCGGGACCTCACAGAGCTGGACATGATAATAATGGTGCCTGCTCACAATAGTGCTCGTCTGGCCAAGGCTCTTGTCTTCCATGGTGTTTTTGTTGTTTGAGTGAAACTCTTACACTGGGCTTTCGCTCACATATCTAATTTGGGGAAATGTGTGTTTTTTGCCTCACAATGCTTTACTATAAGCCCTCAATTTCCTCTTCCTGGCAATAAAATAGTTCTCATTGCCATAGCAAATGTGATTGGTCTTTTTAAAGGACACCATAATTGATGGCTTTGCTGAATAGCTGAGAAAGCGAGCAGAGTTGAAAGACCCATGAGAAAATAATTGTCTTTGCTTATTGATATCTATGGGTTAGGAAACTGGTGTGAGGCTGACTCTCTCTCAGTGTCTGACTGTGTTGGGTAGTAACATGGTATGACTCTTCCCCTAGGGCTGCAGCGCCGCTGAAGGCATATCATAGAGTCAGGCCATGGGGAGACCCGGCCTGGAGAATAAAAGACCTTCTCCTGGGGAGTAGCTCCCGCCAGGCCGGCTGTCCATAGAGAGTGGTGCAAGCAGGTGACTGGGGGCCGCCACTCACCTCTCAGCCTCTTTAGCCTCTGCTCCCGCCTCCTCCGCCGCACCACCAGCAGGAGTACGAACAGCAACAAGACCCCCACCAGGATGCAGGAGATGGTCACAAGCATCTTGAGCCCCTCGTTGGTTGTCAGGCCTTCTTCGCTTTGCACAACTGACTTAATGAGTGGAGGGATTGTACCTGAAAGCAGGGCCATGGTGTTAGATGACTATTAATGAAGACGGCATGGTGGAGGGTTTAGGGATGACGGTTACAAGAGGCGCGCTGTGTGATCCAAGGGTGTCCAGGGTGATGAGAAATGAAAGGAGGTCTTTATCTAGGTCCTGACTCATTGATTTACTTTCTCATGCCCCTCCTCTGCCCAACTTGCAACTTACTTGACAAAACATCAAATCAGGATTTGCACCAAGGGTGAAGCCCATTTCTTTGAAAGGGACTTCATTTTGCACTGTACTGCTGGGTGCAGGCATTGAAAGCACAATGTCCAGGCTAGGTGCTTAAAAAAGCCACATGCGTTTCCCTGAAATGGTCACCCAGAGTACAACTGCTTGAAAACCCGTGCATCAAAGGAGGAACAATAGGTCTGGCCGGTGCACAGAAGTCTGCAGGGAGACTATACCAGTTATACTGGCTTAAAGAAGCTTTGCATCCCTTTTGGTCTGGCGACTCACTGGCTTTTTTTCTACTTTAGAAGCTCTCATTTTAGAGTTAAGAGCTGCAGACAACTTTTCAAAGAGGAAGCATCTAGGTCTCCAAACAAGCTCCTGAGTGATCAGGCACTATTATACAGCATCCGGAGATTCGGATTATATAGAATTATCAGGAAACACCTAAGCAGACTGAACTCTGAGCTTTCTGAAGCGGCTTTCTAGGCAGAGGCTGAAGACGGTGGGTGCGGAGACTCAGACATACACCCACACTATGCGGAGCGTGCATTCCAGCACCTTCCCTCATGTGAGATGCTCCATCCCACGGTATTTTCCACGTGAAACAAGGGCCAGGAAGTCAGTGGTTCAGGAAAAACGATGCAAAAATAATGCAATTTCCATCTGAGCAAAAATGATCTTTATCCTGCACTTAGTAAGTAGAGCAGGGATAATAGAATCCCAGTCCCCTATGTTATCAGCCCAGGTCAGGAAAAGTGTTCTTCTAACTGTGTCATATTTTTAGCTGGAAACCCACATCTGGGATGCTCAGAACCCATGTAGTGGGATGCAGGTGAAGCTGGTCTGCAAAACCAAGGCAACACAGGGACATGTGCAAATGTTTGGCTAAGGAAATGGCAGAAGAAAAAGTCAAATACAGACATGGGAGAATCTGAGATCTGACTGGTGTAGGTGTGAGGCTAACCGTCAATGTTTGTTTCCCTCCAAATGAAAGGAAAATCTTCAGTCAGATATGACAAAAGAGATATTAAAGCTATGTATCCATGAGATCAGTTCAAAGAAGTCCATAATCCTTTTCAAGGATCAAAAAATACATATTTTTATTTCCTAGTGTAATAAAATTATTTCAGACTTCAGGAACTTAAATGTAGCTCACAGAACCTTTGCATGGTTATAATCTAAGTTCATGGATAAAATGCAAACATAATTTTTTTTAAGAGGACAGCATTTAAATTCTTTGGTGTGCTCTGTAAGTTTGAATCACATTTCAAATTCTTCATGTGAGTAGTTTCTAGTTAAAAGATTATCATGACCATGTCACCAGTGTGCACACTAGAGCCCAGCACTCTGGTATCTAGAGATTATAGAGAAGCTCCGTGCCAGCATGTGATTATTTTAAGTCAATTAATGTAAGCCAATAAGCTAAAGTAAGAACTATGCTTCCTGCCCAAATGTGTACCTGCTAGCAGAGGACTTTGGGGGAACACTTAAATGCAAAGTAAAGAGTTTGGTAAGTCAAAGTTCTTTATTCTGTAAGGTTAAAGAATTAAACCATGTTGAAGAGAAAGCCAGTGGGAGGGCTACTCTGCCTATGGGTGGTGCTTTGGGATGGGACACTTTGAGTGACATCACTTGTAACTGAAGGCTAGGAAATTAGACAGAGGGTGCCCACAAAAAGCATTGGTTCTTGAGTAGTAGGTATGCATTCCAGAAGCTGGGCAAGCCATTCCAGGGCTATGGAGGTAGAGTGCACTGCAGAGGCAGGACTCCAGGCTGGTATCAACAATATCAAGAAAACTTCTACCTAAAGGTCTTCCTACATGCAGGAGGTTGGAAATGCTGGAGGCCAGACAGGCTTCTGGCTGGGGAGGACTTTGTGGTGACATGGCCCTGGGCAGGAGACTTGGGGTGAGTTTCCAGTGTACCAGAGCAGGAAGAACTTGTTCTGGGCCCTCCAGGAGAGTCCCAGAGAAAATGACCAAATGAGGATCCCAGTCTACATCACCTCATTAGCTTGAGTGTCTTTGGGTTCACAGACACTATCCTTGGGATAGTATAAACTGCACTCCCAGTGAGTGGGAGTTTGCTGGAGCCTTAATTAAGCAAGATCCCAAAGTACACACAAGCAGAGGAGGGAACCACTCTTTAGCATGCCTACGGATGAATACAGTAGGGTCTTTGCTTGGATGCAGACTTTCTGGACCAAACCATCCAACACTGTGCTCTGACCTGGTCAGTGGAACTGGCCATAAATCTTGGAAGGGTGGGGGCTGCTAAGCCAGGATCTCCCAACATCCTGAAAAATCGTGGCAGGTCCTACCTTGTGATTGAGTACCTAACTGAGTCACCACTTTACCCTGAGTGAAAGTCACTGCAAAGCTGTAGAAATCAGCACCAACATATAGTGCTTAAGACTTTCTAAAGCTCCCTAACCTCATAACAATCAATGGCCCTCTGTCTTTCAGCTTCACTGGGTTGGGCATTTATGCAGATATCAATCAATGGCCTTGATACTGGTTGTAGGAAAAAAAAGAGAAAATTTCCTATTGCTTATTTTTGGTGGGCTAAACAGCACAAGATACCTTGCCTGGTTTTCAGAAAGTCCAAGCAAATTGCACATGTGGTGGGGGGAGGGGCAGAACGCACACCAACATCCTATGATATTATATTACTTTCATCAGTGTCTGCATTTCTGCTCAGGGACTACCAGAAGCTCTGGTACCATGAAGACTGTTTCTGCCCATGCAGTCTAAAGGCTAAATGAGAGCAAAGACGGAGTTATGTGGGTTGGGATGTGGTGGGGAACGGGTGGGGAGACAACAAAAGCAGTGTTAGCACAGAGTCATTGACGAACGCACAGAACCACGTGTTTGGTAAGGGAAGGTAAAGAATCCTTCAGCCCGAAGAGAAATCACTCCTGCACCACGATTCCCTAAGGAGATTCCCAGTGGCTCTCAGGGCCTTATTTCTGGAGCAGATCCATGGTCCCGTGAACACAGTGAACTAGGGAATCCCACAGGGAGCCAGCTGAGTGGCTCTGAAGCCTAAAGGGATCTGTGGGCACTGGTCACTCCGTGGCCAGCATGAATGTTGAATGGGAAAGGGGCTGTAAGCACATGCATGTGTGGGAGGGCCACAAAGCCAGCCAGCTTACTGCCATCGTAGTTGAGCGTGGCGAAGTTGGCCTGCTTCTCCGCACAGCCAGCACTGTTGCACACCCTCATCTGCAGCTCGTACCACGTGGCTTCCTGCAGGTCATACAGGATATAGGACTTGGAGAGAGAGGTCCGCTGAGCTGTGGTCCAGACTGTGGTCCCAAAGGGTCTGTACTCCAGTGTGAAGGAGGTGATTGGACAGCCACCGTCATTCCAACCGATGAGGTTTAGCCTCACGCGTGTGGTGTTGATGCTGGCGAAGAGTTCTTGCTCCTTGGAGAACTGGGGTTCTGTGGGAGAATGCACAGTCATTCAGCTCATGGGACCAGCTCATGGGATACGGGAATGCCGGTCATCAGTATTGTCATGCATTTCCCCTTGGCTGCTTTCCCCACCTGGGTGAGGAGCTCAGTTCAAATCTGGGTCATAGACCAGTCCCAATTTGTCCACTATCTATAGGGACCTATGGACCAGTGGGCTGTCTCCAACTATAATAACCTAGGTATGAGAGGGAAAATTGGGTGGGTAGAGGTTATGGTTATGCATGTCAGAGTTCCTAAAGAAAAATGTTATTTTCATATGTGTGTTTCCTTGAGTGATTCTGAAGGAACCGCACTATGTGCTGAGATGACCTATTTCCACTCTTGTGTGGAGGGACGTGACTCAAGATAAGCCTAATTGGATTTGAGAAGTTCCAACTTGTGTCTCTTGCGGCCCAAGCACTTCTTACTGGAGCCCAGGGACCTAAAGGATATATTTCTCCATAAATTAATCCCTCATCCTCTGAACCCTTGTTGAATCTTAACCAAAACTCAGGGGCCAGACCCAAGTAACACCTTTGCCTTCCCATCTCTGGCTCTTTTGCTATCCATTGTGGCCCTGTGCACCAGATGAGAGTCAGATGTGAGGGGAAGCTCCAAAGACCCTCTCACTGCCTCGCCTAGACTTCCATGCCACTGTACCCCTTCCCTTACTGGTGCCCCCGGACTACAATTTCACTGCTGAGCACCATTTCTGCCTCCCACCTCGCACCACCCAGGAGTTTATCTCCTCAAAGATTTCATGTTTCAGATTAAAAAAACAACTCACATTAATGGTCAACAGTCTTTCCCATTCCCTTACTACCTGAAAAGTGAGTCCTTGGAGACAATGGGAAAGTTATGGATAGATGAAGCATGGGGTGACGGAGGGAGAAGCTCACACTAGAAGGTATGAAGGTAAGATGAGAGGGTAAATGACGTATTTCATGGTGACCCAGCCAGGGCAATTTATGTAGGCACCAAAGCCCGTGGTTTGCAAATGACACTCTTCATTCTTACTGTAAATGGGATAATGAAGGAAGAGAACCATGTACATCCTCTGAGGACCAGCTATCTCTCTCATTACACTGCAAACATCCAAACCCGTTTTGGGAATAACAAAGTTCAAACTCACAAACAAGCATGCAAATATATGATGCATTATCTGTGATTACAATGCCCCATTCAGTTAGGGAAGCAGAGGAAATGCAGACAGCAGAAGGCATACATACCTTTCCCCAACGTTTTCGCTTCTATGATTTCACTGATGCGTCCCGGTCCCACTCCATTTTGGGCAGTTAGAGTGAACTTATACCAAGTACCACACTTCAGATTTTCCAGGCGGTAAGAACGTTCACTTGGGCTGATTGGAAAACTTCCCCACTGTTCACTGTTATCCTCGGAGTACTGCAATATGTACCCTACAGAACACAAGAAATATTCAAAAGAATCTTATTTTCTTTCTACTAGGAGTTGGTGGATGTTGGCATTTTGTATGGAATGAGAGTTCTCAGCCTTGATGCATCTCTGGAAGAAAACATCTGAAGTCTCCCTGATGCCAAGAAGTTGAACCCAGGCTGGGAGGAGTGATGTGATGATGTTCTGATTAGCATTTAGGCCATGCCAGATATTACTATGGTGTATTGCTAATTGGTATGGTGAAAATAAAACATCTTTCCCTCATTTCCTTTTAAAAGGTGTAGCAAACAGCAGAGGATGGACACTAAGTCTCTAGAAATCTGCCCTGAGCCCACATGTTCCTGAATCTTTGGGTATCAACATGGTCAAAAGTGGAATTATTTTTTTAATTAAATTTATTTTCAGCATAACAGTATTCGTTATTTTTTCACCACACCCAGTGCTCCATGCAATCTGTGCCCTCTATAATACCCACCACCTGGTTCCCCCAACCTCCCACACCCCCCACTTCAAACCCCTCAGATTGTTTTTCAGAGTCCATAGTCTCTCATGATTCACCTCCCCTTCCAATTTCCCCCAACTCCCTTCTTCTCTCTAACTCCCCATGTCCTCCATGCTATTTGTTATGCTCCACAAATAAGTGAAACCATATGATAATTGACTCTCTCTGCTTGACTTATTTCACTCAGCATAATCTCTTCCAGTCCCGTCCATGTTGCTACAAAAGTTGGGTATTCATCCTTCCTGATGGAGGCATAATACTCCATAGTGTATATGGACCACAGTTTCCTTATCCATTCGTCTGTTGAAGGGCATCTTGGTTCTTTCCATAGTTTGGTGATCGTGGCCATTGCTGCTATAAAAATTGGGGTACCGATGGCCCTTCTTTTCACTACATCTGTATCTTTGGGGTAAATACCCAGGAGTGCAATTGCAGGGTCATAGGGAAGTTCTATTTTTAATTTCTTGAGGAATCCCCACACTGTTTTCCAAAGAGGCTGCACCAACCTGCATTCCCACCAACAGTGTAAGAGGGTTCCCCTTTCTCCACATCCCCTCCAACACAGGTTGTTTCCTGTCTTGCTAATTTTGGCCATTCTAACTGGTGTAAGGTGATATCTCAATGTGGTTTTAATTTGAATCTCCCTGAGGACTAGTGATGATGAACATTTTTTCGTGTGTCTGATAGCCATTTGTATGTCTTCATTGGAGAAGTCTCTGTTCATGTCTTCTGCCCATTTTTTTTTTATATGATTGCCTGTCTTGTGTGTGTTGAGTTTGAGGAGTTCATTATAGATCCTGGATATCAACCTTTTGTCTGTACTGTCATTTGCAAATATCTTCTTCCATTCCGTGAGTTGCCTCTTTGTTTTCTTGACTGTTTCCTTTGCTATGCAGAAGCTTTTGATTTTGATGAAGTCCCAAAAGTTTATTTTTGCTTTTGAAGTGGAATTATTTTTAAGAGTACCAAAGCTCTGGAAAAGGGGTATGTTGTCAAGGGGGTAGGAATCTCCTCAACCAGAGTCTACGCAGTCTGCAATCCCTAAGGGAACTGGCTTTAAATCCTATAGATATCCCAACATTTCTTTTTTTTTTTAAATTTTTTAAAATTTTTATTTATTTATTTTTTTCTTTTCAGTGTTCCAGAATTCATTGTTTATGCACCACACCCAGTGCTCTATGCAATACGTGCCCTCCATAATACCTACCACCAGGCTCACCCAGCCCCCCAACCCCTCCCCTCCAAAACCCTCAGTTTGCTACTCAGAGTCCACAGTCTCTCATGGCTCACGTACCCCTCCAATTTCCCCAAGTCACTTTTCCTCTCCATCTCCCCATGTCCTCCGTGTTATTCCTTACGCTCCACAAATTAGCGAAACCATATGATAATGAACTCTCTCTGCTTGACTTATTTCACTCAGCATAATCTAACATTTCAACAGTCACCTGACTTCTCCTTAGTCTGAAAAATCCCTCCAAAAGTTCGATTCGGTACATGATAACTGTCACCTATATTTACATGATCATGAACATCAAGTGTCCTTTTCTTGAGTGCTCACCAGGTGCCTGCTCTGTCCTTTGCCCACTGCATTTATTACCTCACATAACCCCCTAGAAGATAATTATTATTGTTCCCATGGTGCAGAGCAAGACACTGATGTCCATATAGGTGAGATGACCATCCAAGGGCCCTGTAAGTCAGTGAGAGTCAAACCCCACCTTCAGAATCTGAAGCCAGCTCTCCTGACCCTTGTGATGACTGGGACATTCCTCCTTGTTATAGTCACAATTCCTGTTAACTCAGTCACTTCCTGGGAAGGGGAAGATGGTCCAGTTTTCTCTGTCCCCATCTCCTCCATGTTCACACCCAGACAACCCAGGACCAGCCTGCCTGGTGCATGGTATCCTCATGCTGGTGGACTGCTAACATCCCTCTGGCCTTTGGGGCTATATTTTTTTAAACACAGGTAAAGCGCTTCTCAGCTCCACACTGCAGAAGCTTTTAAGCCCACACTGGCAGCATCAAATGTTCTGCAGACCTCTCATATGAAGGTCACATATCCTCATTTCTTCTGTGGTCAGGGTGTGGATCTTCCCTACTCTTTGCTCCTTCTCACCCCTCTGGCCCTTTGCTACCTTGCGATCCCTCTTCTTTTCCAAACCTCATTTTCTATTTGAGTCTCCTTGATCTGTACTCCTCAAAGCTCCTGCAGTACTTGAAAGGTGGGTGAGGGATCTGGGTACCCCATGCTCCCACTGTCATTACCTGGGTTCCACTTTAGCTCTGTCCAAACCACCTCCCTGCTGCCATGAACATCATGGGAAGAACACTTCCCTTCTGATTTCTTCCAACCAAATCACATCTGAGAAGTTCTTGTAACCCTTGGCAATAGGAGCACCCATGTCAATGGCTGTGGCTACCACGGTGTTTCAGGGACTCCTGGTTGTCTTTCCTTGGAAACTCTTCATTACTAAAATGGCTTCACCTTCAAGATCTTCTGCTCTGACACTTCCTGCACCACCTTTCCCAGGCTCTCACACTTACAGAATCCAAACTCTAGTTGAGTCTTGAATTCCAAAGTCCATTGAACTCTTGCCTCAATGCCCCATTTTTCTTTTCCATAACGATGTTCTCTAATCAGTCTAGAACCTTCTGTAGACTATTTCCACAAGGAGCCCATTTTCACACACTACTCTAACTCTAGTCACATTTTTTCTGCCAGTTAGCAGCTCTGGTAAGCAACAATCCACTCTTCCTCCTAGGTGCCCAGCGCCACTTGACAAAGTCATGAGACTGTGAAATTGTGACCACCACAATTTGGGCTGTTTATACACAGCTGGGGCCTCACTCCCTCTTGACAATGGCTTTGTTGGTCTATTAATGACTTCCTGTGCATTTTACATGGTAGCTGTTACAAATCTTCCCCCACACTCCTCCAACCTACAAACACAACCTCTCATCCCCAATCAGCCAACTATTAAAAAAAAAAAATCTTTTTTTCACTGTTTTCCTTAAAAAAAAAAAAAAAAAGGAAGATCCTCCCCTTTACTCAGACTGACAAATGTTTAACAACTGGCTGTACAAAAAAAAAAAAAAAAGCCTTGACTAGTAGCATTTCTCATTCTGGGGGCATGTAACTATCCCCACCTTGTGTGTGTCACTGGGTATAAGGGGAGAAAGAGATCGGACAGCTAGCTTGCTCTCATGAGCTGTAAGGGGCTAGGTCTAGCACACTGCTGGCTTCACCCTGAAATGACCCCCTAATTCCAGTTGTCTTTTCAACCTCTCCACACAGAAGAAGGGATGTCCTCAGCTTTTGGAAGTCCCCTCCCATGTGCTCTAGGATCAGCCCCCAACTGCTGTGCATTTTTGGTATGTTCCTCTGGGTTCTCGTCCTTCCCTGTGGCCACAGCTAGCTCAGAATGAGGTTTCTCCAACTTTACACAGGCTAGTATTTTCACACTATGTTCTTTTCTGCTATGGACTAAATGTAAAACTTGGTGCAAATAGATCATTTCCTACCTAAACTCTAGGTTCCCCATCTTTTCGTGCTTTATAAATGAGAAAAATAACTGTTTAATTAGTAATTAAATTGTATTAGTAGTTACTAATTACTTGAATGAATGATTGAATACAGGGGTGAATGAATGATGGAGTACTAACAACATGGGGAAGGAACAGTATGCAGAATCATGGGGGATAGATGACCAAATTCCTTCTTTTCTGCCTTTGTTAATCTTTCACTCAGATTGGAGGAATGATGGCAATTTTGTGAATGAGATGCCTTGGCTGAATGATAGGTTTAAGTAAATACCATAAAAATAGATGTGTGGCTTGCTGTTTAAGTAGTGGGGAATTAATTATAACGAACACATAACAATTATTTTGTGGAGATGTGTCACCTATTAGCCTAGGGGCTGTTACAGTCAACTACTGTGGGCAATGTGTTGCTCATTACCTCTGATGGAACTGCCCCCATTGTCTCCAGGGAGCCACGAGAGTGTAATGGAAGAAGATGTCGTTTTGGACACGGTAAGTCGAGGCTGATCGGGTGGAACTGGATAGGAAACAGTTTTTAGAAAACAAGAATTAGTTTTTTACATCTTTAATCTGCTTGAACAGCCATTTACCAAATCATTTTTAACAGCCATTTATTAAATAAGTGTTTTAGGTTGCCAAAATATGCAATTCACTTCTGTCAAAATGTCTATTTAGTTGATGTCCTTGGTTAAAGAGATAGAGCAGAGTGAATCTATTATTTAATGAAAATTTAACCACATTTCTACTTGGATTTATATCTAACTCATTTCCTCACTGATCCCTTGAATTTCTGAGTCGTTCATCACTGATTTAAACTAACTAAGGATGCTTGCATTACTCTGAATTTCAGCCATGACCCAAGTGAGAAAGATAAATGGCATCCACTTAGCTGCTCTGTTCTTAGGGATGTGACAGGGGAAGGAGGAGTGGGGGAGAGGAGATTGGGTGAAGGAAGAGTAGGGGACGGAGGGGAGGAGGGGAGAGTGGCTAGTGCAAAAAAGAATTGCAAAAATTTCCACTTTTTTAAGCTACTCCCCCAAGATGCAACACACACACACACACACACACACACACACACACACACACTCAGCTCTGGAAATCAAAGGTGTGCCATTGAGAGGCTGTCCATGAACTTGCACACTTGTACAAGGTTTGAAGAGTACATGCTTCTAACCAGTGGGCTTCAATATTAGCTTGGATCAGCACCAAGGACAGAAGCACTGAAGAAATGCATAATCACGTTATGCAAATTATACAGAAACTTCCCGTAAAATGTCCATCTCATTTTTATTGAGAGAGAGGCCCATATATATTAACCCAAAGGTATGAAAACCTGACCTATTTAGATTCACAATATCATGTCAATCTTCTGAAAAACCACAGAATTCTGTCGACTCCAATTTACTTGAAATTTCAGATCAATTCTGCATTATTATCTTTTTTTTTATTTTTTATAAACATATATTTTTATCCCCAGGGGTACAGGTCTGTGAATCACCAGGCTTACACACTTCACAGCACTCACCAAAGCGCATACCCTCCCCAATGTCCATAATCCCACTCCCTTCTCCCAAACCCCCTCCCCCCAGCAACCCTCAGTTTGTTTTGTGAGATTAAGAGTCACTTTAATCTTTTTAAATATAGTTTTTCTCCTCCTGTTCCCCTCCACTGAGGACAACCTGATTTTATTTTTACTCACTGTGATTTATTAATGTGACAGCACTTAAATCCAAAGAAGCACACCCTTTGGTTTTTCTACTAATAAAATACCACTCTTCACCCAAACCTGAATCCAGTCAGTGGCCATTTGGGATTTTACACATGATTTTAATTTAATTATCTTGGATTTGTCACATACATTTTGTATTTGATGTCAAGAAAAACCACATATGCTGTATTAAAGATCCAACTAAATATTAGGGCAATATTCTTAGAGTTTCAGTTGGGGACTTTTTAACGTACATTGTATATAAAAGTTTAGTTAATTAGCAGATAAAAGACCTCAATTCAGACTCATTTTTGGTTTGTGTTTTCCGGGTTCCCCTTACACATACATAGAATAAACCGTGCAATTAGCAGAAGTTATCAAGGAATTTCTCAGTGATGCACGCATCAAGAAAAATGAGAACAGCCTCTCTATATGCAAAACTGTAAATTGTGTTATCTTTGGGATTATAAGTGTTTTTATTTTCTTTGATTTGCTGCAGTACATTTTCCAAGATGAACGAGCATATCTTATGGCAATATGAAAATAGCAATTAGCTCTTTAGAAAGGCTGATCTTTAAGTTTGTTTAATTTTACTCTTTGCATATAGGCATACATATAAAAATATCATTTAAAAGAGCCTTCGAACTCTGTACCTTGCACTTGCAAATTTAAAATAATTTCATCCGATCCCCAGTTGTTATTGGCAATGCAGCTGTAGTAGCCAGAGTCCTCTGCCTTCACGGTGCGGATGACAAAGCTGCCGTTGCTGAAGACGCTCCTCCGGCCATCAATCGTTACTAGGCTGGGTGTCCCGTTACTACCTCACAGGAAGAAAAGGGCACAGATTAAAGAAATTACAATCCAAATTAGCTGAGACTGGGGAAAAGCATGAAGACTCTCTCTGAGGTCAACCGCACACTTGGAACGAAATTATGATGACATGACAAAAACAATCAAGTAGCTGGATTTCGTTCTGCGGAGGTCAGACCTGTGAGGGGGCTTGGGTTCTGCCTTTCCTTCCTCCACCGTGCAGGCACCGAGCCACCTCCTCTTGGGAATTCCTTCTGGGGAAGAAATGCCATTTTGACCCACTCACATAGGGACAACTAAATGTGGGGGTCTCTTGTGGACTTGCTTAAATTTATAGTTGTTAATGATTTTGACCCCCCAAAAAGTGAACTGTGGTCTCTCAGGAGGGTGACGGCGTTGGTCCTACAATACAAAGAATTCCCTTGCCAGTATAACCGCTGCCATGGTGGCTGCTGTCCAGCCATCCCCAGAGGCAGAATGCCTCTTTACCCTGGGAGCTTATTTATTTCCTTGGATTAACTGATTTCAAAGGACGAAAAGTGGTCCCTGGACCAAGACCATTATTTCAATAGTTTATGTCTTGTAAGTGCTTTTGTTTAAAATAGGCACTCTTCTGAATCTACTTTATATCAAATCTCCATGCTCATTAGTGAATTGTCAGCTCTTTATTTATATCCTAATTTCATCCTCTGAACATAGGGAAAGCACTTAGAAAAGTTACAGGATAGAATACATCTCACCCACTTTCTGCCTCCTTTCTCGACTGCTATTATATTAATAATTACTACTGAGTATGGAAAACTAGATTTTATATTAGCTAAGTCCTACTGCGTTCCGTCTCTTAAAGTCATTTCTCAGAGCATTTGAGGTAGGGTTAGTTGAACCATCATGTTGGAAGGAGAAAGGCAGGTACAGGTCTCCTATGAAGTCTGGCGTGTTCATCTCAGTTATACAGGAAATTTACATGAAAAAGTGCAGAGATTATAGCTTGGTTAAACTATTTTCCCTGCAAGTATTCTGTTGTGAATGAAAGGTTCTGAATTTATGGAAGACAGACACAACACACCAGACCCCTTTTAGCACTAACTCTAAGATCCCACACCCCCACCCTGCCACCTCTCCCATCTCAGAAGAGTTGGTGTTTCCTGGAATTTTCATGAGTGGAAATGAATACAACGTTAGACACCAGACCCAACCTAGTATGTCTGATGTCTGATTACATACAACCTAGTATGTAATCTCTTAGAGTTTCACTAAAGGCATATATTAGGTTACTGGTTACCTGTCTTTCATCCATTTTACTGCAGGAGAAGGGTCCCCAACAGCTTTACAAGGCAAGGCGATGTCCTTCATCCATGGGGTAGTCACTGTGCCGCTGAAGGTCAGGATTCGTGCTGGAGCTGGAGCACCAAACATAGCAGAAGCCCCATCAAGCCACAGCCGCATCGACACAAAAGCCAAAATGACCCTCCCCCATATAGGGACACCCCCCAAAAGGGTAAATGCAGCACAGCCAATGAATGACATGCCTGCCGACACTCCTCTTTGGTGTCGGGATGTGTATAAGGGATTTTTCTAGTAAGAACATACAAATAGTTGGGAATCCCTATGGCAGCGTTTCCCCCCTCCCTTGACTAAACATGAAGAGCCCAAATTAAATATCTGCATCTTCATATACCCCGCAGCCCCAACCTGTGTCTTCTACGAGCCCAGTTGTTTGTTGAGCCCTTTATTAAACAACTTAGCTCAACACCAAGAACCTCCTGTTAAAATGCACTTTTAATATCTGAAAGAATAGACCTTTCAAGGCATAAAGTGCTAAAAGAAGGACGAGTAACACGGAACAACTTCTCTTTATCAATTTTGTGGTATGCTCCTGACTTTATTGTGTCAGCTTGATCTTCAGCACAGACGTGAAGGAAAATAAATGCTTTCCAAGAAGCTTTTCTTGAAGAACAACTGTTTGCTTGGGACGGTGATTCAGAGGCTCCTATGAGAGCATTGGCCAGAGGCATCTGGCACCAGCACAGTCCCAAAGCAGCAGTAGTAGAGAGGAAAAATCTCAGGTGGACCTACAACAGCAGGGGCTTTCTTGAAGACTGAGGAGCCCGGCACTGAGAGATTCTTAGCCCTACCTTCCTGAGGGAGACAGAGAAGCTGACACCAAGACCCCAGCTTTCCAGAGGCAAAACAATGTGCCCCATCTTTGCCTCGCATTGGGATACTGTCTTCTGGGAAGCTCCCTCTGGGAGCTCAGCCAGGCCAGAGGAACAGTCACTGAAACCAGTTATGAAAGGCGGCCCCAATCTGATTCTGGAGCCATAAGGATGGGACCAGTGTTGGGACACTGAATCATCAGACCCCCAAGGGTTTGGACTGGCCAGTGGCCATAGATGGAGTCATTACAGAGGCATTCTGACCTAGAACACAAGCCTTGGTCATTAAGGTCTACCACAAAACTCTTATTTCTGTTGTTCTAAGTACGTTGGACCAGAGCTGATACAGAAATGAAACATCATTGGGCTCAGAAGCTGGGTCCGTTTTGCGCAGCAAGCGTTACCACAGGATCTTCCTTCTCGGAGCAGGGTCTACAGAGATGGTTCATGGATGGCAAAGACCACGTTTTCAGTTATTGACCTTCTGATTTCTCATCATAACAAAAATACCCTGGCCAGGGAGCATCATATTTCTGCCATTGGTGATTTGGCATCTTCCATTTCAAACCCTTCAGACCATCCTTCTATAGGATGAGGAATGTTTTTGCAACAAAACTGGCATGATTAGGAAACCCAGCTAGGGTTAGGGGCTTCTAAGCTTTTAGACATCCCCCTTCCTACACACTGAATCCAAAAAGCTATGCGCATGGTGGGTTGTGTGTGAGTGAAGACAGATGTATTTACTTTCTATCTGCAATTGTATTCAAAATGGGGCAGCATTCTCTTTTTCCCCTCGCTATTTTATTCTGTCTTTTTCTTAGCTATCACATTAATAAGAATGACATCAAGAGTTCTTAAAAGTAAAACTGGAATCTTGGAATGTTCTTTTACATTCTCTTTTAGACACCTAGCAGGCTTGTTAGTAATAAATTGCCAGTGTGGTATATTCCAAAATCAGGGGGCATTTCCTGCTGGCCTAGAATTGTGAGGTTAGTACACTTATTCATGAAAACTGCTAATTTAGTGGTACCCTAAACACTGAGTGGTAGCAATTATCAGAAGTAGAATAAGAATATTCTGTGCCTATATGTGCTTTTTAGGACCAGTATAACACCTCAACGTGCAGATTCTTTATTGGTTTTTAGGAACTTTTATTCTTTAGTGACTCTGACTTCCCACTGTTAATTAAGGCCTTTGTGTATAGTATTCTATCAATAGAAGAAGAAGTAAATATTTTATTATATTTATAAATTTCCAAATTCCATATTTTCTGCTTTAGAAGTTGGATGCTTACTTTTGATGTAAGAAGGACTTCCTTGGGAAGTTGCTATGTGGTGATTTTCACCTACCCAAGGGGTGAAGATAGGCTCATTTCCCTTACTTTCTTTAAGACTCTCTGAGTTGTAAACCACCCACACTTAGCACTGTGTTCACTTCTAGGAGGATTCTTTTCTGCTTTGCACAAGAGCTAGTGCCAGCTAGCAGCAACCTTATTTCTTAAGCTGAAATGTGATAGCACGTGTTCTGATTTCTGGTGATTTTTAGGGCATCATAAGCTTTGTTTCTGGTAGAGGAGGGATTTAAAACAGTACAATGAGAGTGGGAAATGAGATCTTTCCTACAGTGGCGCACCTTTAGCTAATGGCTCCACCATGATGATTTCGCTGCTGTTGCCTCTCCCAGCTGAAGTCACAGCTACCACCCAGACACTGTACTGACGGTTCCGACTCAGGTTGGGAATTCTGTAGGAAAATGAGTCAGGAGAGGCTTCAAACTCGCTGATCACCTGTGAGAGGAGACATAAATGTTCCCACATTCAAGGAGGCAAATGGCACACATGGATTTCCTAAAGGCACAGTTATTAACATGTTATCTATCATAAGAAACAAAAGCTGCGGCTAATCCTTTTCTAAAAGGCTGGGATATAAGATATTGATATACGTGTAAAGAGCTTACGTTTCTCTATGCAGCAGCTTTCACAGCTACCAAGGAGAGATTTAAGCCCTGAAATTACAGGTTATGGCACATCTGTTTTATGCTGTGATAGAGTAATGAAAACAGATTTACCCTCCTACCCAAAACAACCTTAGAGCACTCAAGAGTATATGAAACCAGTCTCAAAACCATTGCACACCAGGTAATGAAGAACAGAGCTCTCTGAAATATGGGAAACAGAGAAAGTGATCCTACAATTGTGGGGTTTTACATTTTGGGAGAGTCTCCAGGCCATGGCACAGAGACGGAGCCCAGGAGGAGCCCAGAGGCTTCCCTGTATTGAGAATTTACATCTGAGAGACTGGGAAGAAGCTGGAACTCAGAGGACAGAGCTACATGCAGAGAGAACTTCGGGGATTGGAAGAGGGTCCCACATGGGTATTCAGCAGAGTAGATCTGTGCAGGTATGAGAGGAAACTACCAGAGACTAGAGAAAGAACTAACTGAACAGACTGGAGGTCACAGTGCCCAGCATTTACACAGGGCTGGGAATACTTCCTGTTCCACCAGGCACATTGGGAGACCTCAAGGTTCACTGGGCATTGGATACAATGCATCAGGGTCTTACCTTGGTGGTGGGGAATAGTTAGGCCTAGACTGAACACCAACTGGTACTGCCTAACAAATATTAAAAGCAAAATTTATATGGATGAAATTGTCATAAAGTAACTTAACTGCATCTCAGACCAAAAGTCAGAATATTTACAGCAGTAAAAATATCCAGTACTCAATAAGATAAAATTCATAATATTTGACATCCAACAAAAAATTTCCAATAAGAATGACCCAAATACCCATCAATTGATGAGGGATAAACAAAATACGTGTTGTATCCATACTAAAGACTATTATTCAACAATAGAAAGAAGTGAAGTACTAATACATGTTAACTTGGATAAATCTTAAAAATATTATACTAAGTGGAAGAAGACAATCACAAAATATAACATACTTTCCATTCCCTTTTAATGAAATTTCCAGAATAGGCAAATCTAGGGAGATAGAGAGTAGACTAGTGATTGCCAGGGGCAGGGTAGGTTTTGGACAGAATGTGGAATGATTGCTATGGGGTATAAAATTTCTTTCTGGGATGATGGTGAATGTACTAAAATTAGATAATGGTGGGTAATTCTGTGAATATACTAAAAGCCACTGAACTACATACTTTTAATAGATGACTTTCATGGTATGTGAATATTTCAAAAAAGCTGTTAGAAAAAAAATTCAGGAATGCAAAAAAAAAACATAGAGAAACATTTCTTTCATAAAGAAAATATGATTTAATCCTCACTGACCTATTATTGACACAGATATTAAATTTAACAGAAATGAGCATTATAATAGTTACTATAATTGTATTATAGCTGTATTTTAATTATAGATAATTAAGAATTTAAATAGGTACATGAATGATAAAAAAATACCCACGTCAAACTTGAAATGGATTTACAATATGTTAAATGAAAGATGCACTGGATTAGATTAATAGTAGATTAGATTTTCAGAAATAAAGGTCAGTGAACTTGTAGATATATCAATATATTAAAAAAAAAAAACAGAAAAAAAGAGGGTAAACACTTCACAAACTATCGTGAGTTATGGGACAACATTGAGCAGTGTAACACACATATAATTGGAATCACTAAAAGAGGGAAGGGAGGCACAATAGAAAAATGCTTGATGGAACAGAGGCTGAAATTTTTCCAAATTTGATGAAAACTATAAACACAGAAAGCCAAGAATCTCAGTGAACTCTAGACACAAAAATATGAAGAAAACCATACCAAGATGTAATCAAATTGCTCAAAACTAGTGATAGAAAATCTTAAAAGTAGTCAGAGAAAGGATATGTTTATGTGAAGGAATAAAAATTAAAATGTCAGCAGACTTCCTGTCAAAAAGGATCCAAATGTTTCCTGTCTTGCTAATTTTGGCCATTCTAACTGGTGTAAGGTGATATCTCAATGTGGTTTTAATTTGAATCTCCCTGAGGGCTAGTGATGATGAACATTTTTCCATGTGTCTGATAGCCATTTGTATGTCTTCACTGGAGAAGTGTCTGTTCATGTCTTCTGCCCATTTTTTTACATGATTATCTGTTTTGTGTGTGTTGAGTTTGAGAAGTTCTTTATAGATCCTGGATATCAGCCATTTGTCTGTACTGTCATTTGCAAATATCTTCTCCTGTTCTGTGGGTTGCCTCTTTATTTTGTTGACTGTTTCCATTGCTGTTCAGAAGCTTTTGATCTTGATGAAGTCCTAAAAGTTCATTTTTGCTTTTGTTTCCTTTGCCTTTGGAGACATATCTTGAAAGAAGTTGCTGGCCAAAAATTAGCAAAACAGGAAACAACGTGTGTTGGAGAGGATTTGGAGAAAGGGGAACCCTCTTATACTGTTGGTGGGAATGCAAGTTGGTGCAGCCACTTTGGAGAACAGTGTGGAGATTCCTTTAAAAAAATTAAAAATAGAGTTTCCCTATGACCCTGCCATTGCACTACTGGGTATTTATCCCAAAGATACAGATATAGTAAAAAGAAGGGCCACCTGTACCCCAATGTTTATAGGATCAATGGCCACAGTCCCCAAACTGGAAAGAACCAAGATGCCCTTCAATGGACAAATGGATAAGGAAGATGTGGTCCATATACACTATGGAGTATGATGCCTCCATCAGAAAGGACGAATACCCAACTTTTGTAGCAACATGGACGGGACTGGAAGAGATGATGCTGAGTGAAATAAGTCAAGCAGAGAGAGTCAATTATCATATGGTTTCACTTATTTGTGGAGCACAACAAATAGCATGGAGGACATAGAGGGATGGAGAGGAGAAGGGAGATGAGGGAAACTGGAAGGGAGGATGAACCACGAGAGACTATGGACTCTGAAAAATAATCTGAGGGTTTTGAAGGGGTGAGGGGTGGGAGGTTGGGGGAGCCACGTGGGGGATATTATGGGGAACACGCATTGCATGGAGCAGTGGGTGTGGTGCATAAATGATGAATTCTGTTACGCTGAAAAAAAAAATCCAAATGCTAATGAATGTTTCTCCCAAATTTGTACACTGAAAGCTCATCCCCAAGGTGATGATATTAGGAGGTAAGGTCCTTGGGAGGTAATTAGGTCACGGGATTAGTGCCCTTATAAAAGAGACCCCAGGGAACTCCCTTGCTCCCTTTCACCATGTGAGAACACAATGAGAAATCTGCAATGCATAAGAAGTCCTTCACCATAACCCCACCATGATGGCAACATGATCTCAGATATCCAGCCCTTAGAACTGTGAGAAATAAATCTCGGTTATTTATGAGCTACCCAATCTATGGTACTTTTGTTATAACAGTCTGAGCCGACTAAGACACCAAGGAAGAAGACAGTGGAACAGCATTTTTAAAGTATTGAAAGAAAAAAAGAAGTCAACCTAGAATTCTACACCCAACAAACAAATATTTTAAAACTAAAGAGAAATAAAGACTTCTTAAAAATTCTAAAAAGCTTAAAGAATTTATCATCAGTAGACATACACTATAAGAAATGTTAAAGAAAGTCCTTCAGTCAGAAGGGAAATGATACCAGATTGAGATATCAATGTACACAAAGGGATGTAAAGTACTAGAAGTGATAACTGCATAGGAAAACATATGATTTTTTTTCTTATTATCTAAAGCTCATTAAAAGATCATTGATAATCAAAAGATCATGATTTAGTGTGGGGTTTGTAACATAAAAGTAAAATATTGATAACAATTGTGCAAATATTGAGATAAAAAAAACAGAGGCACACTGTTATAAGGTCTTTATATATGCAGTGTATACTATCACTAGAAAGTAGAAAATGATAAGTTAAATGTATATGCTTTAATCCTAAAGGAATCAAGGAAATTACAAAATAAAGAAGAAAATAGATCTGAGCCAGTCAATTAAACAAAATGGAATTATAAAAAAGTATTCAATTAATTCAAAGGAGGCAAAAAAGCAGAAAGGAAACAAATAGGACAATACAAAACCAAATGGGAAGATTATAGACTTAAACTTATATTAATATATCAATTAATTATATTAAGGGTAAATGATCTAAAAATCTTAATTGATAGCAGCGATTATAAGAATGGATATAAAAGTAATACACAACAATAACCTGCCTACAATAAATCTTTTTCAAATATTTCTCAGATATTTCAAATACTGCTGACAATGCTGAATTGTGTTCATGTTTTAGTTTTTGTGGAAGGTAAAATACACAAGGGATGAAATTGGACATTTAGCTAAGATTTCTAAGGGAAGTATAGACGTTAACAACTGTGGTTCCTCCTGACTGCTTATGGTAAAATGCAAAAAGCAAGAAATGAATTGAAGAATAAATTGTTAAGTAAAGAGGAACCAGAACTTAAAGATTTGGGGAATTCTTAGCCTATCTATCACAAAAAGAGGAGAAAGTACATGGAGCACTGGGTGTGGTACAAAAACAATGAATACTGTTATGCTGAAAATAAATAAAAAGTAAATAAAGAAAAAAAAAAAGAGAAAGAGGAGAAAGTGTGTTGCGGATGAGAACATTAAGGGTGTGGAGCAGCAGCCATGCGAGAAGGAGATTGGCATGGGTGTGAGCCCTGGACTGAATGAGCTAACGCCCAGGAACACTGCCAGTCTGCACTGAGATGAGATAGAGATAAAGAGAGTTGTCCAAGTTCTTTGGTTCTATAGGCCAGGATGATTGAGCCATTTGGCCCTGAACTTGTGCTGTTCTTTAAGAAAAGGGAAGAATGCCTCTGAAGGATATTCAGAGATCATCTGGGTCACTGCCTTGGTTTCAACAGTCCAGAGAGTCTCTGTCTTAAGCCTTGAGGATAGGACCTCCCAGAACTGAGTTGGGGAGACCCCTGCCTGAAAGAGCCCTGGGGGTTCTACTCTGGCTTACAGAACTACAAAATGGACAAAGCCTCTGTAGAGAGCTGAAGTGTGGGCACAGCCCCACTGAGTAGTCAGGGAGGCATTATAATCCCCAGAGGTCTCGAGGGTAGAGCATTGAACTGAAGAGGATTATTCCTTTGCCTTAAGATCTAGTGGGGTAAATACCCAGTAGTGCAATCTGCAGGGTTATAAGGAAGCTCTCTGTACCCCAATGTTTATAGCAGCAATGGCCACGGTTGCCAAACTGTGGAAAGAACCAAGATGCCCTTCAGCAGACGAATGGATAAGGAAGATGTGGTCCATATACACTATGGAGTATTATGCCTCCATCAGAAAGGACGAATACCCAACTTTTGTAGCAACATGGATGGGACTGGAAGAGATTATGCTGAGTGAAATAAGTCAAGCAGAAAGAGTCAATTATCATATGGTTTCACTTATTTGTGGAGCATAACAAATAGCATGGAGGACAAGGGGAGATGGAGAGGAGAAGGGAGTCGAGGGAAATTGGAAGGGGAGATGAACCCTGAGAGACTATGGACTCTGAAAAACAACCTGAGAGTTTTGAAGGGGCCGGGGGGTGGGGGGTTGGGTGAGCCTGGTGGTGGGTATTAAGGATACTCCATGTATTGCATGGAGCACTGGGTGTGGTGCAAAAACAATGAATACTGTTATGCTGAAAAGAAATTAAAAACAAAAAAAAGATCTAGTCGGTTTGCACTGTGAAGTTTTGAGCTTACATGGGAGCCCAATCCTTCCTTCTTTGCTATTTCTTCCTTTTGGAATGGGAATATCTACCCTATGTGTGTCCTACCCTTATATTTTGGAAGCATATAACTTTTGTGGTTTCACATATTCACAGCTTGGGAGGATTTTGCCTCTGGATGAATGTACCTGCAGTCTGATCCATACCTGATTCAGGTGGTATGTAGGTAAGACTTCGGGCTTTACAGTAGCTGCTGGGATAACTTAACACTTATGGGGCTCTTGGGATGGAATGAGTATTTTGCACTTGTGAAGGACATGGTCTTTGTGGGGCCAGGGGGGAGAATGGATGGAACGTCTGTGTCTCCCCAAATCCGTATGTTGAAATTCTAACCCCAATATGATGATACTAGGAACTAGGTCATGAGTGTGCAGCCCTCATGAATGGGATTTATGCCCTTATAAGGAGACAAAGAGACCAGAGGTCAGTCTCTCTCTCTCTCTGCCATGTGAAGATACAATAAAAACCCAGGTAAAAGGCCCACACCAGACCCTGGATCTGAGGGTGCCTTGATCTTGGACCTCTTGGCCTCTTGAACTATGGGAAATAAGGACCTGCTGTTTATGCCACCCCATGTGGGATTTTGTTAACAAAGTGGACCCAGGCAAGAAAACTAAGGTACAGAGTAAGTGACTCACTGCAGTCAGAGTGGCAGACAGGCAGACAGAGGCTCAAGCTCAGTGCCTCTGGTCTGAGTCCCTGCTGCCATTACAAGCAACCAAACACTCAAAGGGCTTACTTTGACCCTTGCAAGCTGTTAAGTAGACCTCACGTAGGTCAGTAGGTTTCATGAGCTGCAATACCAGCTCTACAATTAATCAGTGCAAATGTTAATATGCCTCCTCCTCGTCACAGATCCCATGCTTACTCAATAAAAAATAGAGAAAGGATTTCCCCTGGTCGAATGTTTGACTACTGTACATGCAGTGTCCGATGAATAAAGGGACACTATAGGGCTCTTCCACAGTTTCCACAGATGTGGTGCATGTTTTCGTGGGCATGCGTCCTTGTCACCCTACCTTCCCCCTTCACCACCCTTCCTCTCACGCATGCCAGTCCTCTCTTGTGCTTAGAAAGTCACAGGAACATCGAATCCTTCTAGAATTTCAGAGGGAAATTGGCTTGCTTCCTAGCAATCTGAGGAGACAATCCCAAGACTGTGTGTATTTGTATTCTGTAATGCTCCAAGGCTCTGTTGTTGCCAAATTAATTCTAAAAAGCTTAATGATGTGCAAATTATAACAATCACTCCAATTGAACATTAAGCATCAACAGAGCATTAAAATATATTCAGAAAATAAGGATTTTCTGGGAAGAGAACATAGCTTTTAGTTAAAACTCAGTAAGGATCCTGTCTGTAAGGGACAATTGGTACTTAACTACCTCCAAAATAAACATTTTATTTAATTTTTTACCTGCAACCCAAGGTGCACCTAAAATCAATGATAAAAAAATATATAATTTCTAATGCAACAATATTTGTTTCACTGTTTATGTAGAAGATCGACCAAAAGCCAAAGTAAAAATGTTGATCTATAGAAACTTCTTCCTTTTGGAATGAAATTTCCCTATATGTATTGGAGTAAGAAATAGGAGTCAAACTGTCCAGGGGTTCCTGTTCTCTATTTGGGAAATTTAGTTGCACTGGTGTTATCGCCCTCTGATGCCACTCTATTCCCTGGATTGCTGCCATAATTAGGCACCATTTTTCGACTCTCAGAAGTGTAAGCAGAATGTTGCCAACCGACCCATTTAAACAATTTGAAGAGGTTTTTTTTTTTTTTCTTTATAACATGTGTAACTGGATATTAAATGTGACTTTTCCTGTTGTCTTAAAATTTTAGCAACTGTCTTAACAAGTGAGAGTAGTCCCCCAAATGCCAGTACCTTCTCTCCAAACAAAAAATGTGAGGGCCTACGCAGGGCTTTCTGATATTTTGTCCATCTCCCATCTCTGAGCTCGAGTAGAGGCTAAGTCAGGAATAGGATATTCTTTTTTTTTTTTTTAATTTTTTTTTGGAATAGGATATTCTTGTGGAGAGCAGTCTCTGTGCATTCCCACCTAGGGGTGCCAGGAATTTTGAGCTCCAAGCAAACCCCTCGGGGAGCTTGGAGTCTGGAAGCTTATAGAGATTGGTGAGTCACACCTGAGGCTACGCAGAGTGGCAAAGGCTATCCCTGCTCCCAGCGGGACAGCCGGCTGTGCTGGGGCTGGCTCTCACTTCCAGTGTGGTGGGTTAAGGATGCTTCTGTGTAGGCCCTGCAGAGGAGGGCAAGACTGATGTCTTGGGACTGGATGTCTCCGGAGGTGTGAGATGCCTCCCGCAGAGGGCTGTCCTGCGACTCTCATAATCACGCGTCCATAGATGGTGCAAAATTCAAATATTGTTAACAAGCTCAAGAGGTGGCAACAGGTAAGAGAAAAGGAGCTAAATGGAAAAAAAAGAGCATCAGAAGTTCATGTGCAATAAAGAAGCAAATTTGTCTAAAGTCTCCCCTTAATGCTCAGTCAAAAACACTTGTTCTAAGAGGGAGGATGGGTATTGCTTACTTAGGAAACATTTTCCTAGATAGTTTTGATGAACTATAATAACTGATTATATTTACCTTCCATCAATTATTTGGATACCAAATTTCCAAACACAATGATCTAATTATGTTGGGGCTGACTTGTTAATTTCTTTTTAAAAATTTTTATTTTTTAAAATTTCTTTTTTAAAATTTCTTTTCAGCATTCCAGAATTCATTGTTTATGCACCACACCCAGTGCTCCATGCAGTACGTGCCCTCCTTAATACCCACCACCAGGCTCACCTCCTGGTTCACCACCGGGCTCACCTCCTCAACCTCCCACCTCCTCCCCTCCAAAACACTCAGTTTGTTTCTCAGAGTCCACAGTTTCTCATGGTTGGATTCGTTCATTTCTATGTGCATCCTGTTATGTGCCATTCCCTCCCAAACTCTGTTCAGTGAGAAGGGATCGATTTTATTTCCAGATTTCTCCTGCTATTTCCATTACATTAATGTAATGTTTCAGAGACTCTGGAACATTGAGAGTGTGCAGGGACTAGACCTTCAGGGGAAGCAAGACAGAAAGTTGTAACCTAAAGAAAAGCACACCCCAAAAGAAGGTTCCTAGGATTAATGAGTCAAAAGTGGCAAAAAGAGAAATTGTTGGGGAGGAGAGACAGACGCTTTTCTGAATATTTAAATATTTAAATCTCTAAATATTTAATTTTCTGCTGGCAGATCTATAACTCTGTCGTCTCATCTTCAAAGTTAAGACAGAGATATTAGCCACACTAGAAGATTTGATTATGCCTGCAGTGTGAATTGATCTTGAATGGATAGCTATAACTAAGCTGATAAGGGATGGCTAGAGCAATA
Source organism: Mustela nigripes (assembly GCF_022355385.1). Classification (NCBI taxonomy): domain Eukaryota; kingdom Metazoa; phylum Chordata; class Mammalia; order Carnivora; family Mustelidae; genus Mustela; species Mustela nigripes. The sequence continues at coordinate 214,197,895 of NC_081558.1, forward strand.
GGACACCAGGGGACAACCATGAGAACTCACTGGACTAAAGATCTCTCCTTTGGATCTTGCAAAGAAAAGGTATGCGAGAGCTCTTAGCATGATGCCCATAATGGGAAAAACTAATAAAAAATAGTTACTGTTTGTATTCACAGGCATTTACTGAGTTCAAGTCCAGTGTGTAGACTGTAAGCTAAGTTCCTTCCCCAAAGGAACAAGAAATGATCATATCATAACCTGGCAAACAGAGGACTAACTGAATGAGGCATAGTAAGAACCTGAAAGGTTCCTGCTAAAATGTAGAAATAAAAATAATTTCAATTCCCTTTCTAAAACTCCAGTCATAGTTGAGGATATGATTAATATATATATATAAAATGCCTAAGAAAATAAATAAAACTTTGTGTATTTGATTTTTAAAAATATTTATAGCAAGTTTCTTTTATAAACCTTCAGACATGTTGGCTTCCCAAAAATTGTACCAGGAGTGGAAATTGCAGCTCATGAGATAAACCTTGCAATATTGAGAACAGATAGTTCTCATTCACTTGTTCTGCCTTTCTTATTATGCTTTAGTTCTGATGCGTGGAGTCACAGAATTCTGAAGAACTCAACAGTTTGCTCCTTAAAAGAATGGAGAGGTTGCTGGAAGGTTGGTTTTCTCCCTGTGTCTCAGTGTCACTCGCGAAAAGCCCGAGTCTATGGCATCTAGTTTCACTACAGAATTATTTTTGCCTCGTGGTTTTGGTGCAATCATCTTCCTTTCATATTTAAGATACTTCTTAATGGTAAATAAGATAGAATAAATAAATAAATAAATAAATAAATAAATAAATAATAAAAATGAATAAATTTTATTTTAAATAAAAATAAGAATTAAACACAATTAATTATTTTAAATGCTCTTTAGTGATTTCTATAAAGCTGGATATTTATCCAATAATTGCTGGATTCATTTCCAAATCCCTCATGCTATTTAGCTCGATGGATGACTTGCAAAGCCTGTAGCCTTTTCTCAGCCCCTCCACTGGCCACATCTGTCCTTGGTCTATACATCATGTATGGTCCTGATCTTTATTCTCCTTTGGATTACAGTCTCTCATGTCCTCACCATCTCTCCCATACCGGATGGGTTTCAAGCTGCCTGAAGGTGGCCTGGCTGCACCCCTCCCTCTATGATTTCCTGGGGATCGTAGGTCCCAGCATTTCAGAGTCAGGACTCACCTGCTACTAACATAAAAGGAGGAAACATCTGTTGCATTAAGTTGACTAATGACCTAGAAATTATTTGAATACAATCGAGAATAACTATATAGAGAATGACTATGGATTCACAGGCAGCTCAGACCAAATTATTCAGCGTATCTCATGGATATAAAAAGAATTCCACTTAAAAAATTTCAATTAACTTTTTAATGAAAAACTAATTCTATCAAAGAAGTATGGTGCTTTAAAAAGCTCTGATATCTAATTGTTTTTTTTTTTTTAAGACTCGAATGTTCTGATTTTCTGGATAGTATGTTCACAGCAGTGATTTAAAAAGCCTCCCCCTGAGAAGAATAAGCAAAATAGGCAGCTCTTTTAATTATTGGACAATGACTCTTTGAGGACATATAAAATCTTTCTGTTTAGTGGCAGAGGAATGACCTGGATGACGTTATGAATAAGGAGTTAGCTGGATCAATTTAGGATTTCTCTTTGTTCTTTAAGTTCTCATGTATAATACATTCTGATCTGATTTTCCTTTTATTTCCCTATTTTCACCTCCAGAAGAAGATAATGGATCATGAAGGCTGCCCCATAGGGGTAAACTGGGAGGGTCTGTATGCGTAGTGGGAAGAGGGTTTTCAAGCTACTTGCTTCATCCAAGTCAATTTTGATGGTTTTCTCTGAACTTTCCTGAGATGATTGTAATTGTTGTTATATCTGTGTCTGTTGGATACTTTTTAGAAAGTCTTCCAAACAACATATTTTGGCCTTCCAATAATAGAAATTATCATTTTGTAGGGGATTAAAGTTGATGTGCAGAAAAGCACAGAAGAAGCCAGAGTCTTCATATTACTGTTTTAGAATCAGCACCGTCCAATTAGCCAGACTGGCATCACAGGGTACTTTTTTTCCCCAGGCTCTTTTTTTTTTTTAAGATTTTTTGTTTATTTATTTGACACAGAGAGATATCACAAGTAGGCAGAGAGGCAGGCAGAGAGATGGGGGGGAAGCAGGCTCCCCCGTGAGCAGAAAGCCTGATGCAGGGCTTGATCCCAGAATCCTGAGATCATGACTCGAGCTGAAGGTAGAAGCTTAACCCACTGAGCCACTCAGGTACCCCTCCCAGGCTCTTTTTAACAAAATCTTCTTCATTCACTATAATTTTGCCTCATCTCTTCTCTGTGGTCACCCCACCTGCCATGCAAATGATCTATCTATAACAATGTTTTATTAATCTGACTTGATCGCTATCACTTATTTGATGATGAACAAGCAATTCATTGCATTCTTAGCCCTTGGATTCTTAGCCAACTTCTGGCTATTCCATAATTTCTAGCTTTGCCATCACAGAAAAGAGAGGGCCACCATTAGGTCTTTCAGACAGAACTATGGAAAGATAATTTCTATGTCAGTGATTTAAAAGCACAGCATTTTACCTAATTCCTTGTGAGTTTGAAAGCATCTCCAAGTACTTAAGATACTTTCCTGCCTTATGAACCAGAAATTTCATTATACAGTTTAACCTCTATTGGATGACCCATGGCCATTATCTATAAAATTTAATTCAACACAACATTTGCTGAACATCCACTATTTCAGAATAATACCAGGCTTTCTAAAGGCAGAACAGTGACTAGCTGGGGGACTGCCCTTCAGCTGACAAGCCACTCTGGGTGGCCCAGTATACCTCCATTAACAATAATGCAAAAGGTTGTAGTTATGCCAAAATGAGGCTGAAAAGCAGTGCTGGGGACCCCTCAGGTGAGACAGAGCCAGCTTCCCAGAAGGCCATCCGCTGTCAGGGTGAAGGGCCTGGACTCTGAGCTCAGACACCTGTGGGTTGCAACCCCTGTCTTTGCCTTGCAACATGCATGTCCTGGCCAGGTGGCACATGCTCCACTTCAGTGTCACTATGGCGAGGTCCTAATAACCCCACCTGTATGTGGTAATCATGAAGATTAACTGATGAAAATAAGTATCATTTAAGATGTGGGTCATGGAAGTAATTTTGTGAGTTATGACAATCATTTACAAAATAAAATGGAAAAGGAAAAAAAAAAAAACCTACCAGAAAGGGAAATATCAGAGTGCATCACATGGAGCAAGAGTAAACTCTGTTTATGAACCTTTTAGTGTGTGGGTGCTAGATTATGCTTGTAAGATGCATTTCTTGTTGTGAGCCATGAAGAAATACATTTAGAAATCCTAAGCATAAAATGTTTAGTGTATAGCAAATTCTCAAAAATGGTGGAATAAATAATATAGCATTTAAGTTAAAACTTCAGGATAAAGACTTTAAATGAGAGGAGGATGAAAGGGAAAAGCAAGGAGGACCCAGGGCATGCACACGCACGTGCACACGTGTACACACACACACGCACGTGCACACGTGTACACACACACGTGCACACGTGCACACACACGCACGTGTACACACACGCGCACGTGCACACGTGTACACACACACGTGCACACATGTGTACACACACACGTGCGTGTGCAAGATCGGGGATGGCTCAAGAACTGGCTGGGTAGGGTAATGGAATAGGAGATAGGAGACTGGACAGGAGCTGGAGCTGGACTGTGGAAATCTGTTCAGGTCATCTTGAGGATTTATGCAAAATGGGAGAAGATCTAGAATGTGAACGAATGGTGATGACAGCAATGCGGACACCGGACTGGCCCTTGAGACTGGCAGTGGGAAGGCTTCTGACCTAGTTTGGTTCCCTAGGTGAGGACCTGAACCTGGGCAATGGTGGTGGACACGGGAGAAGGGAGAGGATTGAAAAGATACTGTGCAAACGACATTACAGATAAGGGGCTGATATTCAATATCTATAAAGAACTTCTCAAACTCAACACTCAAAAAACCAAAAACCTAGTCAAAAAATGGGTAGAAGACATGAACAGACACTTCTCCAAAAAAGACATAAAAATGGCTAACACACACATGAAATACATCACAAACCAAAACCACAATGAAATATCTCTTTACACCCATTAGAATGGCAAAAATTAACAAACAGGAAATAAATGTGGCAAGGATGTGGAGAAAGGGGAACCCTCTTACACTTTTGGTGGGAATGCAAGCTGGTGCAGCCACTCTGGAAAACAGTATGCCAGTTCCTCAAGAGGTTAAGAATAGAGCTATGCTATGACCGAGAAATTGCACTACTAGGTATTTACCTCAAAGATACAGATGTAGTGAAAAGAAGAGGCATGTGCACCCCAATGTTCATAACAGCAATGTCCACAATAGCCAAACTGTGGAAGGAGCTGAGATGTCCTTCAATAGATGAATGGATAAAGAAGATGTGGTTCATATACACAACGTAGTATTACTCAGCCATCAGAAATGATGAACACCCACTATTTGCATCAACATGGATGGACCTGGAGGGAGTTATGTTAAGTGAAGTAAGTCAAGCAGAGAAAGACAATTATCATATGGTTTCACTCATATGTGGAACGTAAGGAATAGCATAGATGACCATATTAGAAAGGAGGGAAATCCAAAGGAGGAGAAATCAGAGAGCTAGATGAACCATGAAAGAATATGGACACTGAGAAACAATCTGAGGGTTTCAGAGGGGAGGAGGGTGGGGGAGGGGTAACAGGGTGATGGGTATTGAGGAAAACATGTGCTGTGGTGAGCACTGGGTGTTATACCTAACTAATGAATCACTGAACACTACACCAAGAACTATATACTATACAGTGGCTAACTGAATATAATAAAAAATAATGTAAAAATGGTTTAAAAAAAAAAGAAAAGATATTGTGGAGAGAGGATTCTCACGACACTTGTCACTTCACAGATGCTGTTCCCTCTGGTTGTAATACCCTTCTGTCCAGTAAAATGTCCCCCCTGCAAGCCAGGGTTATATGTACATCTCAAAAAAATGATTCTGATCCTACTGTTTGAGTGACAGCCCCTTGCCTGTGCTCCATGTCATTCTGTCCTCTGTATGTCCCGCTGTGTCCTTTGCCACATCACAGGAACAGTGACCATCTCTGGTATTTTCTGCCCTCCCGAGAACCAGGAACTCCTCAGAGAAAGGCAGACACTCTATTCTTTATCATGGCCGTCCCATGGTCGCCATTGGAGTTGTTCTACAAGCTGCTCTGGTTTTCCTGTCTTCTGGGTATATGTTGGGATTGGATTCCTTGTTCTCTTGTGGTTGGGGGAAGCCCATGTTATGCCTCTGTCAGACCCTCTGGAGGAGTACTTCTCTCTGCCATAAAACCCGATGTGGACAATATAGAGGAGAACTACCACCAACTCACAATGGATGTGGATGTGAAAGACACATAAAGCTGTTTGTGTAAATCCCTGAGATTCGAGGCCTCTGGTCAGAGGTCAAAGGGTATCGTTACATCATTAGCTTAGCTGGGAAACAGGGAGAGAAGGGGAACAAGAATGAATTTGGTTCTGGACACGTTGTATATGGTGGAGTCTTGACAGAGACATGGATGGAAGTAAGTAAGCAATATGGGACCAAGTGGTCCTCTAAGATGGTTGGGGTCGGAGAGAAACATTCTTGACCTTTGCAACTTTAGATGATAATTAAATTATAGGAACAGATTCAAGGATTCATGGAGATAATAAAGATTAAGAAAAGAGAATGAAGGAAGAGTGTTGAGAAATGTGTACATTTAAGTGTGGGTGTCGAGGGGGAGGGGTCAATGGCCTTGGACAGCCAGTGGAGGCTTCAGAGACAGGAGCAGTGTCCAGGGACACAGACAGTTATAAATAGGGACAGTCAGGAGACCCCACTTGACGGTTCCATCGTGGCACTCCTGTTTGACTTGAGACTACTCGACAATTCTGGGTTTCTGAAGCCACTGTCTCTTGTCTTCAGATCCATGATTTATTAAATCCAGGCCTTGGGGAGGGGATGGCAGGTATAGGGCAAATGCACATCTGCTACTTTGGCTCAGAAGTTACCTAGACCTGGCACAGGTTACTTTCCTTGCCTCCCTGAGACTTGCTTACGTCTATGTTGTAGGCTACACTGCGGGGAGTTTAGTTGCTGGAAGTCGTCTTCTGGATAAGAAGAGTCCGGAACGTTCTCCTCTGCTCAGGCAGCACGGTCAGCTGAACACCTGGGCGGTGCAGGGACTGGGTCAAGTTGACCTCTGAATCCGGAGGAACTGATGTGGGGCACGGCTCGTTGATATCATTATTTCAGGCTTTCGGACTTCGTTCTTCAGTGCTGCGATGTTTGTGTGCCTGATTTCACTGTTTCGTCCGCTTAGCACTGTGAAAGAGACTCTTTCTCCATCCTCACGCTTAGCGAACACACGGGATTTCCCGCGGCTGCTTTCGTGCAGGGAGGAGTGCTAGAGAGGAGATCGGCCTCGCTCCTTTCTCTCTGGGACCTTCAAGTGTGTGAACTGATCATTCCAACCATCATCTATGAAAGAAAACTAATAGTCACGGCCCCCAAATTACATGGGTAAGTTCCTGCATCAAATGAATCTTAAGATTTTGCAGCTCGAATCTTCGCCTGGGAAAGAAGGTCGACGTGTCAGGCGCACCTGCTGGTCCCTCACAGTGAGCGTCCCAGCACCACCAGACTTGAGGTGAATTTGCAGCTTCTGTCTGGCCACATATGCAATTTCCAATCTGAGTATCTTTGACTAAGCTGTCCGGAGAGGACACAACGATACCAGTGCCTGTGATTAGACAATAGGCTTTGCGCATTATGGAGAAGAGCCTGGGGCTTGTCACAGGTCCTTTCCCTGGGGTCTTTAGAGGACATTTGTATCAGCGAGGAGGTTAGCTGAGGGAGTCCCTTACAGGGCAACAAATTGCAGAGTGTGTGGTGTCCTCGTTCACCTCCCCATGTTCTACATTCAACTATGAGATCATGTCAAAGAACAGAACGCTGGAGAGATGAGCGAGGGAAATACACAGAGCTCACACTGCCCTCTGCTGTTTATGCGGCCACATAGCGGACGCGTCAAAGCGTCGCAGGGGGTGCCCCCAACCAGTCTTCGGACTTCTCAAACCACAGAAGCTCAGGAGGAAACAAAGTGCCTCTTCCCAGTAATTTATACTCTTCCTAATTCCATGTGAAAAAAAAAAATAATGGGTCGTATTCTCAAGTGTTTCCCTCCGAAGAGAAATGCATTAGTCCTCGCTGCTCTTTCCTTAGAATATATTATTTTATTTTAAAAATCAGTTTCCTATGGGAAATCTCGGTACCTCCCACTCAGTTTTTCTGTCACCCTGAAAGAGCTTTAAAAATAATGTCTATTAAAAGATCAGGGCCTTGCGGTCTTAAGCGAGGTTTGAAGTAGATGAACAGCCATGTGGCTCGAGAGACGGACTGCCTGATTCTGGTTCACTTCACATTACTGAAGTCTGCTCCGGGACTCTGGACCTTCCTCCAAAAACTTACATGCTGCTGCCTGGAAGACCACAGGCACCTCGTAACGGTCCTATTTCTGGGTCCATAGTACTCTTTAATATTGTCAAAAGCAGCATAAAGACACCTAGCTCGTGGCAGTCAGATACTAAATAGGTGAAAAGTCTGATTGTTCCTTCCCATCTTTTCTGGTTAGTTGGATCTTAGGATGGTCGTTTTTGGAAGGGTCTTGTTGGGAAGGTCCTGGGTGGTCGAACTCCAATGTCCTGTGCTTGGAGAGACCATGGAAACCCCTTCCTTCTCCACCCTGCGGACAGTTTGATCATGGCTTCTTGCTAGTCTATGGTGCGGAATTCATTGGCTGGAGGACAAGGACTAACGTGGCACCCAGCATCCGCATGTGGGACTGTCTCCCCCATGCATCGGTCTGTCTGCACCAACTGCAAACGATCCAGGTGTGGTTGTTAGCGTAGAGATAAAAAGCAGATGTGGGGAGGTGCTGTTGGTGTTCTGGGTACCCTGCTGCTCTCTCTCTAGGCTGTTGGACTCAGAACAGCAGGTGTGGGTCCTACAGGAAGTAGATGGATGAACAAGCAAAGAGAGATAACGGAGCGTTCCAGATTCAAGTGGAACGCAGGTGCGGCTTACTCTAGCAATAGTTTTGTCTCTCTTTGGAAGAACAGTTCTATGTTGGGGCTGAGGAGAGAATCAGGGTCTGTGCAGGGGTCCTCCGTGAACTGCCTCTCTGAGTAGCAGACCACGACTGCCGGGCGCTGCCTTGCAGCACTGATTAGTGAGCATCTCTGCGCTGTGAGGGTAGGATGGCAGGTGGGGGTGGGAATTAACAGCATGTTTGAAACCAAAGAAGGAACCCGCAAGAAAGTCCTGGAGCCCATGTTCGACCATTTACATGTGGATTGTTACTTCAGCTCCAGAGGGGCTGCTGCTGACCGGCGTTCTCCAGCAGAGACATGGGCCTCTGCGAGCTTAGCACACACTCTCCATCTCACCGCCGCTAGTTACACTCACTCTCTGGGGTGCTCCAAGGCCTGGGGGTTCCCGACAGACTCCAGACTTTGGAAAATGTATCATTTTAATTGGAGAATTAATTAATTAAATTAGTTTGAGAATATGAGTCAGCCTTAAAAAGGAAGGCAGTCCTGACAGCTGCTACAGCATGATGACCCTTGGGGACACAGTGCTCAGTGAGGTGAGCCGGTTGCAGAAAGACAAGGGCTGTCGGGTTCACAGAGACAGAAAGCAGAGAGGTGGCTGACGGTGCTGGCGGGAGAGGACATGGGAAGTTCGTGGTTCAGGGGCACGGAGTTTCAGTTTGGGAAGATAAGAATGTTCTGGACGTGAACGGTGGGGACGGTCTCCTGATAGTGTGAATGTGCTTAACGCCACTGACCTGGGCGCTCAGAAATGATGAAGATGGCAAGTTGTATGTGAGGGAATTTTACCACAATACAAACCAAAGTTAGTTTGCGTATTCCTTCCACAAGTGCTTCCTGAATGACTGTGCATGTCAGGTTGTGTGGCCCAGCGGAGGAGGGGTCAGCCATGGTGCCTACCTCTGAAAATATCTACATATTCCTATGTAGATATCACAAGATTTTTGTCCCACTTTGGCTTTCTTTTCTCTAAAATTTCCCATTTGGATCTGCTTTTGTATCTGGTCCGCAATACAGCTTAGGTCTATAATTATGACTCGGTAGTGATAATATTAATGAAAATAAATACAGCACTGGGAAGCATTAATTACCCTGACTTTTAATTCTGTCACAGTGAATGAGGCGGACCACGTAATTGTCAGGGTCACAGATCCTCAGCAGAGGCCCCCATGTCTGACACAAGAGGGACTTTCTCGCTCTCCTTCAGTGGGGGATGGGGCTTGGCAGGAGGAAGGGGTGGGAGGTGGGAACACAGGAGGGAGGGCGGAGGGAAGGGGGGAAGCCCACGGGGGCCTGGGGTGCACATAATGGCGAGCCCAACAGCAAAATCAATAGGTGCTGTCCACTGACTATCAATTAAGGCACAGTTAAGACCTTCGGGTTTTGATTTTGAGAAGCCGGCTGGCAGTTTTGTGGGAAGTCACCAAATAAACAATAATTCTAGACAATTGTGTCCCTTATAATGATTCAGGCATAAATGAGGAAGTTGCTTTGTGATGGAGACAACGGGAGAAAGAATAAAACCCCTGGAAGACCTAAGTAGGTGGAAACAAAGGAACGGAACTGTCCCCAGGGAGCCCTCGCAGCTCATTTCTGGAAGGTGCTGGAAAGGCACTTGGTTATTTACCAACTTACTGTGGGGTAGGGGTGGGAGCAGAACACGGTGTACTTCCGGATGATGCCGTTCAGCTTGAGAGGGGGAAGCCAGGACACAAACACCATGGAGGCTGAGGCCGCGGCTGCCTTCACTCCTGCAGGAGGACCTGGAACTAGAAGAGCAGTGCGTTTAGTCACGGTGACGGGGCTTCCCCTGGCGCTCACCCCACGCTGCCTGATAAGACCCTCGCTCCAGCTGGGCCCATGGTCAACTCTTCGAGGATCAGTGCTGATAGGAGACAGAGCTCCACCGGGTCCCCTCGGAATCCACATGCGTAAATCCCAACCCCAGAAGCTCAGATTGTGACCTTATTTGGAGAAGGGGTCTGTTGAGAGATGATCTAGTTAAATGGCGGTCTTTAGGTGGCCCTCACCTAGTAGGACTGGGATCCTTATGGAAAAAAGGGAAATGTGGACACAAAGATAAAACGATGACAGAGGAAGAAGTTGGGCATCAACAAGCCAAGAAGTCTGCAACAGACTCTGCCTCACAGCCCTCGAGGGAACCAACCTGGCTCATGCCTTGATTTTGGACTTCTGGCCTCCAAACTGTGAGACAATGCATCTCTGTTGTTGAAGCCCCCTGTCTGTGGTACTCTGTTCCAGCAGCCCTAGGCACTGACAGTCTCTCTCAGATGAGAGATAGGTGAGCCCCACTAGCTCTGTCCTCTGCCCAACTTTAAAAAGAATTCTGTTAAGTCAGTTCAGCCAGAATCCCCTCAATAATTGATCACTCTTGATACACAATCAACATCTTCATTCTCTACCATACCCCAGGTAATACCTGATCATCCTCACATGCCTTCAGCAAAACCCCTGCTCGGTCCATCTAGTCAGAATGCCCCTCATCTCCTGTCCATAATTTTCCACCCAGAGACCCTACTTCTTCCCTCCATCTCTTGGCTGTAAATTCCCCCCGTCATTTGCATTTGAAGTTGAGCCCAGTCTCTTTCTCCTACCAGGAATCACCACTAAGGTGATCCTCACACGTATACCTCACAGCGGTTCCCCTGAATAAAGTCTGCCTTGCCACTCTTTAACAAGTGCCACGAATAACCACGTCTTCCACAGATCTCATACGTTTGGTTGAAGACCCTGTCTTCCCAGGAGCCATCCCTCCCCATTGTAGCCCCTTGTGATGTCCTGCCTCTGAACAGCTGGGTAATTTAACTTCTTGTGCTACTACAGAGTTTGGCCTTGAACGGGCTGGGGATGTACATCTTGCCTCCCGAGTTAGAGAGACATGAGGACAAACTTCCACAGTCATCACGGACCACTATTCCTTGCCCCATACACTTGGTAATGGCATCCTTTTGGGCTGAGGAAGGCATAGAAATACTTTTGATGAGGATAGACTTTTGTGTCGGAGATTCCCAGTTTGCGTAGACAACACACACTCTTCTGTAACCCATCTGAGAAGGCAGGATATGGTGTTAACAATATTAAGCATAATTTGGGAGCAAGCTTGAATGCCTGTACCCTCCCCCCATCGTTCTGTTTTCCAGATTGAAGAGGGAGGATGCAGTGAGGTAGGCGGACTATAGGGGGAGGGGGAAAGGGCATTAATGTTGCTACTAGATAAGCCTTGAAGATCTTGTTTTGTTCTTCACTGGCCTGAATATCCACGTGGAGAGTGGTTCCCACCTTGATAGCAGTGTTTAAATTCCAACCAACATACGTCCCTTGTGAGCCCTTGGAGGAGTCTTTGAGTCTCTTCCTGCTGCAGTAACAAGATGACTGCTTGGTAAACATTTCTGGAGTTGAATGTGTGTCTCACGATGGGCATCTCAACTCTTCCAAGTCATAACAACAAAACCAGTGAACACAGTGAGAGCTAACTTGGGTTGAACATCGTCACCACTTAAAAATACGAAATTTCAGGAGCAGTTTTTGGCAAGCCCTGCTGATGGCAGAGGTCTAGAAAAGGGGACACGTGTAAGTGATGACACTCAAATTACTAAATCCTTAGGAACAAGGCACTGTTGTCCTGAGTAGGGAGGGCATTTGTGCTCAGGCTTCCTATTGGTGAGGGTAACAGCCAAGACATCCACCCGCCTGCAACCTGGATCAGAACCACAAGGGCTCCTCCTGAACACCAAGGATAGAGTGCACACTTTCTTGACTTTTTCATCCTAGTGGATGCCCCAGATTCACCAACACTCTCCATTCCTTCTGCAAAGCCACCACCTTGCTGGGGTTTGCCATGCCCAGCACTACCCCTGCCAGCTTCCTTCTAGAAGTCCAAGTGCTTGGGCAGCAACCACGGGAGGCTGCTTAGCAAAAAGTCAGTCATGCTTATTTCCACCTTGTTTGTGACAATTACTCTCATCATGGTAACGCGGTTTAATTCAGTATGTAAACCAATGAAATGTGAGTGCCAAAGAAAGCCATTTCCGTGACAATTAATAGGACTTCTTTGGAAAAGCTTTCTCAATGGTAAGTTAAAAAAAAAGAAGGTTTGGGTGCACCTGGGTGGCCCAGTCATTAAGCGTCTGCTTTCTGCTTAGGTCATGATCCCAGGGTCCTGGGATAGAGTCCTACATTGGGCTCCTTGCTCAGTGGGAGGCCTGATTCTTCCTCTCCCTCTACCTGGTTGTGCTCTCTCTCCCTCTGTCAAATAAAAAAAAAAAAAAAATCCTTAAAAAAAAAAAAGAAGGTTTGGCAAGTTTGGGGCCAAGATCACTGAGAAAAATGATACATATAGTGAAAATCAAGATGAACTGGTTAAAAAAAGTGTAGCAGAGAGATTGTTGGTGCACGGCGGCATGCTTTACTCCACTCTCAGGAAGCCTAAGCCAGAAATGGCAGGTGATCCACGCTGGAAACAGTCATGGAACTGATGACGTAGAGATCTCTTCACCCAAAACTTAAAGAAATGAGACCATGTTATTTAATGAAAGAATGAGCAAAGACAATCTGAGGGCTTTGGAGGGGTGGGGTTTGGGAGGTTGGGTGAGCCTGGTGGTAGGTACTATGGAGGGCATGTATTGCATGGAGCACTGGGTGTGGTACATAAACAATGAATTCTGGAACACTGAAAAGAAATTTAAAAAATAAATAAAAATTTTTTAAAAAGGAATAAATAGAGAATAAATTTCTATTTGGATAAGTTAAAATAAATGTACATTAAATGTACCTTAAAGTATGTCTCTTGGTCACTGTAAACCTTAGTGACTCTTTGCTTTCTTTGATTATTTCCATTAACTCGTCTTGATTATATCATTCAAAGGGTTTTCACTGCGTTTACTGTGTAAATCCCCATCTGACTCCTCATACACTGATGTATGATCTGTCTTGTGTAACCTTTCCTTCTAGGGTTGTTAGAATTTTACACAAAACAATTTTATATCACTGTGCAGGAAGGTGTGAATGCTGCATTCTCCCTGAGGGCTTCTGTTCAGTTCTACCTCTTAGTTCTCTGTCCTGGCCAAATTCATCAATTTCTCCAACAAACCTTAGTCTCCTCATCTATGAAGTTGGAACAACAATTGTACCTATTTACAGTTTTAGTGCTAGGATTATGAGAGATACTGCCTCTAAAGAATTTATATGGAGTTTTGCATACAGAAGACACCAAATAAATCCTAGTGATCATTTGTAAGGACAATCTTCATTTCCTTATGTTGCACATCACTAAAGGATCCCAGCCTTTACTAGGATGTGACCCAGTGTGGAACTATAAACACCAGATGTTGAGAGTTACAGAAAACAGATGGTGTAGGATGGTCTGTCTGGGACATATTTTCTTAAAACATTCTTAGTCATCAAGTTACATTTTGTTAATCTGCTCTTCAGTAAAGAATGCTGCTCCAGAGAACCTCTCTCCTGTGTTCTCCTGATTTGCCTATGCCTCCCTGCTGCATTCCAGAAGCTCTTACAGCTCACATAGTCAATCCCCACGGAGATCTCCACTCAGATTCACAGGCACCTTAGACCTATCATGTCCCAAACTGGGATCACCATCTCCCTTTCCAAATCTCCTCTCCTCCTGTACCCATGGCAGGAGATGGCACAGCGATGTGCCACTTCACAGTTGCAAAAGCCAGAACCTAGAATCTCCTCGCCTACCATCCCCCGCAGGATGTGGAAGGTTAGGGAACCCTTGAGACCTTCACGTGGACATGGTTAGTCACTGGCTCTCCTCCTGGCTTAGCGTTCTGCAGTATCAGACCACTGTTTAGGTCCCTGGAAGTGGTATGCTTGTCCCACCCCAGGACCTTGACACAGGTTGATCTGGGGTCTTAGGTTCCTTCTGTTTAGAATCTTTTCCTACTCTTCTTCTTTTCCTTGGCAACTCTTATGCATCCAGCAGTTTCTACTAAATATTACTTCCTTGAGAAAACCTTCTCTGACCATGAGCCTAGATGCATTCAGGGCTCCCAGGCTATCTCTGAAGACCCTTCCCTGTGGAACATGTCAGGATCCACTCAAATCTCCTCCAGCAACCTGCAAGCCCTACCTGGCCCATCCTGTTTTCTACTGTATCTCCAGTGTCTGAGTCTGGAACATACTTAACTTCAACGCAGACTTTCAAAGTGAATAGAAAAATGATTTCATCGACTACAGTGTGGTAGGAAGAATTTTAAGATGGTACCCAAGATTCTCTTCCTCTGATAAACATGCCTGTAAAATTCCTTCCTATTGTATGTGGGTGGTAACTGTCACTATGATGGATGGGTTATTCCTGTGATCAGATTATGTTATGTGACAAAAGTGAAGGGATTTTGCAGATATAATTAATGTCCTAATCAGCTGACTTCAAGTTAAACAAGAGGAGAGTATTCTGGGTGGGCCTGACCTAATCAGAGAATTCTCTTACAAGAGGGTCTAGAGGTCAGAGACTGAAGAACTCAGAGAGATTTGAAGCAGTAGTGATACACTCCCATGGGTCTTGAAGAAGCAAACTGCCCCTCTGGGGAGGGCCTATGTGACAGGGAACAAAAGGTGGCCTCTGGGCACTGAATTGATGGTACCAGTCCCCCACACACAAGAAGCCCAACCCTGCCAACATCCAGTGAGCTTGGGAGAGGACCTGACCTCAGGTGAGCCCCTAGCCCCAACCAACACCTTGACTTCAGCCTGTGAGACCCTGAGCAGGGGACCCAATTGACCTGGACCTGGACCCCTAACCCATGGAAATGGTGAGATAATAAAGTTGTGTTATTTTAAGGTGCTAAATTTGAGGTGATCTGTTAGCATAAAAAGTGAGTCCGTACAGTTAAGGCCCCTGATGATGTGTTTTAATGTAAAATGTCAAAGCCAGTGCTTTGAAAAAATACTGTTGTGATTTGAAGTATAAGTCTGACTACGAACACAGATGCTTCAGCCAACTTCTTTATTGTCATGATCACTTCTCTGGCCTTGGTGATCAGGCAGAGGCAGGGAGTGTGTGTGTGTGTGTGTGTGTGTGTGTGTGTGTGTCACAGGTGGTGTCTGCATGTGCATGTGAGCCTGTGTTTATGTGATCTATCATGGCAGCCAGACCCACCTGAGCCCAGTGCTGCCGAGTTCCCCCCGAGCCAAGTGCAGACTGTCATCCATGACAGCCATCACGGTCATGCCACGCACACGTCTCTTTTCTAGTCTCATTTCCACAAGATGCTGCTGTTCCTGGCCTCTGCTCTTATAAGAGCTGTATTGTCTACACATTCTTTAAAGGAGACCAGTCCTTTCACAGTGGCATTGTGGGGGGAGCCAATACGCAAGCACAGGTGGACGTGAGTGGCCCTTCTTACATGAGAGTGGGCCGTGGGGCACTCCCCACGGGGCACCTCTGGGACATTGCCTGGTTATCGCTGCAGTGCAGGGAACTCGAAATCTGCGTGGGGGAGGCCTCCTGGGACACCCTGCTCTGTTGTGTTCTCGGGGCACCTACTGCACACGGAGCCCAGCACTGCTATGTGCTCAGTATCTGTTCATGCAGGAATGGCACTTCAGGTGGTCAGGCAAAGAGACACTCAGAGTCCACTGCTTTTCAGGCACAGCAAGGTGTGATCACACAATCACCCGAGAACAGATGACCCATGCCTTCAGGAGAATGTATGGCTCAAGATCTGGGGGCTCCAAGGGTTCAGAGAGAGCCTGATGCCTGTTGACTCTTCACTTGCTCTTAGCTCCGTTTTCCATGCACCACCCTTCCTGCAAGGAGAGTGGGAAGCATGGGGCGGGGAGCCCAGATCCCTACCGTACCTCCCGATGGCCTTCTTCCCATATAAAATGATTTACAGAGTTATGTGCATTAGTAATGTACTCAGCAAATATTTGAACTTAAACACAACCATCTCTATTTATACATATACAATGTTTACTTTTGCAGAAAAGGATCTGCGCTGTAAGTACCTTATGCCTGCAGAATAAAAATAACAATTGGAAAATTAATAGATTGTGTTTTGTTTGTGTTCTCTTTCCCCACGGCTTTGCTCAGATTATAGTCTCAGCAAATAAAACGGTATTAGGATTTCACAAACCCTTTAGAATTCAGAATTAGCTGTCTTGTGTTAAAAAAAAAAAAAAGCAAGCCAGATCAGAATTCTTTTGCATTCTTGCAGAATAATAAAGGAGGTACAAGTTCTGATGGATAGAACAGTCCTGGGAAAGGAATCTGAAGCCTGAGCAGTTCTCACGGACCCTGAAAATATGTCCACAGACCCAACTGAGGCCATGTCTGTGAGCCTAAGAGTATGCTTATAGACCCAAGAATTTGTCCACAGATTTATGAATCTGTCTCCTGGCCCAGCAATCTTTATGGAAGCCATGAAACTTCTTAAGGCAAAGGTAACTTGTTCTCTGAGTAAACAGAATTATCCCTGGCAGAAGTAAACTTTTAAAAAAATGTTTTAATTTTTGATTTGACTTATTTATCTTATCTATTGTTAGTTACCACCTTATTCTATTTTTGTACACTTTATATGCAAGCGATATGCATCTTTCCTTCCTAAGATGATCAGTGACATAAGAACACAACTTAAGCCCTGGGCTTCCTGACACTGGGGGTTTAGGGACCTTGTTTAAGAAATGTATAGGGCACAGAGGACCAAACTGAATGTTTGGTGTCAGTGCACTAATATTTCTTTCCCCATGAGAATATCAATAAACACTGAAACTTCTCCCATGCCTGGACTAGTGCCTTACTGAGGAAGAACTTAACGAATGTTGTAAATTGTTATTTTACTTGAAGTTTATCCACAACCTTACATCATTTTAATTGAAACTGGCAGGTTAATTCAAACTTTCCAAACTCTACGATTTTGTAGCAGAAATTTAAATAGGATCTATATTCTCAATTTGACTAAGCATTCCTTCTCTGATAATTAGCCTTGCCCCTTCTTTCAATTAGACACAAAATTGCTTTCATTTTTATAAACTGCTCAAATGCCTATTTCTGTAAGGTATTGAGTTTATAAAGGTGGCTGGCACAAGTCTTCACCCTCTCCAAGTCGTGAAGTTTTCATGTGTGTCTGGGGGAGAGAAGCTGACTGTTATGCCAGTTTTCCTCACATTGCTCTTGTGACACACACCAGCACGCGTGGGATTCTCCACCTCCTTCCTGGGGGAACGGCTAGACCCAAGGCAGGGTCTTTCACCATCAATGGCGTCTCCATACGCCATCGCATGGGATACAAAAGCAGAGAATAATTGATTGATAAATTAGACCTTAGGTGTCAGGGCCAATCTTTTTGTGAGAACCCCATGATTCCTAAAAGTAGAGGATTAATTAAAGATGATCCAGAGTCAGCAGTCAATACGCCGTGGGGGAGCCTTCCCTTCTTCGTGGATTTCCATACATTCTTCTGAAAAATGCAGGTGTCAAAATTCATGTTGCTAGTCAATTTGGTCTTTAAGTGATGATTCCCATGACATTCATGTTATTGCTTAGCAATGCAAAAGAATGTGTCACCCCTGCTCTGAATGAGTGGGGATCAAATAATCAAACATCCAGTGTCAGGAACCAGCCCACTACGTGTCAAGCTAGCTGTTTGCACACATCACTTGACTTTCTCTGTCTTAACTCTGTGCAGAGTGATCATAATGGCAATGTTGTACACGGGTTCAGTTCAGGGGGTAGGTGAGGTGCCCCAAGTCCCATGGACAAGTGACAGCCGACATCTAGACACAGCTTCTTGTCTATTGCATTTTCTTTTGTCTTAACAAATGAATGTTTTTATTTCTTATATAAAATATATATCTTTTGCTTTTTAAAGTTTCTTTTCAGTGTTCTAGAATTCATTATTTACGTACCACATCTAGTTCTCCATGCAATACGTGCCCTCCACAATACCCACCACCAGGCTCACCCAACCTCCTACCCCTCTCTCCTCCAAAACCTTCAGCTAGTTCCTCAGAGTCCACGGTCTCTCATGGTTCGTCTCCCCCTCCAATTGCCTCCAACTCCCTTCTCCTCTCCATCTCCCCATGTTCTCTGTGTTATTCCGTATGCTCCACAAGTAGGTAGAGCTGTATGATAATTGACTCTCTCTGCTTCACTTATTTCTCTCAGCATAATCTCCTCCAGTCCCGTCCATATATACTATGGAGTATTATGCCTCCATCAGAAAGGATGAGTACAAACTCTCGTGTCTACCGCATTTTTAAAAAACTAAGTTATGACCACCTCCACTTAGGACATAGCTTTGTAGATCTCTCCGTTAATGTGTAACTTCCTAATGGCATTTCGTTTTGCCCTAAGATTTCCCTAAATAATCCAGTTCCTTTGAGCAGAATTGGTTGATACCTGCACATTCCTGGGAAAACATTACCTGGGTGTTCTGGACAAGCTAAAGGTCATGATGCTAATTTTTGTGCATCCCCGGTGAAGCAAGAAGGACTCCAGAGATGGTGAGAAGACTGGGCGAGGGTAGATGGATGGGACAGGTTGCGGGAGTAAGGCTGGGCCTGCACAGGTGATGGCTGAGAGTAAGATGGGGTATGGTAGGCTGCTGGTGTCAGAGAAGCTTTGTAAGGGGGCAGAAAGGCTGAAGAAGGAGTGATCTGGACCTCAGAGCCTGAGTCCCCTGCCTTGCTTTCCCTGGATGGACTTGTGGGAAACCAATGTGTTTGGGATTCCACATAGAATAGGAGGGTGCATAAGCATCTAGCCTGCCAATGGGAGGTCATGTCCCCTACTACACTCTGCCCAGCTTCCTGGGAGCAGAGTCCTGGAAAGAAGACAAAGTTGTAGAGCCAAAATCTGTACTGAATTTTAGGATACTGGTGTCTCATTGCCACCCTGTCTCTGGGACTGTTCTGGGCTCTGATCTGGGGAGTCCCACATGGGTATCGTCTGACAGAGTTGCTTCTTCCTTACTTAAGGTGGAGATGGCTTTTTCTCACTATTGCTGTGTTTATCAGAACTTTACATTTTAAATAGGCTCAGAGATGGTATCTCAGAGTTTCCCTTAAAATAATGCAAAAAGCCCCCCCCCCAACACAAAAACAAAACCCACTTGCCATATCATTTTTGCAGGTTTGGGGAAGAGTCACACAACAAAGTCTACATTGAAGACAAGACATTGGAACAGCAAGAATTAATGGCCTGAACCAAAGGGAGCCGTAATTTAAAATTTTGCTAAATCATTATGAATTTCTCTAACTAATTAAAAAATTAATAAGAAACTCTCAAACTAGAGATTTATTCTAAAGTGTTCTAAAACCGGCATAGAATAATACGGCTTCGACCGTTACATAATCTTCCAGGGGAAGGATGGAAATCATCTGAGCCTACACTACGAGTTGACCAGTCAAATGGAAATTCTCTGGATGGGATATAAAACAGGTGCAACGTGTTTTGCAGCTCTGGGATAAAAACCATTTTTGTGTAAAGAATACCCAGCCCACAGTTTGTAGAAAGATGACAAGTTCCAGGGGAGAGAAATGATGGACGCATCGAACAACAGTGACTTAAGACGGCGATGTCTGGACTGTGCTGGCATATTCGGGGAGGGCGGCAGGGGGCTTGCCGAGAGCAAAGTCAAGGACAGGCCCACGGAGGAACGTCAGGCTCTGGGACCAGCCCTCTCAACACCAGCTCCTGCCCGGGATGCTGTCACCCCAGGGAGCCTCGGGTGTCCCCTCACACCCACACAGGCCCCATCTCTCACCATCCTCTTTGGTCCGGGTGAAGATCTGCTCACTTCTGACGCCGTCCCCGGCGCGGGTGAAAGCCAGCACTTGGATGCTGTAGTTGGTGTACTTCTCCAGGCCGTCCAGCTCCAGGGAAGGCTGCGTCGTGGTGACGTTTTTAATCTCGCCCAGCTCTGGAGGACAAGAGAACACGACCTGGTGACTAGCGGTGGGCTCACTGGGCGTGCTGTCCAGCCCTGGGGCTCGCCCTCCAGCTGCCACCCACTGAAATCCCTCTGAGGGGCTGTGCCCAGCCTCATCCACATGGGACTGCCCAGGACTCAGGGCGGATCGTCATTCAGGAAAACACAGTGACTCACTCCAGGTGAAGCGTTAGAGCCCAGTGCCCGCGGCCAGAGCCCAGCATCCCCCAGCAGCCAGTCAAGCGCGTCCCCCACAACGGACCCGCGGAGCCTGAGCCTGCATGTGGCTCCCTCCGTGCATACATTTCTAATTGCTCCTTAAGAAACTTCTGCAAGTCGAATTTCGTTTTTTGTGTATAAAGCAAACAAACTCAACTCTTACGGTCATGCATTTTTAAGGACCTAACTTCTCAGATGTTTGAACTGCCAGCTGCTCCTCTTACCTGGAGTGAACCACCCCCACCCCCAGCCTCCCTGCTGAAGTGACACACTTATGTGTCAGAAACGTGGCATTAGCTAAAAATGCTTCATCTCCTGGAATGGGATCAGCTCATTGTATTCAAAGGTGGAATGTTATGCTCTCCCATCTCAGACATATTAGACAGGACAATTTGAGAAAAACTACAATGATGTGTTAGAGAGCTCCATGGGTGTTCTGGATTTTGCAATGAGCCACCTACAGAGCACTTGGAGCAGGAGAGAGAGGGCTGAGGACTGCTCACCCCCACACAGGACCCTCCGCAGTGTACTGGCCCTGCCTGCGAGCCTGTGTGCCCAGTTACTAAGAGGACGGGTGGGAACCAGCCTCGCTGGGTGGCTGGCTGTTGCGAAGGTCACCTGTGCATACGGCCGCTTGCAGGGCTGTCTGCCGGCTCCTCTCCCTCTTGCCTTGGCGATGACAGCCGCCATCCCTGCAGACTCACTTATGGGTCAGCATCGTTCTGGGTTCAAAGCTAACCTATTTAACCCGTGCACCAATCCTATTATCTTCACGACCCTTTCAGGTTACAGGTAGGGAAACCAAGGCAGGGGCAGGGTCAGTGCCCTGCCTCAGGTCATGGTGTTTAGCAGAGTGGCCAAGACCATCGGCCGTGGAACCACAGTGCATGGCCTCATGTTCATGGGTCACGGTCTCAGCGTTCTGCTGTGGTCACTTGGTGAAACTGTCACACTGGCCAGATTAAACGAGCTTTCTCTTCCTGTCCTCTGTCTTTCAGTCCTCCTGTCCTTCCGGCATGTCACACAGATGGCTGCTTATTAATTAACAACATGGGTTTTTTTTGTTGTTGTTGTTCTTGTTTTGTTGTTGTTAGTGACGACTCCAGAATGTCTTTTTTGTCTTTTTGGTTTTCATCAGAGCTGGACATAGGCGAAAAGTTGAAGCTCAAAAAGAACTGGAGTGGCCCAGGCTTGTCATACACCTGCCAGGACCCCTGGGTGGGATGCGGGGTGCGGGGGAAGGGGCATGGGAGGCAAGGTAGGTCATAGACTCAGCTGCAGGCTTGAGGGTAAGCCCAGGGCCCGTCACCACCTTGAGCAGATCCTGGGCCAGTCCTTTGGCCAGACTCTGTGCTGGGGGACAGTGAGCAAGGAAGGGAGTCCCCAGAAGGTGCCTTTGGCCTGGGGTCTCCTGGGGAGGCCAGCAGGGTGAACACTATTCGGGACCACAATCTGGAAGCCTCAAGAGATGGCTTTCGAGAGTGAGAGGATGTTTGCTCATGTGTGGGGTCGCTGCACATTCAGAGAGTGGACAGCCGTTAGGCCTGATGGGTCAGGAAGCCTCCCCTCGGAAGGGAGGGTCCGCTGGTGGCCACCAGAACGCGCCTTGTGTTCTATTATTCACTTAAGATGCTTGTTTTCCTGAATGGATCTAATATGGGTCAAGTGGATGAGGATAAAGAAAAAACCCAAAAGCTAATGGGAAAAATGTAAGTGTAGTCTCATCAAGACCTTTTCAGATTAGGAACTTCCACACTGTGCCAAAGATGGATCTCTCTCTCTCACACACGGTTCCACAGAGCTGCAGGCCCGCAGCTCGCTATGAGACCTTGTCTATGTCACCGACCTCTGGGGACTTCGGGTTTTTGCATTTGTATTTAAGTTTTCATCTTTAAGAAGGGCCCGGGCTGTCTCCCTGCTGGTTGCAGGAGAAGGTGGCACGGATGCATCAGGGCCACTCCTGGGTAAGACGCCGTGATGGGGAGGGGGAGGGCCCAAGGGACAAGGGGAAGTCGGCGCTCCCCATCTTTTTAAAGAAAGAAACAACTGAAGCAGAAAAATTCCATCTACTCATGAAGCGCAATGTGGATTAGAGTTAACACTTGGATGTTTACTTGTCTTGGGGTTCATATTGCTTTGACGAAATGATTTATTCAGAATCCTCATTCAAGATGGCCCCCAAGAGGTTCACGACACGGTCCGGGTGGCACACTGGGTGTTTTGCTGACTGGCAGGTGCTTGATGCTTAGGAGATGCGGAGAAAATAGAAAGGGAAATCATGACAAAAAGCCCAATCAAATCAGCATGCTTCATTTGTCATTTTTTCAAGCTTTTGTTCTTTTTTATGGTTTAAGCAGGATTTCTATCATCTACTTCTGACAGACTCCATGGGGTTATTAAAAAGAAAAAAGAAAAAAAACAAAACCCAGGAACTAAAGGGTAACATTCTGCTGAAATCATGAATAAAATAATATGAGATGAATAAATAAAATACATTTAGACATATTATTTCTACTATAAAAATTTTTAGCTGTTTTAAAACAAATTGTTTTATGTATTCATACCCTCCCTCCTACTCCAAGAGTCTCAAGGCAAAAAAGCAGGGGTGGAAATGACATTTCTGAAGTACCGCCAACCGAGCCGTTACGGAAGCAAACATCCGGTCGGCACAAATGCCGCCTTGCCTCAGAAGCACCGTGCTGTCTCGGGCAATCGCAGACGAAATGACAGAGTTCAGACGCAGATGGAGATGGGACTTCAAAGCGTGCAGCTTTTCTAGCAACTGCAGATGAATGGCCTTGTCACGTCTTGAAAAGTATCGAACTTTCAGATCATGATAACACTCCGAAGTTTCACCAGCTTACGGCACGGTTCGCCTCTCCTGTCACATGTACTCACCGCTATTATCCGACCACACTAACAATAAAACGCCTTCCCGTATTGTATTTGAGGCAACTGCTAATCAGCGGTAGTAACAATCTGTGTCTCCCAGTCTGAGTGTACCTGTGTGCGTCTGTGTGAGAGGATGTATGTGAGTGTTGTGTGTGAGTTGTGAGTGTCTTGAGTGTGAACAGATGTATGTGTGGGTGTTGTGTGTGAGTCTGTGAGTGTGATGGGATGTATGTGTGGGTATTAATGTGTAAGTCTGTCAGCGTGTGTGCCTGTGAATCTGTGTCTGTGTGAGAGGATGTATGTGTAAGTGTTGAGTGTGAGTCTGTGAATGTGTGCCTGTGTGTGTTTGTGAATGTAAGTAGAGGAATGAGTGAGGGTTGTGAGTCTGTGAGTGAGCGTGAACAGATGTATGTGTGAAGGTTGTGTGCGTGCCTGTGAGTGTGCATCTGTGTGAGAGGATGTATGTGTGAGGGTCGTGTGTGGACCTGAGCGTGGGTGTCTGTGAGCATGAGTAGATAAATGTGTGAGGATTGTGTGAGTCTGTGAGCGTGCCTGTGAGTGTATACCTTTGAGTGTGAGTGGATGTGTGTATGTGAGGGTTGTGTGGGAGTCTGTATGAGGGAGTGTGTGTCTGAGTGTGTGTGAATGTGAGTGTGAGTGTGAGAGTGTGTGTGTGGTGTTTTCTTGGGGTTAGTGGGTCCGGCGCTTTACATGGTCACATGTTTTCCATCTGTGGGGACCTCGGGGCAGCAGCCTGAGGAGTGTCTGTGGAAGCATCCAATAATCTCATGGAATTACCTGCTAACTCATACATGTCACCTCTTCCAAGTAGCAGGTGAAGAGAGAGTGTTCGTAGCAGGTTTACGTCTCTAAGGGTTTCCTTCTCATCTTCTGGAGATTAAGGGTAGAACTCTTACATTAGGCATTAAGCACACCACTTTGATCTTAATACAGTGAGCAAAAGCATCTCTAGGAACTGTAGGCATTTCCAAGCAGTCTTTATTTAAAGACTTTCATGTTTTTGAATATTCACGTTTTTCAAGCTTTAGAAGCATCAAGCCAAAAGAACCGTATTAACCACATCAGCCTTCGTGGAGCTGAGGTGCCGACCGACGGTATGAGTGATGAGGGAAACGTGGATGACACGGACGAGGAGCCGTTTTTCCCGGATCCTGGGAATACTTCCAACAGGAGCAACAACAGAACCGTCTCAGTGCCACACTGCCTCCAGGTGGGTGTGCAAACGCACTTCGTTCCGTCTCATTCTGGACGAGGATGGGCACAAGTACCCACGATTGTATCATACGGCAGTGTGTCTATAAGATGGATACTTGTACACATGTCACTGCTCTGCACTTTACGTTATGGGATTTTTAAAAGCTTTTCTTGAGTCACGAGAGGGGGAAGTTGCTGCAGAGTCATCTGTGTCGATCTGTCCGTCTCTGGGGCTGGCTGAGCGTTACTGGGCTCCATGCTCCCTGGATTGTCCCCGGCTCACTGGTTTGGAACATCCAATATGGGAGACTCGGCCTTCCAGGAACCCATACAGAGGAGATGCTCAGCGAGCACCTCTGCCTTGGGTCAAGCAGGTGAATCTTTACAGAAGGGCTCTAGGGCTGGGTGCTGTGTGAGGTGTTATGCCCAACAGCAGGAGGAACCAGCTCTGGTCCTCAGCCCCGAGAAGCAGGTCTGGCATAGACATAAGGAACTACGCCTCCCCAAACTGCTCTTTTTTTAGCAAGTGGTTCTTATTTAGCCAAGTGCCTTCATTCCTTTATTCTGGCACCAATATTAGCTCCCCCTGCAGCCTCTGAGGCCCTGTGTGTTCTGTTCATGGGGTGGGCACAGCCACCAGCTTGGCAGAGCAGCCCCAGGTGGCCTGAACAGGGGTGGGTTAGATCTGGCAGCGCCGGCTCTGTTTGCCCAAACTCAGAGGTGAGCTCGCACTTGGAGTCCACATGCAGGCAGAGGGGTTGAAAGAAGCCCCAGGCATTGTCCCTGGGGCAGGGGTGCGAGAGTCAGCTGGAGAGGAGGGAAGGGGAGGGCGCAGGTGTGGGCCACACGGGTCTTGGGCTGCAGGGATGAGCCGAGCTCAGCAGCTCCCCTGCGAATGCTGCAGGGTGGGTGCGTGCCGATCCTGCGGACGGAGCGGCGCTCCGTCTGGTTCAGCTGCACCCACGCCACGAAAGCACCACCACACTGAGACGCGTGCTCCCCCAGAAACTTCTGGCTTCGATCTCGCCGCTACCTGAGGGGTCACGCTGTCATTCAGTCTTGGCAAAACACGCAGACAGATTTTGCCCTATAATCTGAAATAAAGACACACACACACACACGCACGCACACGCACACACACACACACACGCACGCACACAGAAACCAGAGAACGAAGGAAGAACAACAGGAGAGGGGGAAGGACAGTAACATGGGAGACAAAATGGAGAATTTGGGGTGGAACCGCTCCTCCCGAGAATGACAGTATTCCCGGCGAGGCGTCCGGCATTCCCTCTGAACCCTCTCATGGGTCAACTGCAGGGATTTAGGAAGTTCCCCTGCTGAGTCTTACTGGGAAATTGGAAGGGGCCAACCTTTTAGGATACACATCACATAGAACTTTCTAGAACCAGATCACTGTCCTAGTGCTGCCTGCAGAGGCTTGGCATAGATACTCATCTAGGAAAGCACATCCAGGCCTACATTTCGCAAGGGCCAAAGGGCCATCCCCCCCATACCTCAAACTGCTTCTTGAGGCTACATGTGGTTTCAAGCAGCTGTACACCCCTGTGCGCACTGAAGACGAGAGGTAAGAACAGAATGACGGGGGGAGAGTGGACAGTGTCCACTGATAAAGATGCGCCCTCCATACCCTAAAACCCACACTAGGAGGTGGGTCGGCTAATACCATCACACATCCTCTGGGGCAAACTCACAGCCCTCGTTTTTAATCCTCTTACCTCCGTCCATCAGGTTGGCCCAGTAAATGACTCTGAACCCCTGGAGAATTCCATTCAAGGCTTCCTTGGAAAGTGTGGACCAGGATATTGATATGCTTTCTGGTGATGTTGCTATGGCTTGGACATTTTCAGGGGGGTAACTGGGCACTGAAATGAAATAATTAGAATCTGTAACAACCGTGGGTAGTTTAATTAGCAAAGCAATATGGAATAAACAACATTACTTTGACGTTTCAACATGCAAGCAAAAGAAAAAAAACACACTCAATCCACAAAAGTAAGGGGAAATATGAGTACCATTTCCCTATTCAAATAGTACGATAACTTTCTCTCTACCCAACTGAACTGCCTCGTGTTGAAGAAGGTTGCCCCAGCACTTAAGGGCAGAGAACACTTCTGATCTTACTGCAAAAGTCAAAAGCCTTTGCTTCTCTAGTTTATTTCCTCATCGCTCTCATGACAGAGGTTAGGCTTGCTTCACACAGCGCATGCCCTCCACAGTCCACAGTATCTGGCATACAAATGGGAAGCCTGGCTCCTGAGAGGTGCTGAAAGGCAGACACGTGGTCAGAGTGTCCTCACTGCCCCTCCCTGGCCAGCTGCCCTTGCAAAACTATAACGTGGCGTCGGAGGACAGAGAGTCAATGGTCTGAGATGTGGGCTCTTTGAAATGCTTTTCACGTGGTTTATCCAGACCTTAAACGCTGTGCCTGGGAGAAGGGACAAAATATCACCGGACCACGCACATCAGTGAAGCATTAGCATTGAGAGGGAAACCAAAAGGCATATGCAGTCATGACGGCAAAGATTGTGATCCTCACAGAAAATCCCAGTCTCTGGGTTTCCGGTTTTCTAAGACGAGGATTCTCTCCCTATAGAAATGGTCAGAAATTATGGAGGCAAGTCACCCTGTGCCTCCTCACACCCGTGACCACGTGGCTAACTGCACAAGAGGCCATGGCGGTGCAAATTTCGTACCTTAAACTCTGCACTTACTGCTGCAATGAAGCCTGTGTCTTACACTGTCTCTAACGGGGGTCCCTGGACCCAGAGCTCTCCTTTGCTTTTCCAGCCCTCCTGACCGGTCAGGGGACAAGGCGCATTAACCCCTTGTGGTCAATAGGGGGCGCTCAGTCACCGTGAGATTTGTGCCAGGAAGGCTGCTCATTCCTTGCTCTGGTCCAAAGTGCTTGGAAAGAGGAAGCAATCATAAAGAGAAAGAAAAAGGAAGGTGGGAAGGAAGGGAGGGAGAGAGGAAAGCTTCCTTAACACTGATTTGGAAGAAATTCTTAGGAAATCGGATTTCTGCATTCTGGTCAGGCTTCTGCAGTCCTAGTGAAAGCCTTCGATGCACCTGGGAAAAGCCCAGTTCTCGCGCCTGGACTGGATGAGATGCTGGAAAGGGAAGGATTTGGGCTTTGCATGCAAGCTCTGTCAAGGGCAAGACCCAGTGTGTGCAGCTGGTGAGCGAATGAAGGCAGACTTCCTGGAAACGGAGCCGCAGTCCCCCAGGCCTGGCACTGTTGTCACAGCAGGGCCAGCAGGAGCCAGGCTGTGGGGGCCCCGAGTGGCGACCAGAGCACACCCTTGAAGAAGGAAAGGCGCGCGCGGCAGCCTCCAGACCTACCGTCCTCGAGGGTGGTGGTGATGATTTCCTGAGAAGAAGGTCCTGTCCCGGCCCGGTTGCAGGCCTGCACCACCAGGCCGTACTGGGTGAACTTACTGAGGTTGTCCAGGGTGTAAATCTCACTGTCCCCAGTGGTGTCGATACTGATAATGTTGAACTGGAAGTTGCCCCCGGTGCTGTACTCGCGGTAACCTATTTGGTAGCCACGGATAATCCCATTTTGCAAATGTTTCTTGGGAGCCTAAAGAGGAAAGAAAAAGAAAACACTAAAGAACCCTGCAGGGACAAGAGAGAAGCCAGCGGCACCCCCACCCCCCCCCACCCCGTTTGGGAAAGCGGAAAACAGTCTGAAGGTCAGGGTAATAATAGCAGTAGGTGTCCTGGTGAGAGTGGTGTTGGAGTGAGGCAGCGAACCCTAGCTCTTGGCCGGGCCCCCTTCCTCCAGAAGTCGGAGACACTGGGCGCCTTCGCAGCGTCTCCGCTGCGCTGATCTCCACACCTTCACCAGGCGGGACCTACTGAGCTGGAGCTGCTTTGCCGGGCTGTCCAAGGCACTGGGGAGCGGAAATGCTTTTGTACAAAGTCCCCTGCCCTTGTAGGGACTATGGGAGCTTACACTCCCATAGAATGTTCCAGAATAATCAAGGTGTTTCCAGTAGGAAGCTGCGTGCGAAAGGAGTCCCCCACCGACATGAAGACACACATCATTTTGGAATCACTTCACGGTGATTTAAACTGGGCAGGGCTGAGGCGATAGTGAGCTACTCTCTGCTAATGACAGAGCGTGTGCTGCCTTGAAGACAGAACATTTTTGCCAATACTGTGGGTTTTTATAAGAAACAAAACTCTTTTCAAGTATGTTATGAGAACAACACAACAGTGATGAAGTAAAGGTTCTGTAAAAATTTCAGGTAGTCAAGAGACGTGTGTGTGCATGTGTGAGGGTACTTGTGTGTTTGTATGTGAGTGTGTGTACACATGTGAGCGTGTGAACAAGTGTGCTATGTCTGTGTGTGCATGTGCGAGAGTATATGTGTGCATGTGTGTGTCATGTGTGTGCACACCAGGACACGTATGTGCCATGTCTATCTGCATGTGTGAGTACATGTGTGTATTGTGTTATGTTTCTGTGTATTGTGAGTACATGCGTGTATGTATGTGAGTGGGTGGGTGGGTACAAGCATGTATGTGTGTATGTGTTATGTCCGTGTGCATGTGAGTACATATGTTATGTGTGTGATGACTGTGTGTGCATGTGTTATGTTTATATGTACATACGTGAGTGTGTGGACAAGTGCGTATGTGTGTGATGTCTCTGTACATGTGTGTGAGTTCATGGTGGGTCTGTGTGTGCATGTGTGCAAGTACATGGTGTGTCTGTATGTGAGTGTGTGCAAGTGTGTCTGTCTGTGTATTTGTGGTATGTCTGTGTCTGTGTGAATACATGTGTGTATTCATGTGTGTGGTTGCAAGTGTGTACATGCATGTGTGTGAGCCCATATGTGTGTATGTATGTGTGTGTGTGTTTATATTTAACTAAAAACTGTAGATTTAGATTTGTCAGGACCATGAAAGGCTTTCTTTCTCTGTCCCCAAAGTGCTGACAGGCCAGTTGGAGAGAGTAAACACTTAAGAAACCACAGAGAATCTCAGATGTCTAAGTGCCGGGCACTGGAGGGCGCAGGCCAGTGCACATCCAGAAAGTGACAGACTCAGAGTGGTTTGAAGAGGCCAGCTGTCCCCCAACCCTCGGGGGCTTGGAAGGATGGCCAGGGTCTGGGACTGGAAGGGGAGGAGGTGATGCGTGCTGTATGAATTGCCTAATATGTCCCCTGCCCAGTGGAATTAGATGGCACTAAAATCACATTTTTAATCAAGTTTCCCCATTTTTCATTTTCTTGGATTGCAACGCCTTTGCTCAACAATGAGACTGACTTCATGCATACACACAGTTCCAATGGAGATCAAGGAAACATTCCTCTATATCATGATGTTCCTAGTCATGCTGGCACGGTTAGACCCTGACACGAGAGCTCATCCCTTTTTTACAAACAAATCTCTGGGCAATCTTATTTTTCCAGTGATGAGCTGTGACTTTTCACTTTGTATGAAATCAGATCTAAAGATTTTAGATTTGAGAATTTGGTTCCACAGAAATTGTCTTACCACAACCGCTGAATTTGCATTTATGTCATTTAATTAATGAATAAAATTATTTCCCTGTAAGAGTCATCTATAAGTCAAATTTAAAACATATACCTTTGCTGATTTCACAGAGTTTTTAAATGTTAAATATGGGACTGGAAGAGATTGTGGTGAAACAAATATAAATGATACATATATTTAAAGATTGGTTTATGCCCATTAAATATTCTTATTTTTCAACTGGTTCCCTGTGTAGGCTTAGGACCTCCTCAGATACGAAGTCGGGATCACAGTATGGTGGTTATGGCATCAGGTCAAGAAGCAAGTGAAGAGAGTAGAGACAAATGCCCATCAGAAAATGTTTACTAGAGAGGCAAACAATGTAGCTACATGTTCCGAAGCAAGGGGATCGGCTTATTGACTTTCAGTTTCTTGGGTTTAGGATATGGTTGCACAGGTGGAGGAGTTTTTTTTATTTTCCCCCTCCTGTAGATGAAAGTATGTTCTAACTAGCCTAACTTATGATGGCATTTTTAAAAGATTTTATTTATTTGAGAGAAAGAACATGAGCAATGGGGAGGGGCAGAGGGAGAGGGGGAACCAGGATCCCCACTGAGCAAGGAGCCCAATGTGGGGCTTGATCCCAGGACCCTGAGGTCATGACCTGAGCTAAATGCAGACGCTTAACCCACTGAGCCACCCAGGTACCATGTGATAGACATTTTGAATCAAAGAAACATTTAACAAATCACATGAAGAGAAAGTGCTGTTTTCATAAATAAAAGCCAAAATTCTAACTATGGCAGGCAAAGTTTATGTTTTATTATTACTTTGTAGGCTGGATGGCCCGATTTCCCCTTGGGGTATATTTACATTAAAGAAGTCCTTGAGAACATATTGAAAACTCAGATCTCTTTTTAAAGGTCCACAAACAGAGGGATCCTGTCCGTTCAGTCTAGGAAATTGTAGGGACTGTGGGGCAAGTTCCAAGGTTTACTGAAAGTGACCCTGAGACTTTCTGAGTTGAATGGACAATAAGCTGGTGGGGGCAGGGCATGTGGAACAGTCTGGCAACGGGCTTCATGTCATCCCAAGACAAATTAATGTATAATATTCTTTACTTTAAAATATGTTTTGGGTGGCACCTGGGTGGCTCAGCCGGTTGAGCCTCTGCCTTCAGCTTAGCTCATGATCCCAAGGTCCTGGAATCGAGCTCCACATCGGGCTCTCTGCTCAGTGGGGAGCCTGTTTCGCCCTCTCCCTCTGACCCTCCCCTCTGCTCGTGCTTTCTCTCCTTCCCTCTCTCACATGAATAAATTTTAAAAAAACTTAAAAAAATAAAAATATCTTTGGATGATGTTTTAAACATCCATGCATTGGAGCATGTGTTTACCTGGGATAAAGGTAGGTGTATGTAAGGGAGAAACCCTGATGGGGAAGGCAGTTTTAGAATATAATTCTCTGGCCATTAAATAGCATCAAATTGTGATTGACAAAATGGGTCAAAAATAATTATTTGTTTCATGAAACTAAATGAATGAAATTAATGGTGGTTTAGGAAGAAAAGAGAAAGAGGAAATCAGGTAGAGACCTTGAACATACTTTGAATCTGTGTTGCAGATACTGGAAAAGGAAAATTTCCCCAGATACCACTTTGATCATGTCCCTTTCTCCCCAGATCTCAGCAGTACCCGCAGTGAGATTCAAACCTGGTTGTAGTCTTTCCAGGCCAATGCCCCCTGGATGTTACCTGGTGACCTAGGATTCTCTCTAGTTGTTGGAACAAGCATGGGAATTCCAACTCTCTTGGGTTTTCCCATCTCACGAAAACCCTCATCAGAAACCACTCTTCTTCCTCCTCTATCAAAGCCCAACTCATTCTCCAAAGCCGGCTCAACTTCCGGCTCACCTGCTTCCTTCAACTGCCTCCGTCCAAGGGGTTCTCTCTCCTCTGGCCTCCACCCACATGCACCGATTCGCCTTCAGCTCCGCAAGAACTGATCAATTTCATCCCCTCCCGTGGCCTCTGTTCCATATCGAACGTCAGGTTTCCGAGGACTTGACTGTAAGCTCCAAGTGCCTAAGGATTCTCACAAACATGTTTGAAATCTCATCCACTCCCTTGTCCAAAACAGGGCTTCAGCAGAGCGGACATTCTCGGGCAATGTTACTGTCGACGCAGGAGAGAATGGTTTCGAGCACATGGGAGGCGCAAAGACATCTCTTGATGGTCAGGGATGACGTCATTGCAGGTGTGTAACCGGACTAGGTACAGGACCAACGAGGTTGGTTTGAAGACAGAAGAGATGCTTGGACTCCAGGTCCATGATGAAGCTGTCTGTCAGAGGCCTGGACGAGCCAGTAGAGAAGGGTCGCTCAGGACCACCGTGCAGTTGGATCCAGGTTGAAAGCTGGCTTCCCTGCGGTCTCTCAGCATGGCGGCTCATGCATCAGGATGAGGGGGGTCCAGCTTCCCTTCCCAGACCCATCAAGGGAGGAAATGAGCATCTGAGGAGCCAACTTGTTTGCACAAAGTCATCCTTTTTCTTTTCCTTATTAAAGCAGGGATCCTGGAGTTCGTTCACTTGTTGGGCCATCTCATGGGTGACATGTTTTTAGATCAAGAATAATTTACGGCAGACCCACAGATTCATAGCAAATCTCACCTGGCAACCCGTCCTCTTGCTATGTATTAAAGGAGGACTCTGGACAGTTAGTGAATGGAAAAATTAAAAGGAAAAAGGAAAAAAAGAAGAGACGTCTAGGGCTCACTGCATATTGCAGAAGGCGACCGACGATGGCATTATTTACAGACGGCTCTGACTGACACGTGTCCTGTTTCTCCCTTCCCCCAGCCACGGTGAGTGTGCCACCGTTCTGGAAGGAGCCCTTCTCTCTTCATGGTTGTGCTTCTCATATGGGGTTAATTATTTCTCCGTGTTGACTACTACTCTTCCTTTCATTTACCTTAGGAGCAGGTAACGAGCCTGGGTTCTTTATCTGCCATCTGGGGAACTCTCTCCCCTTTCTAGCCCTGCAATTTTTCTCCTCCTGTAGTCCCCCCTAAACAGCTTTTTCTTTCATCCTTCCAAGTGTCCTTACTCCAGCCTCCGGTCCCCCCCCCCCCACCAACCCCCACTTCCTTAAGAAACTGTCTCTGTCCATCTCCATGACAACAGTAGCACGGTGTCAGTGTATCTGTGGTTTGCAAGCGTCTGCATTTTATGTGTCCGTCCAGAGGAGCCTGGGAGCTGCCTGCGGCAGATACAGAGGTCTTTGAAAAGCTAGCGAGCATAGGATGTGCGAATGCTCACAGCATCATCAAGGGTGTGGGCGATTAGAGCAGGCCTCTCTTTTCTAGAAAGCCACCAGCCAGGTCCTGTCCTGCACGTGTCCCTTTCCCTTCCCAGCGCAGGTGAGCGGACTCGGCTCAATGCTAGGGTTCACCGGCCGACCAACTGGAGCGCGAAAGCCTCTGCTGCAGATTTCTGCATTCCAAGAACACCGTGCTACTGGGGCATGTTGAGGAACTCAGGTGAAAAATGAATTGAACGTTCTCCTTTTAGGATCTTCCAAATTCACTTGAAATGTAACTTGTCCTCATTTCCCTTTTCTTCCGGGGGCAGTGGACTGTCTTTCTTGCCGTCATGTCCTCCTTCCAGTCCCCGCCCCTGTCCCCCAGCATCAATAGAAGCTACTCGGTAAGCTTGCGCGGTGAGTGGATGCATTCGCTGGAGCGGTAGGAACTGGGGCCCATCCTGCACAAGGGGAGACCGGCAAGGGAGCCCATGACGAGAGCAGTGTATGTGCTTGCAGTGCCGAGGGATGGCATGGGTATCACGGAAGGGAAAGGGGGAGAGGTGCCTTTCCCCATTGTGGCAGAAAGACTCCCAGATTCCCAGAGAAGGCGCATATCATCTGAGCCTCTAGGAAGACCGACCAGCGCTGAAGAGGGACAGCCTTGTAGGAATGCAACCAGCCTGCCCCTCTGCACCCGGGAGAGTAACCAGGGCTGGCCCTGGGAGGAACAGCTCCGAGTGACCCTTCGGAAGGGTTCTGTGCTGACTGTGCCAGTAGAGATGGCAGGAGCTACTCCGCGCAGGTCTGAGAAATTTAGGATGAGTGACACAACGATGAAGGAGGCACAGTATTGAGAAGCCAAGAACTTTGACTTGAAGCTGAATCGTCACTGAGTCCTCGTCAGGTCTGGCAGCTGGGGTGGAGGCGGCGGCCAAGTGTGCGCTCGGGCTTGGGAAACACATGCAGAATTTTAGAAACAGGCTCTTACAGTTTTGCGGGATGAAATTGAGGTTAACTGTTGCATCACAGGACTTCATTAGTTTCTCAAGTGTGGGGCGGTTCTCGTTTCGTTCACCCACTCATTCATTCCTTCATCCAACCCATAAACATGTTGAAGAGCTGCTCTTGCTGGGTCCCCTCCTTTTTCTGAATCGCACTGTTGTCTGCACAGCACACTTTCTGGTAACCATACACAGCATTTCTCACCAGATTTAATGGCTTATCCAGGGGTTTCTGCCGGAGAACTAACAAAGGAAAGCATAGCACATCCGCAGACCCCAACTGGTGTTGGCTCTGAGAGCTGGTCTCCAGAACATCCCACATTGAATGTCAGGGCCTCTAGATGTCCCAATGTTTCTGGGAAACAGAGTTGGCCAGAGGGTGATGGGTGTCCCAGAGTCTGGGAGTGGAGTCCGTTGAAGAGAATGACAGAGTGGGAATCTGTCCAGGTTCAAACCAGGGAAAAAGCAGAGAGACATGGGAAGGGGCTGCAGGAGACAGGTCCATGGGCCACCAAGAGGCGAGGCCAGGGCCCAGCCAGGAAAGAGTGCACACCTAGAG
This sequence comes from Mustela nigripes, assembly GCF_022355385.1. NCBI lineage: Eukaryota > Metazoa > Chordata > Mammalia > Carnivora > Mustelidae > Mustela > Mustela nigripes. The sequence continues at coordinate 214,232,755 of NC_081558.1, forward strand.
ACTCTGAGGCTTTGAGAGACAGATCTCACCTGTGCATCTAGACTTTGCACAGGCAGCGGAGATGCAGAGGATAAGGGGTTTGGGGTTGGATGCCAGGAGGGAGTGTGTACCAGTCTGTGAGCACATGACTGGAACCCCAACTATTCAGCAACAGCTGAGTGATCTCAAAAAGCTTGGCTCCTCCAGAGGGACCCAACCTGAAGTAGATCCCCTGTAGGTAGTGGGAGCCCCTGAGAATGGCTGGGTGGCTGTGGAGATCCGGGGGTCCCACTTGATCCAGATCTGCTCAACAAGAGAAAAGCCAATATTTTCAAAGATATCAGAGTCTTTGTAAAGGAATGGCCTGCTTCAACCATAGGAAGAATTACTACTGTCCTAGTCTTTTTAACTTCTGCTTGAGTAAGTTCTGTCCAAAAGGACCACAGAAGATCCGCAGTTCAGAAGGAGATGCTGAATGGAAGGAAGGCTCTGACTTCACTCCTGGGAAGAGTTCGCTGGTCCTTCAGCTCTCTGCTGGGAGAGCCACGTAACAGGAAGCTATTCGTGACATATTCCAGCGGCCCATGTCTGTCTCCCAGGTGTAGTTGTGTTCAGTATGGCCTGGCTGACAAACTATGGTCCTGTGGCCATATTTGGCTGTTCTTCTATATGGCCCTTAGCTAAGAACGCATATACTTTTTATGTATTGATATGTCTGCAGAATTCGAAGGAGGAAGAGTATTTCGTGACACATGAAGATTACATGCACTTCAAATGTCAGTTGCCTGAGTAAGTTTTACTGGCTGTCTGCCTCTGTGCTATAGTCAGTAGAGCTAGGAGTTAAGACAGAGACTCTGGAGCTCACAAGGCTGGAGATCTTTGCTCTCTGGCTCATGACAGAAAGTTTGCAGACCCCTGGGGGACTCAGTGTGTGGACTGAATCAGCGTGCAGGTTGGGGGGTAGAATTCACGGGGTGGGCTGGGATTGGAGGTGGGTGAGGATGGGAGGAGAGGCACCTTCATGAGAGGAAGGTTGGAGAGAGGCCAAGGCTTAGGGTGAGGGCTTGATGGAGTCAGTCCCCTTCCTTGCTGGGATGGAGAAGTCCTAACCCATGTTCTGTCAGAAGAAGACCAGCAATGTCTGCTTCAACAGCAGACTTTTGGTCATGGATTTAATATCTACCATGGATACTTTATGTCATGATTGAAACATAGAGGGGCATTGCTTCCATAGAACTACCTACCTTTGTCTCTTATCTGTGCTTGGGTGATGAGAAGCATTAACCTCAACTGAAGGAATTTCAGGCATGAGCACTCTTAAATGGCTAATGGAGGAGAAGAGCATGGAGAAAGTGTTCAGTAGGATCATCTCTCCTGTCAGGAACATGCTATCCTGGGTGTGGGATTCCCCCAGGGACCACTCTGGTTCCCAGATGGGGGATGCACCTGACATGTGCCCAAATGCAGAGACAGCCCCAGGTCCTGTACAGAGCCTCCAGGAGTGACACTGCCCATTCTCTGGCTCATCCCTTACTTTTTGGGAATTCTGACCTCCACAAGTCAATCAGAATACACCTGAATTCTTCTGTTTAGATAAAAACAGGGCTTATTTCCAACTTTAGATTGTAACTTCCAGAAAAAAAAAAACAGAAATGATAATATATCTTTAAAAGATATATTATTTCATGTATTTCATTTCCTGTATTTCTATGATTACTCAAAGCATATAGCAGTTTTTACATCTCACGTTAAAATTTTCAAAAGAATGTGCTAATGGGAGGAATCTATCACAAGAGTTACAAGACCGTAAAACTAGTTCTCAAAGATTTTAATACAAAGAGGAGGTGTCTTTTAAAATATTGCCTTGAGATACAGTTAGTTGGGTACATCTTAGTGCATTAGGTTAAATGTACTTGTACTGGCGAAATGAATCTGAAAGCATACGTGTGTTTTCCTGTTCTGTTTCGTGTTACCATGAAAATGGAATGTGGAGACTAGATGCAGGGGAGTCTCCTGCAACCACTGGCTCACAGCTGTCCTGGCCAGAGTTCTTCCTGAAATAGACCACAGGGAACTTTGTCCAGCCTGGTTTTAAATCATGGAAGGAACATCAGATTTCTTCATTTGCCTTAGGAGACATGTCCATGACATAACAGGTGTCATCTGAATTCTTGGTTGTGCATGCTTTCGATTATTCCTTTGATTTTTCCTCCTAACATCTGTGTTCATTTACTAAATATCTACTTTATTTGATTTTTCTTTTTTTCTTTTTGAATCTTCTCTTTATTTATTTGGCTGCCAATTACATTGGCTGCTTCTAATCCAGAAGTATCATTATTTAACATAAAATCCTAGTCCTAGAAAAACAGATATTGCTCAAAACTTAAAACTCTGCATCCTTATTCTAAGTAGGATGAGTGTCCAGGCCATTCTTTTGACAGTCAAAGCAGCATTCTGCTTTCCCCAGTAGCTGTACCTTGACATATGTGTTTCGTTTTAAAAATAAAAAAATAAAAAAATAAAAAAATGTGTTCAGTAAAAGTTTTTGTCACCACTGCATCAACTTTGTGGATTAGAAATTGGCTGCTATCCATGCAACATTAACAACACTGAATTCTGGGTGAAAGCAAAATATTTAAGAAGCTATTCCTACTGCTCTTACACATTTTTTTTTCCTACTAAGGACAGCAGGGAAAAGTTAAGTACCATGAGAAATTGAATTTCCACAAAGTTGATGCAGTTGTAACAAAAACTTTTACCGAACACTTTTTTTTTAACAAAGTACTTTTTTTTTTTAACTTAATTTTATTTTTTCAGTGTTCCAAGATTCATTGTTTATGCACCACACCCCGTGCTCCATGCAATCCGTGCCCTCCTTAATACCCACCACCAGGCTCACCCAACCTCCTACCCGCCTCCCGTCCAAAACCCTCAGTTTGTTTCTCAGAGTCCACAGTATCTCATGGTTTGTCTCCTGCCTCCTAAGATGTGGTATATATACACAATGGAATACTATGCAGCCATCAAAAGAAATGAAATCTTGCCATTTGCGACAACATGGATGGAACTAGAGCGTATCATGCTCAGCGAAATAAGTCAAGCAGAGAAAGACAACTATCATATGATCTCCCTGATATGAGGAAGTGGTGATGCAACATGGGGGCTTAAGTGGGTACGAGAAGAATCAATGAAACAAGATGGGATTGGGAGGGAGACAAACCACAAGTGACTCTTAATCTCACAAAACAAACTGAGGGTTGCTGGGGGGAGGGGGGTTGGGAGAACGGGGGGTGGGGTTATGGACATTGGGGAGGGTATGTGCTTTGGTGAGTGCTGATTCACAGACCTGTACCCCTGGGGATAAAAATACATGTTTATAAAAAAAATTATTTGATTTTTCTGATGAGAAATGTGTTATTAGCAACATGGCTTAATGAGTGCTCTCTAGGAAAACGAGGCACACAAAACAATGTATATTCATTTACTCACTCGCTTGATGGGTGCCAATCAGTGCATTTATAATACTTAGTTCAATATTCACTGTAACTTGAATTCTGATTTATTCTGTTAAAAGTAGAGTCAGTGTTTTATGAGAACCAGTAAAACTATACCCGAGACGGTCTTGTGAATATTTTTCTTAAAATCATTACCTATCCAGCAATTATTAGGTCATTTAAGATAAGTTTGTTTGTTTGTTTGTTTATTTATTTATTTATTCAGGCAAATTTCAAAAGATTGACATTTACTGGGATGTACTGTCCGTAGAAAAGGCTGTGCTATCCAGAGCCACTAGGGGGCCGGCACCCAGGAAGGACACCAACACTAGGGGCCGGCACCCAGG